>NC_082694.2:947519-1263359 GCF_949987515.2 Delphinus delphis | reverse complement strand
GTGCGTGTGAGGGCGCGGGTTAGTATTAGCGTACGGCTTAGGATTAGGGGACGGGTGAGGGTCAGGCTTCGGGGAAGGGTTAGGGTTAGGATTCAGGTTAGGGTTAGGGTTAGGGGACGGGGACGGTTTAGGGTCCAGGTGAGGGTACGGCAATGCTTTAGGGGGAGTGTGCGTGTGAGCGCGCGGGTTAGTGTTACTGTACGGGTTAGGATTAAGGGACGGGTGAGGGTCAGGCTTCAGGGAAGGGTTAGGGTTAGGGTTCGGGCTAGGGTTAGGGTTAGGGGACGGGGACGGTTTAGGGTCCAGGTGAGGGTACGGCAACGCTTTAGGGGGAGCGTGCGTGTGAAGGCGCGGGTTAGTGTTAGCGTACGGGTTAGGATTAGGGGACAGGTGAGGGTCAGGCTTCGGGTAAGTGTAAGGGTTAGGGTTCGGGCTAGGGTTAGGGTTAGGGGACGGGGATGGTTTAGGGTCCAGGTGAGGGTACGGCAACGCTTTAGGGGGAGCGTGCGTGTGAGGGCGCGGGTTAGTGTTGGCGTACGGGTTAGGATTAGGGGACGTGTGAGGGTCACGCTTCGGGGAAGGGTTAGGGTTAGAGTTCGGGCTAGGGTTAGGGTTAGGGGATGGGGACGGTTTAGGGTCCAGGTGAGGGTACGGCAACGCTTTAGGGGGAGAGTGCGTGTGAGGGCGCGGGTTAGTGTTAGCGTATGGCTTAGGATTAGGGGACGGGTGCGGGTCAGGCTTCGGGGAAGGGTTAGGGTTAGGGTTCAGGCTAGGGTTAGGGTTAGGGGACGGGGACGGTTTAGGGTCCAGGTGAGGGTACGGCAATGCTTTAGGGGGAGCGTGCGTGTGAGTGCGCGGGTTAGTGTTAGTGTACGGGTTAGGATTAAGGGACGGGTGAGGGTCAGGCTTCGGGGAAGGGTTAGGGTTAGGGTTCGGGCTAGGGTTAGGGTTAGGGGACGGGGACGGTTTAGGGTCCAGGTGAGGGTAAGGCAACGCTTTAGGGGGAGCATGCATGTGAGGGCGCGGGTTAGTGTTAGCGTACGGGTTAGGATTAGGGGACGGGTGAGGGTCAGGCTTCGGGGAAGGGTTAGGGTTAGGGTTCGGGCTAGGGTTAGGGTTAAGGGACGGGGACGGTTTAGGGTCCAGGTGAGGGTACGGCAACGCTTTAGGGGGAGCGTGCGTGTGAGGGCGCGGGTTAGTGTTAGCGTACGGGTTAGGATTAGGGGACGGGTGAGGGTCAGGCTTCGGGGAAGTGTTAGGGTTAGGATTCGGGCTAGAGTTAGGGTTAGGGGACGGGGACGGTTTAGGGTCCAGGTGAGGGTACGGCAACGCTTTAGGGGGAGCGTGCGTGTGAGGGCGCGGGTTAGTGTTAGCGTACGGGTTAGGATTAGGGGACGTGTGAGTGTCAGGCTTCGGGGAAGGGTTAGGGTTAGGGTTCGGGCTAGGGTTAGGGTTAGGGGACGGGGACGGTTTAGGGTCCAGGTGAGGGTACGGCAACGCTTTAGGGGGAGCGTGCGTGTGAGGGCGCGGGGTAGTGTTAGCGTACGGGTTAGGATTAGGGGACGTGTGAGGGTCAGGCTTCGGGGAAGTGTTAGGGTTAGGGTTCGGGCTAGGGTTAGGGTTAGGGGACGGGGACGGTTTAGGGTCCAGGTGATGGTACGGCAACGCTTTAGGGGGAGCGTGCGTGTGAGGGAGCGGGTTAGTGTTAGCGTACGGGTTAGGATTAGGGGACGGGTGAGGGTCAGGCTTCGGGGAAGTGTTAGGGTTAGGGTTCGGGCTAGGGTTAGGGTTAGGGGACGGGGACGGTTTCGGGTCCAGGTGAGGGTACGGCAACGCTTTAGGGGGAGCGTGCCTGTGAGGGCGCGGGTTAGTGTTAGCGTACGGGTTAGGATTAGGGGACGGGTGAGGGTCAGGCTTCGGGGAAGGGTTAGGGTTAGGGTTTGGGCTAGGGTTAGGGTTAGGGGACGAGGACGGTTTAGGGTCGAGGTGAGGGTAAAGCAACGCTTTAGGGGGAGCGTGCGTGTGAGGGCGCGGGTTAGTGTTAGCGTACGGGATAGGTTTAGGGGACGGGTGAGGGTCAGGCTTCGGGGAAGGGTTAGGGTTAGGGTTCGGGCTAGGGTTAGGGTTAGGGGACGGGGACGGTTTAGGGTCCAGGTGAGGGTACGGCAACGCTTTAGGGGGAGCGTGCGTGTGAGGGCGCGGGTTAGTGTTAGTGTACGGGTTAGGATTAGGGGACGGGTGAGGGTCAGGCTTCGGGGAAGGGTTAGGGTTAGGGTTCGGGCTAGGGTTAGGGTTAAGGGACGGGGACGGTTTCGGGTCCAGGTGAGGGTACGGCAACGCTTTAGGGGGAGCGTGCGTGTGAGGATGTGGGTTAGTGTTAGCGTACGGGTTAGGATTAGGGGACAGGTGAGGGTCAGGCTTCGGGGAAGGGTTAGGGTTAGAGTTCGGGCTAGGGTTAGGGTTAGGGGACGGGGACGGTTTAGGGTCCAGGTGAGGGTACGGCAACGCTTTAGGGGGAGCGAGCGTGTGAGGGCGCGGATTAGTGTTAGCGTATGGGTTAGGATTAGGGGACGGGTGAGGGTCAGGCTTCGGGGAAGGGTTAGGGTTAGGGTTCGGGCTAGGGTTAGGGTTAGGGGACGGGGACGGTTTAGGGTCCAGGTGAGGGTACGGCAACGCTTTAGGGGGAGCGTGCGTGTGAGGGCGCGGGTTAGTGTTAGCGTACGGGTTAGGATTAGGGGACGGGTGAGGGTCAGGCTTCGGGGAAGGGTTAGGGTTAGGGTTCGGGCTAGGGTTAGGGTTAGGGTACGGGGACGGTTTAGGGTCGAGGTGAGGGTAAAGCAACGCTTTAGGGGGAGCGTGCGTGTGAGGGCGCGGGTTAGTGTTAGCGTACGGGTTAGGATCAGGGGACGGGTGAGGGTCAGGCTTCGGGGAAGCGTTAGGGTTAGGGTTCGGGCTAGGGTTAGGGTTAGGGGACGGGGACGGTTTAGGGTCCAGGTGAGGGTACGGCAACGCTTTAGGGGGAGCGTGCGTGTGAGGGCGCGGGTTAGTGTTAGCGTACGGGTTAGGATTAGGGGACGGGTGAGGGTCAGGCTTCGGGGAAGGGTTAGGGTTAGGGTTCGGGCTAGGGTTAGGGTTAGGGGACGGGGACGGTTTAGGGTCGAAGTGAGGGTAAAGCAACGCTTTAGGGGGAGCG
This sequence comes from Delphinus delphis, assembly GCF_949987515.2. Lineage (NCBI taxonomy): Eukaryota > Metazoa > Chordata > Mammalia > Artiodactyla > Delphinidae > Delphinus > Delphinus delphis. The sequence continues at coordinate 1,260,166 of NC_082694.2, read as the reverse complement.
TGCGTGTGAGGGCGCGGGTTAGTGTTAGCGTACGGGTTAGGATTAGAGGACGGGTGAGGGTCAGGCTTCGGGGAAGGGTTAGGGTTAGGGTTCGGGCTAGGGTTAGGGTTAGGGGACGGGGACGGTTTAGGGTCCAGGTGAGGGTACGGCAACGCTATAGGGGGAGTGTGCGTGTGAGCGCGCGGGTTAGTGTTAGCGTACGGGTTAGGATTAGGGGACGGGTGAGGGTCAGGCTTCGGGGAAGGGTTAGGGTTAGGGTTCGGGCTAGGGTTAGGGTTAGGGTACGGGGACGGTTTAGGGTCGAGGTGAGGGTAAAGCAACGCTTTAGGGGGAGCGTGCGTGTGAGGCCGCGGGTTAGTGTTAGCGTACGGGTTAGGATCAGGGGACGGGTGAGGGTCAGGCTTCGGGGAAGCGTTAGGGTTAGGGTTCGGGCTAGGGTTAGGGTTAGGGGACGGGGACGGTTTAGGGTCCAGGTGAGGGTACGGCAACGCTTTAGGGGGAGCGTGCGTGTGAGGGCGCGGGTTAGTGTTAGCGTACGGGTTAGGATTAGGGGACGGGTGAGGGTCAGGCTTCGGGGAAGGGTTAGGGTTAGGGTTCGGGCTAGGGTTAGGGTTAGGCGACGGGGACGGTTTAGGGTCCAGGTGAGGGTACGGCAACGCTTTAGGGGGAGCGTGCGTGTGAGGGCGCGGGTTAGTGTTAGCGTACGGGTTAGGATTAGGGGACGGGTGAGGGTCAGGCTTCGGGGAAGGGTTAGAGTTAGGGTTCGGGCTAGGGTTAGGGTTAGGGGACGGGGACGGTTTAGGGTCCAGGTGAGGGTACGGCAACGCTTTAGGGGGAGCGTGCGTGTGAGGGCGCGGGTTAGTGTTAGCGTACGGGTTAGGATTAGGGGACGGGTGAGGGTCAGGCTTCGGGGAAGGGTTAGGGTTAGGGTTCGGGCTAGGGTTAGGGTTACGGGCCGGGGACGGTTTAGGGTCCAGGTGAGGGTGTGGCAACGCTTTAGGGGGAGCGTGCGTGTGAGGGCGCGGGTTAGTGTTAGCGTACGGGTTAGGATTAGGGGACGGGTTAGGGTCAGGCTTCGGGGAAGGGCTAGGGTTAGGGTTCGGGCTAGGGTTAGGGTTAGGGGACGGGGACGGTTTAGGGTCGAAGTGAGGGTAAAGCAACGCTTTAGGGGGAGCGTGCGTGTGAGGGCGCGGGTTAGTGTTAGCGTACGGGTTAGGATTAGAGGACGGGTGAGGGTCAGGCTTCGGGGAAGGGTTAGGGTTAGGGTTCGGGCTAGGGTTAGGGTTAGGGGACGGGGACGGTTTAGGGCCCAGGTGAGGGTACGGCAACGCTATAGGGGGAGTGTGCGTGTGAGCGCGCGGGTTAGTGTTAGCGTACGGGTTAGGATTAGGGGACGGTTGAGGGTCAGGCTTCGGGGAAGGGTTAGGGTTAGGGTTCGGGCTAGGGTTAGGGTTAGGGGACGGGGACGGTTTAGGGTCCAGGTGAGGGTACGGCAACGCTTTAGGGGGAGCGAGCGTGTGAGGGCGCGGATTAGTGTTAGCGTATGGGTTAGGATTAGGGGACGGGTGAGGGTCAGGCTTCGGGGAAGGGTTAGGGTTAGGGTTCGGGCTAGGGTTAGGGTTAGGGGACGGGGACGGTTTAGGGTCCAGGTGAGGGTACGGCAACGCTTTAGGGGGAGCGTGCGTGTGAGGGCGCGGGTTAGTGTTAGCGTACGGGTTAGGATTAGGGGACGGGTGAGGGTCAGGCTTCGGGGAAGGGTTAGGGTTAGGGTTCGGGCTAGGGTTAGGGTTAGGGTACGGGGACGGTTTAGGGTCGAGGTGAGGGTAAAGCAACGCTTTAGGGGGAGCGTGCGTGTGAGGGCGCGGGTTAGTGTTAGCGTACGGGTTAGGATCAGGGGACGGGTGAGGGTCAGGCTTCGGGGAAGCGTTAGGGTTAGGGTTCGGGCTAGGGTTAGGGTTAGGGGACGGGGACGGTTTAGGGTCCAGGTGAGGGTACGGCAACGCTTTAGGGGGAGCGTGCGTGTGAGGGCGCGGGTTAGTGTTAGCGTACGGGTTAGGATTAGGGGACGGGTGAGGGTCAGGCTTCGGGGAAGGGTTAGGGTTAGGGTTCGGGCTAGGGTTAGGGTTAGGGGACGGGGACGGTTTAGGGTCGAAGTGAGGGTAAAGCAACGCTTTAGGGGGAGCGTGCGTGTGAGGGCGCGGGTTAGTGTTAGCGTACGGGTTAGGATTAGAGGACGGGTGAGGGTCAGGCTTCGGGGAAGGGTTAGGGTTAGGGTTCGGGCTAGGGTTAGGGTTAGGGGACGGGGACGGTTTAGGGTCCAGGTGAGGGTACGGCAACGCTATAGGGGGAGTGTGCGTGTGAGCGCGCGGGTTAGTGTTAGCGTACGGGTTAGGATTAGGGGACGGGTGAGGGTCAGGCTTCGGGGAAGGGTTAGGGTTAGGGTTCGGGCTAGGGTTAGGGTTAGGGTACGGGGACGGTTTAGGGTCGAGGTGAGGGTAAAGCAACGCTTTAGGGGGAGCGTGCGTGTGAGGCCGCGGGTTAGTGTTAGCGTACGGGTTAGGATCAGGGGACGGGTGAGGGTCAGGCTTCGGGGAAGCGTTAGGGTTAGGGTTCGGGCTAGGGTTAGGGTTAGGGGACGGGGACGGTTTAGGGTCCAGGTGAGGGTACGGCAACGCTTTAGGGGGAGCGTGCGTGTGAGGGCGCGGGTTAGTGTTAGCGTACGGGTTAGGATTAGGGGACGGGTGAGGGTCAGGCTTCGGGGAAGGGTTAGGGTTAGGGTTCGGGCTAGGGTTAGGGTTAGGCGACGGGGACGGTTTAGGGTCCAGGTGAGGGTACGGCAACGCTTTAGGGGGAGCGTGCGTGTGAGGGCGCGGGTTAGTGTTAGCGTACGGGTTAGGATTAGGGACGGGTGAGGGTCAGGCTTCGGGGAAGGGTTAGAGTTAGGGTTCGGGCTAGGGTTAGGGTTAGGGGACGGGGACGGTTTAGGGTCCAGGTGAGGGTACGGCAACGCTTTAGGGGGAGCGTGCGTGTGAGGGCGCGGGTTAGTGTTAGCGTACGGGTTAGGATTAGGGGACGGGTGAGGGTCAGGCTTCGGGGAAGGGTTAGGGTTAGGGTTCGGGCTAGGGTTAGGGTTACGGGCCGGGGACGGTTTAGGGTCCAGGTGAGGGTGTGGCAACGCTTTAGGGGGAGCGTGCGTGTGAGGGCGCGGGTTAGTGTTAGCGTACGGGTTAGGATTAGGGGACGGGTTAGGGTCAGGCTTCGGGGAAGGGCTAGGGTTAGGGTTCGGGCTAGGGTTAGGGTTAGGGGACGGGGACGGTTTAGGGTCGAAGTGAGGGTAAAGCAACGCTTTAGGGGGAGCGTGCGTGTGAGGGCGCGGGTTAGTGTTAGCGTACGGGTTAGGATTAGAGGACGGGTGAGGGTCAGGCTTCGGGGAAGGGTTAGGGTTAGGGTTCGGGCTAGGGTTAGGGTTAGGGGACGGGGACGGTTTAGGGCCCAGGTGAGGGTACGGCAACGCTATAGGGGGAGTGTGCGTGTGAGCGCGCGGGTTAGTGTTAGCGTACGGGTTAGGATTAGGGGACGGTTGAGGGTCAGGCTTCGGGGAAGGGTTAGGGTTAGGGTTCGGGCTAGGGTTAGGGTTAGGGGACGGGGACGGTTTAGGGTCCAGTTGAGGGTACGGCAACGCTTTAGAGGGAGCGTGCGTGTGAGGGCGCAGGTTAGTGTTAGCGTACGGCTTAGGATTAGGGGACGGGTGAGGGTCAGGCTTCGGGAAAGGGTTAGGATTAGGGTTCGGGCTAGGGTTAGGGTTAGGTGACGGGGACGGTTTAGGGTCCAGGTGAGGGTACAGCAACGCTTTAGGGGGAGCGTTCGTGTGAGGGCGCGGGGTAGTGTTAGCGTACGTGTTAGGATTAGGGGACGGGTGAGGGTCAGGCTTCGGGGAAGGGTTAGGGTTAGGGTTCGGGCTAGGGTTAGGGTTAGGGGACGGGGACGGTTTAGGGTCCAGGTGAGGGTACGGCAACGCTTTAAGAGGAGAGTGCGTGTGAGGGCGCGGGTTAGTGTTAGCGTACGGCTTAGGATTAGGGGACTTGTGCGGGTCAGGCTTTGGGGAAGGTTTAGGGTTAGGGTTCAGGCTAGGGTTAGGGTTAGGGAACGGGGACGGTTTAGGGTCCAGGTGAGGGTACGGCAACGCTTTAGGGGGATCGTGCGTGTGAGGGCGCGGGTTAGTGTTAGCGTACGGGTTAGGATTAGGGGACGGGTGAGGGTCAGGCTTCGGGGAAGGGTTAGGGTTAGGGTTCGGGCTAGGGTTAGGGTTAGGGGACGGGGACGGTTTAGGGTCCAGGTGAGGGTACGGCAACGCTTTAGGGGGAGCGTGCGTGTGAGGGCGCGGGTTAGTGTTAGCGTACGGGTTAGGATTAGGGGACGGGTGAGGGTCAGGCTTTGGGGAAGGTTTAGGGTTAGGGTTCGGCCTAGGGTTAGGGTTAGGGGACGGGGACGGTTTAGGGTCCAGGTGATGGTACAGCAACGCTTTAGGGGGAGCGTGCGTGTGAGGGCGCGGGTTAGTGTTAGCGTACGGGTTAGGATTAGGGGACATGTGAGGGTCAGGCTTCAGGGAAGGGTTAGGGTTAGGGTTCGGGCTAGGGTTAGGGTTAGGGGACGGGGACGGTTTCGGGTCCAGGTGAGGGTACGGCAACGCTTTAGGGGGAGCGTGCGTGTGAGGGCGCGGGTTAGTGTTAGCGTACGGGTTAGGATTAGGGGACGGGTGAGGGTCAGGCTTCGGGGAAGGGTTAGGGTTAGGGTTCGGGCTAGGGTTAGGGTTAGGGGACGGGGACGGTTTCGGGTCCAGGTGAGGGTACGGCAACGCTTTAGGGGGAGCGTGCGTGTGAGGGCGCGGGTTAGTGTTAGCGTACGGGTTAGGATTAGGGGACGGGTGAGGGTCAGGCTTCGGGGAAGGGTTAGGGTTAGGGTTCGGGCTAGGGTTAGGGTTAGGGGACGGGGACGGTTTAGGGTTCAGGTGAGGGTACGGCAACGCTTTAGGGGGAGCGTGCGTGTGAGGATGCGGGTTAGTGTTAGCGTACGGGTTAGGATTAGGGGACGGGTGAGGGTCAGGCTTCGGGGAAGGGTTAGGGTTAGGGTTCGGGCTAGGGTTAGGGTTAGGGGACGGGGACGGTTTAGGGTCCAGGTGAGGGTACGGCAACGCTTTAGGGGGAGGGTGCGTGTGAGGGCGCGGGTTAGTGTTAGCGTACGTGTTAGGATTAGTGGATGGGTGAGGGTCAGGCTTCGGGGAAGGGTTAGGGTTAGGGTTCGGGCTACGGTTAGGGTTAGGGGACGTGGACGGTTTAGGGTCCAGGTGAGGGTACGGCAACGCTTTAGGGGGAGCGTGCGTGTGAGGGCGCGGGTTAGTGTTAGCGTACGGGTTAGGATTAGGGGACGGGTGAGGGTCAGGCTTCGGGGAAGGGTTAGGGTTAGGGTTCGGGCTAGGGTTAGGGTTAGGGGACGGGGACTGTTTAGGGTCCAGGTGAGGGTACGGCAACGCTTTAGGGGGAGCGTGCGTGTGAGGGCGCGGGTTAGTGTTAGCGTACGGGTTAGGATTAGGGGACGGGTGAGGGTCAGGCTTCGGTGAAGGGTTAGGGTTAGGGTTCGGGCTAGGGTTAGGGTTAGGCGACGGGGACGGTTTTGGATCCAGGTGAGGGTACGGCAACGCTTTAGGGGGAGCGTGCGTGTGAGGGCGCGGGTTAGTGTTAGCGTACGGGTTAGGATTAGGGGACGGGTGAGGGTCAGGCTTCGGGGAAGGGTTAGGGTTAGGGTTCGGGCTAGGGTTAGGGTTAGGGGACGGGGACGGTTTAGGGTCCAGGTGAGGGTATGGCAACGCTTTAGGGGGAGCGTGCGTGTGAGGGCGCGGGTTAGTGTTAACGTACGGGTTAGGATTAGGGGACGGGTGAGGGTCAGGCTTCGGGGAAGGGTTAGGGTTAGGGTTCGGGCTAGGGTTAGGGTTAGGGGACGGGGACGGTTTAGGGTCCAGGTGAGGATACGGCAACGCTTTAGGGGGAGCGTGCGTGTGAGGATGCGGGTTAGTGTTAGCGTACGGGTTAGGATTAGGGGACAGGTGAGGGTCAGGCTTCGGGGAAGGGTTAGGGTTAGGGTTCGGGCTAGGGTTAGGGTTAGGGGCCGGGGACGGTTTAGTGTCCAGGTGTGGGTACGGCACCGCTTTAGGGGGAGCGTGCGTGTGAGGGCGCGGGTTAGTGTTAGCGTACGGGTTAGGATTAGGGGACGGGTGAGGGTCAGGCTTCGGGGAAGGGTTAGGTTTAGGGTTCGGGCTAGGGTTAGGGTTAGGGTACGGGGACGGTTTAGGGTCCAGGTGAGGGTACGGCAACGCTTTAGGGGGAGCGTGCGTGTGAGGGCGCGGGTTAGTGTTAGCGTACGTGTTAGGATTAGGGTACGGGTGAGGGTCAGGCTTCGGGGAAGGGTTAGGGTTAGGGTTCGGGCTAGGGTTAGGGTTAGGGGACGGGGACGGTTTAGGGTCCAGGTGAGGGTACGGCAATGCTTTAGGGGGAGCGTGCGTGTGAGGGCGCGGGTAGTGTTAGCGTATGGGTTAGGATTATGGGACGGGTGAGGGTCAGGCTTCGTGGAAGGGTTAGGTTTAGGATTCGGGCTAGGGTTAGGGTTAGGGGACGGGGATGTTTTAGGGTCCAGGTGAGGGTACGGCAACGCTTTAGGGGGAGCGTGCGTGTGAGGGCGCGGGGTAGTGTTAGCGTACGAGTTAGGATTAGGGGACGGGTGAGGGTCAGGCTTCGGGGAAGGGTTACGGTTAGGGTTTGGCCTAAGGTTAGGGTTAGGGGACAGTGACGGTTTAGGGTCCAGGTGAGGGTACGGCAACGCTTTAGGGGGAGCGTGTGTGTGAGGGCGCGGGTTAGTGTTAGCGTACGGGTTAGGATTAGGGGACGGGTGAGGGTCAGGCTTCGGGGAAGGGTTAGGGTTAGGGTTCGGGCTAGGGTTAGGGTTAAGGGACTGGGACGGTTTAGGGTCCAGGTGAGGGTACGGCAACGCTTTAGGGGGAGCGTGCGTGTGAGGGCGCAGGTTAGTGTTAGCGTACGGGTTAGGATTAGTGGATGGGTGAGGGTCAGGCTTCGGGGAAGGGTTAGGGTTAGGGTTCGGGCTAGGGTTAGGGTTAGGGAACGGGGACGGTTTAGGGTCCAGGTGAGGGTACGGCAACGCTTTAGGGGGAGCGTGCGTGTGAGGGCGCGGGGTAGTGTTAGCATACGGGTTAGGATTAGGGGACGGGTGAGGGTCAGGCTTCGGGGAAGGGTTAGGGTTAGGGTTCGGGCTAGGGTTAGGGTTAGGGGACGGGGACGGTTTAGGGTCCAGGTGAGGGTACGGCAACGCTTTAGGGGGAGCGTGCGTGTGAGGGCGCGGGGTAGTGTTAGCGTACGGTTTAGGATTAGGGGACGGGTGAGCGTCAGGCTTCGGGGAAGTGTTAGGGTTAGGGTTCGGGCTAGAGTTAAGGTTAGGGGACGGGGACGGTTTAGGGTCCAGGTGAGGGTACGGCAACGCTTTAGGGGGAGCGTGCGTGTGAGGGCGTGGGTTAGTGTTAGCGTACGGGTTAGGATTAGGGGACGGGTGAGGGTCAGGCTTCGGGGAAGGGTTAGGGTTAGGGTTCGGGCTAGGGTTAGGGTTAGGGGACGGGGACGGTTTAGGGTCCAGGTGAGGTTACGGCAATGCTTTAGGGGGAGCGTGAGTGTGAGGGGGCGGGTTAGTGTTAGCGTACAGGTTAGGATTAGGGGACGGGTGAGGGTCAGGCTTCGGGGAAGGGTTAGGGTTAGGGTTCGGGCTAGGGTTAGGGTTAGGGGATGGGGACGGTTTAGGGTCCAGGGGAGGGTAAAGCAACGCTTTAGGGTGAGCGTGCCTGTGAGGGCGCGGGTTAGTGTTAGCGTACGGGTTAGGATTAGGGGACGGGTGAGGGTCAGGCTTCGGGGAAGGGTTAGGGTTAGGGTTCGGGCTAGGGTTAGGGTTAGGGGACGGGGACGGTTTAGGGTCCAGGTGAGGGTACGGCAACGCTTTAGGGGGAGCGTGCGTGTGAGGGCGCGGGTTAGTGTTAGCGTACGGGTTAGGATTAGGGGACGGGTGAGGGTCAGGCTTCGGGGAAGGGTTAGGGTTAGGGTTCGGCCTAGGGTTAGGGTTAGGGGACGGGGACGGTTTAGGGTCCAGGTGAGGGTACGGCAACGCTTTAGGGGGAGAGTGCGTGTGAGGGCGCGGGTTAGTGTTAGCGTACGGCTTAGGATTAGGGGACGGGTGCGGGTCAGGCTTCGGGGAAGGGTTAGGGTTAGGGTTCAGGCTAGGGTTAGGGTTAGGGGACGGGGACGGTTTAGGGTCCAGTTGAGGGTACGGCAACGCTTTAGGGGGAGCGTGCGTGTGAGGGCGCGGGTTAGTGTTAGCGTACGGGTTAGGATTAAGGGACGGGTGAGGGTCAGGCTTCGGGGAAGTGTTAGGGTTAGGGTTCGGGCTAGGGTTAGGTTTAGGGGATGGGGACGGTTTAGGGTCCAGGTGAGGGTACGGCAACGCTTTAGGGGGAGCGTGCGTGTGAGGGCGCGGGTTAGTGTTAGCGTACGGGTTAGGTTTAGGGGACGGGTGAGGGTCAGGCTTCGGGGAAGGGTTAGGGTTAGGGTTCGGGCTAGGGTTAGCGTTAGGGGACGGGGACGGTTTAGGGTCCAGGTGAGGGTACGGCAACGCTTTAGGGGGAGCGTGCGTGTGAGGGCGCGGGTTAGTGTTAGCGTACGGGATAGGATTAGGGGACGTGTGAGGGTCAGGCTTCAGGGAAGTGTTAGGGTTAGGGTTCGGGCTAGAGTTAGGGTTAGGGGACGGGGACGGTTTAGGGTCCAGGTGAGGGTATGGCAACGCTTTAGGGGGAGCGTGCGTGTGAGGGCGCGGGTTAGTGTTAGCGTACGGGTTAGGATTAGGGGACGTGTGAGGGTCAGGCTTCGGCGAAGGGTTAGGGTTAGGGTTCGGGCTAGGGTTAGGGTTAGGGGACCGGGACGGTTTAGGGTCCAGGTGAGGGTACGGCAACGCTTTAGGGGGAGTGTGCGTGTGAGGGCGCGGGTTAGTGTTAGCGTACGGGTTAGGATTAGTGGACGGGTGAGGGTCAGGCTTCGGGGAAGGGTTAGGGTTAGGGTTCTGGCTAGGGTTAGGGTTAGGGGACGGGGACGGTTTAGGGTCCAGGTGAGGGTACGGCAACGCTTTAGGGGGAGCGTGCGTGTGAGGGCGCGGGTTAGTGTTAGCGTACGGGTTAGGATTAGGGGACGGGTAAGGGTCAGGCTTCGGGGAAGGGTTAGGGTTAGGGTTCGGGCTAGGGTTAGGGTTAGGGGACGGGGACGGTTTAGGGTCCAGGTGAGGGTACGGCAACGCTTTAGGGGGAGCGTGCGTGTGAGGGCGCGGGTTAGTGTTAGCGTACGGGTTAGGATTAGGGGACGGGTGAGGGTCAGGCTTCGGGGAAGGGTTAGGGTTAGGGTTCGGGCTAGGTTTAGGGTTAGGGGACGGAGACGGTTTAGGGTCCAGGTGAGGGTACGGCAACGCTTTAGGGGGAGCGTGCGTGTGAGGGCGCGGGTTAGTGTTAGCGTACGGGTTAGGATTAGGGGACGGGTGAGGGTCAGGCTTCGGGGAAGGGTTAGGGTTAGGGTTCGGGCTAGGGTTAGGGTTAGGGGACGGGGACGGTTTAGGGCCCAGGTGAGGGTACGGCAACGCTTTAGGGGGGGCGTGCGTGTGAGGGCGCGGGTTAGTGTTAGCGTACGGGTTAGGATTAGGGGACGTGTGAGGGACAGGCTTCGGGGTAGGGTTAGGGTTAGGGTTCGGGCTAGGGTTAGGGTTAGGGGACGGGGACGGTTTGGGGTCCAAGTGAGGTACGGCACCACTTTAGGGGGAGCGTGCGTGTGAGGGCGCGGGTTAGTGTTAGCGTACGGGTTAGGATTAGGGGACGGGTGAGGGTCAGGCTTCGGGGAAGGGTTAGGGTTAGGGTTCGGGCTAGGGTTAGGGTTAGGGGATGGGGACGGTTTAGGGTCCAGGTGAGGGTACGGCAACGCTTTAGGGGGAGCGTGCGTGTGAGGGCGCGGGGTAGTGTTAGCGTACGGGTTAGGATTAGGGGACGGGTGAGGGTCAGGCTTCGGGGAAGGGTTAGGGTTAGGGTTCGGGCTAGGGTTAGGGTTAGGGGACGGGGACGGTTTAGGGTCCAGGTGAGGGTACGGCAACGCTTTAGGGGGAGCGTGCGTGTGAGGGCGCGGGGTAGTGTTAACGTACGGGTTAGGATTAGGGGACGGGTGAGGGTCAGGCTTCGGGGAAGGGTTAGGGTTAGGGTTCGGGCTAGGGTTAGGGTTAGGGGACGGGGACGGTTTAGGGTCCAGGTGAGGGTACGGCAATGCTTTAGGGGGAGCGTGCGTGTGAGGGCGCGGGTTAGTGTTAGCGTACGTGTTAGGATTAGGGGACGGGTGAGGGTCAGACTTCGGGGAAAGGTTAGGGTTAGGGTTCGGGCTAGGGTTAGGGTTAGGGGACGGGGACGGTTTAGGGTCAAGGTGAGGGTACGGCAACGCTTTAGGGGGAGCGTGCGTGTGAGGTCGCGGGTTAGTGTTAGCGTACGGGTTAGGATTAGGGGACGGGTGAGGGTCAGGCTTCGGGGAAGGGTTAGGGTTAGGGTTCGGGCTAGGGTTAGGGTTAGGGGACGGGGACGGTTTAGGGTCCAGGTGAGGGTACAGCAACGCTTTAGGGGGAGCGTGCGTGTGAGGGCGCGGGTTAGTGTTAGCGTACGGGTTAGGATTAGGGGACGGGTGAGGGTCAGGCTTCGGGGAAGGTTTAGGGTTAGGGTTCGGGCTAGGGTTAGGGTTAGGGGACGGGGACGGTTTAGGGTCCAGGTGAGGGTACGGCAACGCTTCAGGGGGAGCGTGCGTGTGAGGGCGTGGGTTAGTGTTAGCGTACGGGTTAGGATTAGGGGACGGGTGAGGGTCAGGCTTCGGGGAAGGGTTAGGGTTAGGGTTCGGGCTAGGGTTAGGGTTAGGGGACGGGGACGGTTTAGGGTCCAGGTGAGGGTACGGCAATGCTTTAGGGGGAGCGTGCGTGTGAGGGCGAGGGTTAGTGTTAGCGTACGGGTTAGGATTAGGGGACGGGTGAGGGTCAGGCTTCGGGGAAGGGTTAGGGTTAGGGTTCGGGCTAGGGTTAGGGTTAGGGGACGGAGACGGTTTAGGGTCCAGGTGAGTGTACGGCAACGCTTTAGGGGGAGCGTGCGTGTGAGGGCGCGGGTTAGTGTTAGCATACGGGTTTGGATTAGGGGACGGGTGAGGGTCAGGCTTCGGGGAGGGGTTAGGGTTAGGGTTCGGGCTAGGGTTAGGGTTAGGGGACGGGGACGGTTTAGGGTCCAGGTGAGGGTACGGCAACGCTTTAGGGGGAGCGTGCGTGTGAGGGCGCGGGTTAGTGTTAGCGTACGGGTTAGGATTAAGGGACGGGTGAGGGTCAGGCTTCGGGGAAGGGTTAGGGTTAGGGTTCGGGCTAGGGTTAGGTTTAGGGGACGGGGACGGTTTAGGGTCCAGGTGAGGGTACGGCAACGCTTTAGGGGAAGCGTGCGTGTGAGGGCGCGGGTTAGTGTTAGCGTACGGGTTAGGATTAGGGGACGGGTGAGGGTCAGGCTTCGGGGAAGGGTTAGGGTTAGGGTTCGGGCTAGGGTTAGGGTTAGGGGATGGGGACAGTTTAGGGTCCAGGTGAGGGTACGGCAACGCTTTAGGGGGAGCGTGCGTGTGAGGGCGCAGGTTAGTGTTAGCGTACGGATTAGGATTAGGGGACGGGTGAGGGTCAGGCTTCGGGGAAGGGTTAGGGTTAGGGTTCGGGCTAGGGTTAGGGTTAGGGGACGGGGACGGTTTAGGGTCCAGGTGAGGGTTCGGCAACGCTTTAGGGGGAGCGTGCGTGTGAGGGCGCGGGTTAGTGTTAGCGTACGGGTTAGGATTAGGGGACGGGTGAGGGTCAGGCTTCGGGGAAGGGTTAGGGTTAGGGTTCGGGCTAGGGTTAGGGTTAGGGGACGGGGACGGTTTAGGGTCCAGGTGAGGGTACGGCAACGCTTTAGGGGGAGCGTGCATGTGAGGGCGCGGGTTAGTGTTAGCGTACGGGTTAGGATTAGGGGACGGGTGAGGGTCAGGCTTCGGGGAAGGGTTAGGGTTAGGGTTCGGGCTAGGGTTAGGGTTAGGGGACGGGGACGGTTTAGGGTCCAGGTGAGGGTACGGCAACGCTTTAGGGGGAGCGTGCGTGTGAGGGCGCGGGTTAGTGTTAGCGTACGGGTTAGGATTAGGGGACGGGTGAGGGTCAGGCTTCGGGGAAGGGTTAGGGTTAGGGTTCGGGCTAGGGTTAGGGTTAGGGGACGGGGACGGTTTCGGGTCCTGGTGAGGGTACGGCAACGCTTTAGGGGGAGCGTGCGTGTGAGGGCGCGGGTTAGTGTTAGCGTACGGGTTAGGATTAGGGGACGGGTGAGGGTCAGGCTTCGGGGAAGGGTTAGGGTTAGGGTTCGGGCTAGGGTTAGGGTTAGGGGACGGGGATGGTTTAGGGTCCAGGTGAGGGTACGGCAACGCTTTAGGGGGAGCGTGCGTGTGAGGGCGCGGGTTAGTGTTAGCGTACGGGTTAGGATTAGGGGACGGGTGAGGGTCAGGCTTCGGGGAAGGGTTAGGGTTAGGGTTCGGGCTAGGGTTAGGGTTAGGGGACGGGGACGGTTTAGGGTCCAGGTGAGGGTACGGCAACGCTTTAGGGGGAGCGTGCGTGTGAGGGCGCGGGTTAGTGTTAGCGTACGGGTTAGGATTAGGGGACGGGTGAGGGTCAGGCTTCGGGGAAGGGTTAGGGTTAGGGTTCGGGCTAGGGTTAGGGTTAGGGGACGGGGACGGTTTCGGGTCCTGGTGAGGGTACGGCAACGCTTTAGGGGGAGCGTGCGTGTGAGGGCGCGGGTTAGTGTTAGCGTACGGGTTAGGATTAGGGGACGGGTGAGGGTCAGGCTTCGGGGAAGGGTTAGGGTTAGGGTTCGGGCTAGGGTTAGGGTTAGGGGACGGGGACGGTTTAGGGTCCAGGTGAGGGTACGGCAACGCTTTAGGGGGAGCGTGCGTGTGAGGGCGCGGGTTAGTGTTAGCGTACGGGTTAGGATTAGGGGACGGGTGAGGGTCAGGCTTCGGGGAAGGGTTAGGGTTAGGGTTCGGGCTAGGGTTAGGGTTAGGGGACGGGGACGGTTTAGGGTCCAGGTGAGGGTACGGCAACGCTTTAGGGGGAGCGTGCGTGTGAGGGCGCGGGTTAGTGTTAGCGTACGGGTTAGGATTAGGGGACGGGTGAGGGTCAGGTTTCGGGGAAGGGTTAGAGTTAGGGTTCGGGCTAGGGTTAGGGTTAGGGGACGGGGACGGTTTAGGGTCCAGGTGAGGGTACGGCAACGCTTTAGGGGGAGCGTGCGTGTGAGGGCGCGGGTTAGTGTTAGCGTACGGGTTAGGATTAGGGGACGGGTGAGGGTCAGGCTTCGGGGAAGGGTTAGGGTGAGGGTTCGGGTAGGGTTAGGGTTAGTGGACGGGGACGGTTTAGGGTCCAGGTGAGGGTACGGCAACGCTTTAGGGGGAGCGTGCGTGTGAGGGCGCGGGTTAGTGTTAGCGTACGGGTTAGGATTAGGGGACGGGTGAGGGTCAGGCTTCGGGGAAGGGTTAGGGTTAGGGTTCGGGCTAGGGTTAGGGTTAGGGGACGGGGACGGTTTAGGGTCCAGGTGAGGGTACGGCAACGCTTTAGGGGGAGCATGCGTGTGAGGGCGCGGGTTAGTGTTAGCGTACGGGTTAGGATTAGGGGACGGGTGAGGGTCAGGCTTCGGTGAAGGGTTAGGGTTAGGGTTCGGGCTAGGGTTAGGGTTAAGGGACGGGGACGGTTTAGGGTCCAGGTGAGGGTATGGCAACGCTTTAGGGGGAGCGTGCGTGTGAGGGCGCGGGTTAGTGTTAGCGTACGGGTTAGGATTAGGGGACGGGTGAGGGTCAGGCTTCGGGGAAGGGTTAGGGTTTGGGCTAGGGTTAGGGTTAGGGGACGGGGACGGTTTAGGGTCCAGGTGAGGGTACGGCAACGCTTCAGGGAGAGCGTGCGTGTGAGGGCGCGGGTTTGTGATAGCGTACGGGTTAGGATTAGGGGACGGGTGAGGGTCAGGCTTCGGGGAAGGATTAGGGTTAGGGTTCGGGCTAGGGTTAGGGTTAGGGGACGGGGACGGTTTAGGGTCCAGGTGAGGGTACGGCAACGCTTTAGGGGGAGCGTGCGTGTGAGGGCGCGGGTTAGTGTTAGCGTACGGGTTAGGATTAGGGGACGGGTGAGGGTCAGGCTTCGGGGAAGGGTTAGGGTTAGGGTTCGGGCTAGGGTTAGGGTTAGGGGACGGGGACGGTTTAGGGTCCAGGTGAGGGTACGGCAACGCTTTAGGGGGAGCGTGCGTGTGAGGGCGCGGGTTAGTGTTAGCGTACGGGTTAGGATTAGGGGACGGGTGAGGGTCAGGCTTCGGGGAAGTGTTAGGGTTAGGGTTCGGGCTAGGGTTAGGGTTAGGGGACGGAGACGGTTTAGGGTCCAAGTGAGTGTACGGCAACGCTTTAGGGGGAGCGTGCGTGTGAGGGCGCGGGTTAGTGTTAGCGTACGGGTTAGGATTAGGGGACGGGTGAGGGTCAGGCTTCGGGGAAGGGTTAGGGTTAGGGTTCGTGCTAGGTTTAGGGTTAGGGGACGGGGACGGTTTAGGGTCCAGGTGAGGGTACGGCAACGCTTTAGGGGGAGCGTGCGTGTGAGGGCGCGGGTTAGTGTTAGCGTACGGGTTAGAATTAGGGGACGGGTGAGGGTCAGGCTTCGGGGAAGGGTTAGGGTTAGGGTTCGGGCTAGGGTTAGGGTTAGGGGACGGGGACGGTTTAGGGTCCAGGTGAGGGTACGGCAACGCTTTAGGGGGAGCGTGCGTGTGAGGGCGCGGGTTAGTGTTAGCGTACGGGTTAGGATTAGGGGACGGGTGAGGGTCAGGCTTCGGGGAAGGGTTAGGGTTACGGTTCGGGCTAGGGTTAGGGTTAGGGGACGGGGA
This sequence comes from Delphinus delphis, assembly GCF_949987515.2. Classification (NCBI taxonomy): domain Eukaryota; kingdom Metazoa; phylum Chordata; class Mammalia; order Artiodactyla; family Delphinidae; genus Delphinus; species Delphinus delphis. Next base: position 1,245,102 of record NC_082694.2, on the reverse strand, counting down.
CGGTTTAGGGTCCAGGTGAGGGTACGGCAACGCTTTAGGGGGAGCGTGCGTGTGAGGGCGCGGGTTAGTGTTAACGTACGGGTTAGGATTAGGGGACGGGTGAGGGTCAGGCTTCGGGGAAGGGTTAGGGTTAGGGTTCGGGCTAGGGTTAGGGTTAGGGGACGGGGACGGTTTAGGGTCCAGGTGAGGGTACGGCAACGCTTTAGGGGGAGCGTGCGTGTGAGGGCGCGGGTTAGTGTTAGCGTACGGGTTAGGATTAGTGGATGGGTGAGGGTCAGGCTTCGGGGAAGGGTTAGGGTTAGGGTTCGGGCTAGGGTTAGAGTTAGGGGACGGGGACGGTTTAGGGTCCAGATGAGGGTTCGGCAACGCTTTAGGGGGAGCGTGCGTGTGAGGGCACGGGTTAGTGTTAGCGTACGGGTTAGGATTAGGGGACGGGTGAGGGTCAGGCTTCGGGGAAGGGTTAGGGTTAGGGTTCGGGCTAGGGTTAGGGTTAGGGGACGGGGACGGTTTAGGGTCCAGGTGAGGGTACGGCAACGCTTTAGGGGGAGCGTGCGTGTGAGGGCGCGGGTTAGTGTTAGCGTACGGGTTAGGATTAGGGGACGTGTGAGGGTCAGGCTTCGGGGAAGGGTTAGGGTTAGGGTTCGGGCTAGGGTTAGGGTTAGGGGACGGGGACGGTTTAGGGTCCAGGTGAGGGTACGGCAACGCTTTAGGGGGAGCGTGCGTGTGAGGGCGCGGGTTAGTGTTAGCGTACGGGTTAGGATTAGGGGACGGGTGAGGGTCAGGCTTCGGGGAAGGGTTAGGGTTAGGGTTCGGGCTAGGGTTAGGGTTAGGAGACGGGGACGGTTTAGGGTCCAGGTGAGGGTACGGCAATGCTTTAGGGGGAGCGTGCGTGTGAGGGCGCGGGTTAGTGTTAGCGTACGGGTTAGGATTAGGGGACGGGTGAGGGTCAGGCTTCGGGGAAGGGTTAGGGTTAGGGTTCGGGCTAGGGTTAGGGTTAGGGGACGGGGACGGTTTAGGGTCCAGGTGAGGGTACGGCAACGCTTTAGGGGGAGCGTGCGTGTGAGGGCGCGGGTTAGTGTTAGCGTACGGGTTAGGATTAGGGGACGGGTGAGGGTCAGGCTTCGGGGAAGGGTTAGGGTTAGGGTTCGGGCTAGGGTTAGGGTTAGGGGACGGGGACGGTTTAGGGTCCAGGTGAGGGTACGGCAACGCTTTAGGGGGAGCGTGCGTGTGAGGGCGCGGGTTAGTGTTAGCGTACGGGTTAGGATTAGGGGACGGGTGAGGGTCAGGCTTCGGGGAAGGGTTAGGGTTAGGGTTCGGGCTAGGGTTAGGGTTAGGGGACGGGGACGGTTTAGGGTCCAGGTGAGGGTACGGCAACGCTTTAGGGGGAGCGTGCGTGTGAGGGCGCGGGTTAGTGTTAGCGTACGGGTTAGGATTAGGGGACGGGTGAGGGTCAGGCTTCGGGGAAGGGTTAGGGTTAGGGTTCGGGCTAGGGTTAGGGTTAGGGGACGGGTACGGTTTAGGGTCCAGGTGAGGGTACGGCAACGCTTTAGGGGGAGCGTGCGTGTGAGGGCGCGGGTTAGTGTTAGCGTACGGGTTAGGATTAGGGGACGGGTGAGGGTCAGGCTTCGGGGAAGGGTTAGGGTTAGGGTTCGGGCTAGGGTTAGGGTTAGGGGACGGGTACGGTTTAGGGTCCAGGTGAGGGTACGGCAACGCTTTAGGGGGAGCGTGCGTGTGAGGGCGCGGGTTAGTGTTAGCGTACGGGTTAGGATTAGGGGACGGGTGAGGGTCAGGCTTCGGGGAAGGGTTAGGGTTAGGGTTCGGGCTAGGGTTAGGGTTAGGGGACGGGGACGGTTTAGGGTCCAGGTGAGGGTACGGCAAAGCTTTAGGGGGAGCGTGCGTGTGAGGGCGCGGGTTAGTGTTAGCGTACGGGTTAGGATTAGGGGACGGGTGAGGGTCAGGCTTCGGGGAAGGGTTAGGGTTAGGGTTCAGGCTAGGGTTAGGGTTAGGGGACGGGGACGGTTTAGGGTCCAGGTGAGGGTACGGCAACGCTTTAGGGGGAGCGTGCGTGTGAGGGCGCGGGTTAGTGTTAGCGTACGGGTTAGGATTAGGGGACGGGTGAGGGTCAGGCTTCGGGGAAGGGTTAGGGTTAGGGTTCGGGCTAGGGTTAGGGTTAGGGGACGGGGACGGTTTAGGGTCCAGGTGAGGGTAGGGCAACGCTTTAGGGGGAGCGTGCGTGTGAGGGCGTGGGTTAGTGTTAGCATACGGGTTAGGATTAGGGGACGGGTGAGGGTCAGGCTTCGGGGAAGGGTTAGGGTTAGGGTTCGGGCTAGGGTTAGGGTTAGGGGACGGGGACGGTTTAGGGTCCAGGTGAGGGTACGGCAACGCTTTAGGGGGAGCGTGCGTGTGAGGGCGCGGGTTAGTGTTAGCGTACGGGTTAGGATTAGGGGACGGGTGAGGGTCAGGCTTCGGGGAAGGGTTAGGGTTAGGGTTCGGGCTAGGGTTAGGGTTAGAGGACGGGGACGGTTTAGGGTCCAGGTGAGGGTACGGCAACGCTTTAGGGGGAGCGTGCGTGTGAGGGCGCAGGTTAGTGTTAGCGTACGGGTTAGGATTAGGGGACGGGTGAGGGTCAGGCTTCGGGGAAGGGTTAGGGTTAGGGTTCGGGCTAGGGTTAGGGTTAGGGGATGGGGACACTTTAGGGTCCAGGTGAGGGTACGGCAACGCTTTAGGGGGAGCGTGCGTGTGAGGGCGCGGGTTAGTGTTAGCGTACGGGTTAGGATTAGGGGACGGGTGAGGGTCAGGCTTCGGGGAAGGGTTAGGGTTAGGGTTCGGGCTAGGGTTAGGCTTAGTGGACGGGGACGGTTTAGGGTCCAGGTGAGGGTACGGCAACGCTTTAGGGGGAGCGTGCGTGTGAGGGCGCGGGTTCGTGTTAGCGTACGGGTTAGGATTAGGGGACGGGTGAGGGTCAGGCTTCGGGGAAGGGTTAGGGTTAGGGTTCGGGCTAGGGTTAGGGTTAGGGGACGGGGACGGTTTAGGGTCCAGGTGAGGGTACGGCAACGCTTTAGGGGGAGCGTGCGTGTGAAGGCGCGGGTTAGTGTTAGCGTACGGGTTAGGATTAGGGGACGGGTGAGGGTCAGGCTTCGGGGAAGGGTTAGGGTTAGGGTTCGGGCTAGGGTTAGGGTTAGGGGACGGGGACGGTTTAGGGTCCAGGTGAGGGTACGGCAACGCTTTAGGGGGAGCGTGCGTGAGAGGGCGCGGGTTAGTGTTAGCGTACGGGTTAGGATTAGGGGACGGGTGAGGGTCAGGCTTCGGGGAAGGGTTAGGGTTAGGGTTCGGGCTAGGGTTAGGGTTAGGGGACGGAGACGGTTTAGGGTCCAGGTGAGTGTACGACAACGCTTTAGGGGGAGCGTGCGTGTGAGGGCGCGGGTTAGTGTTAGCGTACGGGTTAGGATTAGGGGACGGGTGAGGGTCAGGCTTCGGGGAGGGGTTAGGGTTAGGGTTCGGGCTAGGGTTAGGGTTAGGGGACGGGGACGGTTTAGGGTCCAGGTGAGGGTACGGCAACGCTTTAGGGGGAGCGTGTGTGTGAGGGCGCGGGTTAGTGTTAGCGTACGGTTTAGGATTAGGGGACGGGTGAGGGTCAGGCTTCGCGGAAGGGTTAGGGTTAGGGTTCGGGCTAGGGTTAGGGTTAGGGGACGGGGACGGTTTAGGGTCCAGGTGAGGGTACGCCAACGCTTTAGGGGAAGCGTGCGTGTGAGGGCGCGGGTTAGTGTTAGCGTACGGGTTAGGATTAGGGGACGGGTGAGGGTCAGGCTTCGGGGAAGGGTTAGGGTTAGGGTTCGGGCTAGGGTTAGGGTTAGGGGATGGGGACGGTTTAGGGTCCAGGTGAGGGTACGGCAACGCTTTAGGGGGAGCGTGCGTGTGAGGGCGCAGGTTAGTGTTAGCGTACGGGTTAGGATTAGGGGACGGGTGAGGGTCAGGCTTCGGGGAAGGGTTAGGGTTAGGGTTCGGGCTAGGGTTAGGGTTAGAGGACGGGGACGGTTTAGGGTCCAGGTGAGGGTACGGCAACGCTTTAGGGGGAGCGTGCGTGTGAGGGCGCGGGTTAGTGTTAGCGTACGGGTTAGGATTAGGGGACGGGTGAGGGTCAGGCTTCGGGGAAGGGTTAGGGTTAGGGTTCGGTCTAGGGTTAGGGTTAGGGGACGGGGACGGTTTAGGGTCCAGGTGAGGGTACGGCAACGCTTTAGGGGGAGCGTGCGTGTGAGGGCGCGGGTTAGTGTTAGCGTACGGGTTAGGATTAGGGGACGGGTGAGGGTCAGGCTTCGGGGAAGGGTTAGGGTTAGGGTTCGGGCTAGGGTTAGGGTTAGGGGACGGGGACGGTTTAGGGTCCAGGTGAGGGTACGGCAACGCTTTAGGGGGAGCGTGCGTGTGAGGGCGCGGGTTAGTGTTAGCGTACGGGTTAGGATTAGGGGACGGGTGAGGGTCAGGCTTCGGGGAAGTGTTAGGGTTAGGGTTCGGGCTAGGGTTAGGGTTAGGGGACGGGGACGGTTTAGGGTCCAGGTGAGGGTACGGCAACGCTTTAGGGGGAGCGTGCGTGTGAGGGCGCGGGTTAGTGTTAACGTACGGGTTAGGATTAGGGGACGGGTGTGGGTCAGGCTTCGGGGAAGGGTTAGGGGTAGGGTTCGGGCTAGGGTTAGGGTTAGGGGACGGGGACGGTTTAGGGTCCAGGTGAGGGTACGGCAACGCTTTAGGGGGAGCGTGCGTGTGAGGGCGCGGGTTAGTGTTAGCGTACGGGTTAGGATTAGGGGACGGGTGAGGGTCAGGCTTCGGGGAAGGGTTAGGGTTAGGGTTCGGGCTAGGGTTAGGGTTAGGGGACGGGGACGGTTTAGGGTCCAGGTGAGGGTATGGCAACGCTTTAGGGGGAGCGTGCGTGTGAGGGCGCGGGTTAGTGTTAGCGTACGGGTTAGGATTAGGGGACGGGTGAGGGTCAGGCTTCGGGGAACGGTTAGGGTTCGGGCTAGGGTTAGGGTTAGGGGACGGGGACGGTTTCGGGTCCAGGTGAGGGTACGGCAACGCTTTAGGGGGAGCGTGCGTGTGAGGGCGCGGGTTAGTGTTAGCGTACGGGTTAGGATTAGGGGACGGGTGAGGGTCAGGCTTCGGGGAAGGGTTAGGGTTAGGGTTCGGGCTAGGGTTAGGGTTAGGGGACGGGGACGGTTTAGGGTCCAGGTGAGGGTAGGGCAACGCTTTAGGGGGAGCGTGCGTGTGAGGGCGTGGGTTAGTTTTAGCATACGGGTTAGGATTAGGGGACGGGTGAGGGTCAGGCTTCGGGGAAGGGTTAGGGTTAGGGTTCGGGCTAGGGTTAGGGTTAGGGGACGGGGACGGTTTAGGGTCCAGGTGAGGGTACGGCAACGCTTTAGGGGGAGCGTGCGTGTGAGGGCGCGGGTTAGTGTTAGCGTACGGGTTAGGATTAGGGGACGGGTGAGGGTCAGGCTTCGGGGAAGGGTTAGGGTTAGGGTTCGGGCTAGGGTTAGGGTTAGGGGACGGGGACGGTTTAGGGTCCAGGTGAGGGTACGGCAACGCTTTAGGGGGAGCGTGCGTGTGAGAGCGCGGGTTAGTGTTAACATACGGGTTAGGATTAGGGGACGGGTGAGGGTCAGGCTTCGGGGAAGGGTTAGGGTTAGGGTTCGGGCTAGGGTTATGGTTAGGTGACGGGGACGGTTTAGGGTCCAGGTGAGGGTACGGCAACGCTTTAGGGGGAGCGTGCGTGTGAGGCGCGGGTTAGTGTTAGCGTACGGGTTAGGATTAGGGGACGGGTGAGGGTCAGGCTTCGGGGAAGGGTTAGGGTTAGGGTTCGGGCTAGGGTTAGGGTTAGGGGACGGGGACGGTTTAGGGTCCAGGTGAGGGTACGGCAACGCTTTAGGGGGAGCGTGCGTGTGAGGGCGCGGGTTAGTGTTAGCGTACGGGTTAGGATTAGGGGACGGGTGAGGGTCAGGATTCGGGGAAGGGTTAGGGTTCGGGCTAGGGTTAGGGTTAGGGGACGGGGACGGTTTTGGGTCCAGGTGAGGGTACGGCAACGCTTTAGGGGGAGCGTGCGTGTGAGGGCGCGGGTTAGTGTTAGCGTACGGGTTAGGATTAGGGGACGGGTGAGGGTCAGGCTTCGGGGAAGGGTTAGGGTTAGGGTTCGGGCTAGGGTTAGGGTTAGGGGACGGGGACTGTTTAGGGTCCAGGTGAGGGTTCGGCAACGCTTTAGGGGGAGCGTGCGTGTGAGGGCGCGTGTTAGTGTTAGCGTACGGGTTAGGATTAGGGGACGGGTGAGGGTCAGGCTTCGGGGAAGGGTTAGGGTTAGGGTTCGGGCTAGGGTTAGGGTTAGGGGACGGGGACGGTTTAGGGTCCAGGTGAGGGTAGGGCAACGCTTTAGGGGGAGCGTGCGTGTGAGGGCGTGGGTTAGTGTTAGCATACGGGTTAGGATTAGGGGACGGGTGAGGGTCAGGCTTCGGGGAAGGGTTAGGGTTCGGGCTAGGGTTAGGGTTAGGGGACGGGGACGGTTTAGGGTCCAGGTGAGGGTAGGGCAACGCTTTAGGGGGAGCGTGCGTGTGAGGGCGCGGGTTAGTGTTAGCGTACGGGTTAGGATTAGGGGACGGGTGAGGGTCAGGCTTCGGGGAAGGGTTAGGGTTAGGGTTCGGGCTAGGGTTAGGGTTAGGGGACGGGGACGGTTTAGGGTCCAGGTGAGGGTACGGCAACGCTTTAGGGGGAGCGTGCGTGTGAGGGCACGGGTTAGTGTTAGCGTACGGGTTAGGATTAGGGGACGGGTGAGGGTCAGGCTTCGGGGAAGGTTTAGCGTTAGGGTTCGGGTAGGGTTAGGGTTAGGGGACGGGGACGGTTTAGGGTCCAGGTGAGGGTACGGCAACGCTTTAGGGGGAGCGTGCGTGTGAGGGCGCGGGTTAGTGTTAGCGTACGGGTTAGGATTAGGCGACGGGTGAGGGTCAGGCTTCGGGGAAGGGTTAGGGTTAGGGTTCGGGCTAGGGTTAGGGTTAGGGTTAGGGGACGGTTTAGGGTCCAGGTGAGGGTACGGCAACGCTTTAGGGGGAGCGTGCGTGTGAGGGCGCGGGTTAGTGTTAGCGTACGGGTTAGGATTAGGGGACGGGTGAGGGTCAGGCTTCGGGGAAGGGTTAGGGTTAGGGTTCGGGCTAGGGTTAGGGTTAGGGGATGGGGACGGTTTAGGGTCCAGGTGAGGGTACGGCAACGCTTTAGGGGGAGCGTGCGTGTGAGGGCGCGGGTTAGTGTTAGCGTACGGGTTAGGATTAGGGGACGGGTGAGGGTCAGGCTTCGGGGAAGGGTTAGGGTTAGGGTTCGGGCTAGGGTTAGGGTTAGGGGACGGGGACGGTTTAGGGTCCAGGTGAGGGTACGGCAACGCTTTAGGGGGAGCGTGCGTGTGAGGGCGCGGGTTAGTGTTAGCGTACGGGTTAGGATTAGGGGACGGGTGAGGGTCAGGCTTCGGGGAAGGGTTAGGGTTAGGGTTCGGGCTAGGGTTAGGGTTAGGGGACGGGGACGGTTTAGGGTCCAGGTGAGGGTACGGCAACGCTTTAGGGGGAGCGTGCGTGTGAGGGCGCGGGTTAGTGTTAGCGTACGGGTTAGGATTAGGGGACGGGTGAGGGTCAGGCTTCGGGGAAGGTTTAGGGTTAGGGTTCGGGCTAGGGTTAGGGTTAGGGGACGGGGACGGTTTAGGGACCAGGTGAGGGTACGGCAACGCTTTAGGGGGAGCGTGCGTGTGAGGGCGTGGGTTAGTGTTAGCGTACGGGTTAGGATTAGGGGACGGGTGAGGGTCAGGCTTCGGGGAAGGGTTAGGGTTAGGGTTCGGGCTAGGGTTAGGGTTAGGGGACGGGGACGGTTTAGGGTCCAGGTGAGGGTACGGCAACGCTTTAGGGGGAGCGTGCGTGTGAGGGCGCGAGTTAGTGTTAGCGTACGGGTTAGGATTAGGGGACGGGTGAGGGTCAGGCTTCGGGGAAGGGTTAGGGTTAGGGTTCGGTCTAGGGTTAGGGTTAGGGGACGGGGACGGTTTAGGGTCCAGGTGAGGGTAGGGCAACGCTTTAGGGGGAGCGTTCGTGTGAGGGCGTGGGTTAGTGTTAGCATACGGGTTAGGATTAGGGGACGGGTGAGGGTCAGGCTTCGGGGAAGGGTTAGGGTTAGGGTTCGGGCTAGGGTTAGGGTTAGGGGACGGTGACGGTTTAGGGTCCAGGTGAGGGTACGGCAACGCTTTAGGGGGAGCGTGCGTGTGAGGGCGCGGGTTAGTGTTAGCGTACGGGTTAGGATTAGGGGACGGGTGAGGGTCAGGCTTCGGGGAAGGGTTAGGGTTAGGGTTCGGGCTAGGGTTAGGGTTAGGGTACGGGAACGGTTTAGGGACCAGGTGAGGGTACGGCAACGCTTTAGGGGGAGCGTGCGTGTGAGGGCGCGGGTTAGTGTTAGCGTACGGGTTAGGATTAGGGGACAGGTGAGGGTCAGGCTTCGGGGAAGGGTTAGGGTTAGGGTTCGGGCTAGGGTTAGGGTTAGCGGACGGGGATGGTTTAGGGTCCAGGTGAGGGTACGGCAACGCTTTAGGGGGAGCGTGCGTGTGAGGGCGCGGGTTAGTGTTAGCGTACGGGTTAGGATTAGGGGACGGGTGAGGGTCAGGCTTCGGGGAAGTGTTAGGGTTAGGGTTCGGGTTAGGGTTAGGGGACGGGGACGGTTTAGGGTCCAGGTGAGGGTACGGCAACGCTTTAGGGGGAGCGTGCGTGTGAGGGCGCGGATTAGTGTTAGCGTACGGGTTAGGATTAGGGGACGGGTGAGGGTCAGGCTTCGGGGAAGGGTTAGGGTTCGGGCTAGGGTTAGGGTTAGGGGACGGGGACGGTTTAGGGTCCAGGTGAGGGTACGGCAACGCTTTAGGGGGAGCGTGCGTGTGAGGGCGCGGGTTAGTGTTAGCGTACGGGTTAGGATTAGGGGACGGGTGAGGGTCAGGCTTCGGGGAAGGGTTAGGGTTAGGGTTCGGGCTAGGGTTAGGGTTAGGGGACGGGGACGGTTTAGGGTCCAGGTGAGGGTACGGCAACGCTTTAGGGGGAGCGTGCGTGTGAGGGCGCGGGTTAGTGTTAGCGTACGGGTTAGGATTAGGGGACGGGTGAGGGTCAGGCTTCGGGGAAAGGTTAGGGTTAGGGTTCGGGCTAGGGTTAGGGTTAGGGGACGGGGACGGTTTAGGGTCCAGGTGAGGGTACGGCAACGCTTTAGGGGGAGCGTGCGTGTGAGGGCGCGGGTTAGTGATAGCGTACGGGTTAGGATTAGGGGACGGGTGAGGGTCAGGCTTCGGGGAAGGGTAAGGGTTAGGGTTCGGGCTAGGGTTAGGGTTAGGGGACGGGGACGGTTTAGGGTCCAGGTGAGGGTACGGCAACGCTTTAGGGGGAGCGTGCGTGTGAGGGCGCGGGTTAGTGTTAGCGTACGGGTTAGGATTAGGGGACCGGTGAGGGTCAGGCTTCGGGGAAGGGTTAGGGTTAGGGTTCGGGCTAGGGTTAGGGTTAGGGGACGGGGACGGTTTAGGGTCCAGGTGAGGGTACGGCAACGCTTTAGGGGGAGCGTGCGTGTGAGGGCGCGGGTTAGTGTTAGCGTACGGGTTAGGATTAGGGGACGTGTGAGGGTCAGGCTTCGGGGAAGGGTTAGGGTTAGGGTTCGGGTAGGGTTAGGGTTACGGGACGGGGACGGTTTAGGGTCCAGGTGAGGGTACGGCAACGCTTTAGGGGGAGCGTGCGTGTGAGGGCGCGGGTTAGTGTTAACGTACGGGTTAGGATTAGGGGACGGGTGAGGGTCAGGCTTCGGGGAAGGGTTAGGGTTAGGGTTCGGGCTAGGGTTAGGGTTAGGGGACGGGGACGGTTTAGGGTCCAGGTGAGGGTACGGCAACGCTTTAGGGGGAGCGTGCATGTGAGGGCGCGGGTTAGTGTTAGCATACGGGTTAGGATTAGGGGACCGGTGAGGGTCAGGCTTCGGGGAAGTATTAGGGTTAGGGTTCGGGCTAGGGTTAGGGTTAGGGGACGGGGACGGTTTAGGGTCCAGGTGAGGATACGACAACGCTTTAGGGGGAGCGTGCATGTGAGGCCGCGGGTTAGTGTTAGCGTACGGGTTAGGATTAGGGGACGGGTGAGGGTCAGGCTTCGGGGAAGGGTTAGGGTTCGGGCTAGGGTTAGGGTTAGGGGACGGGGACGGTTTAGGGTCCAGGTGAGGGTACGGCAACGCTTTAGGGGGAGCGTGCGTGTGAGGGCGCGGGTTAGTGTTAGCGTACGGGTTAGGATTAGGGGACGGGTGAGGGTCAGGCTTCGGGGAAGGGTTAGGGTTAGGGTTCGGGCTAGGGTTAGGGTTAGGGGACGGGGACGGTTTAGGGTCCAGGTGAGGGTATGGCAACGCTTTAGGGGGAGCGTGCGTGTGAGGGCGCGGGTTAGTGTTAGCGTACGGGTTAGGATTAGGGGACGGGTGAGGGTCAGGCTTCAGGGAAGGGTTAGTGTTCGGGCTAGGGTTAGGGTTAGGGGACGGGGACGGTTTCGGGTCCAGGTGAGGGTACGGCAACGCTTTAGGGGGAGCGTGCGTGTGAGGGCGTGGGTTAGTGTTAGCGTACGGGTTAGGATTAGGGGACGGGTGAGGGTCAGGCTTCGGGGAAGGGTTAGGGTTAGGGTTCGGGCTAGGGTTAGGGTTAGGGGACGGGGACGGTTTAGGGTCCAGGTGAGGGTACGGCAACGCTTTAGGGGGAGCGTGCGAGTGAGGGCGCAGGTTAGTATTAGCGTACGGGTTAGGATTAGGGGACGGGTGAGGGTCAGGCTTCGGGGAAGGGTTAGGGTTCGGGCTAGGGTTAGGGTTAGGGGACGGGGACGGTTTCGGGTCCAGGTGAGGGTACGGCAACGCTTTAGGGGGAGCGTGCGTGTGAGGGCGCGGGTTAGTGTTAGCGTACGGGTTAGGATTAGGGGACGGGTGAGGGTCAGGCTTCGGGGAAGGGTTAGGGTTAGGGTTCGGGCTAGGGTTAGGGTTAGGGGACGGGGACGGTTTAGGGTCCAGGTGAGGGTAGGGCAACGCTTTAGGGGGAGCGTGCGTGTGAGGGCGTGGGTTAGTGTTAGCATACGGGTTAGGATTAGGGGACGGGTGAGGGTCAGGCTTCGGGGAAGGGTTAGGGTTAGGGTTCGGGCTAGGGTTAGGGTTAGGGGACGGGGACGGTTTAGGGTCCAGGTGAGGGTACGGCAACGCTTTAGGGGGAGCGTGCGAGTGAGGGCGCAGGTTAGTATTAGCGTACGGGTTAGGATTAGGGGACGGGTGAGGGTCAGGCTTCGGGGAAGGGTTAGGGTTCGGGCTAGGGTTAGGGTTAGGGGACGGGGACGGTTTAGGGTCCAGGTGAGGGTAGGGCAACGCTTTAGGGGGAGCGTGCGTGTGAGGGCGCGTGTTAGTGTTAGCGTACGGGTTAGGATTAGGGGACGGGTGAGGGTCAGGCTTCGGGGAAGGGTTAGGGTTAGGGTTCGGGCTAGGGTTAGGGTTAGGGGACGGGGACGGTTTAGGGTCCAGGTGAGGGTAGGGCAACGCTTTAGGGGGAGCGTGCGTGTGAGGGCGTGGGTTAGTGTTAGCATACGGGTTAGGATTAGGGGACGGGTGAGGGTCAGGCTTCGGGGAAGGGTTAGGGTTAGGGTTCGGGTAGGGTTAGGGTTACGGGACGGGGACGGTTTAGGGTCCAGGTGAGGGTACGGCAACGCTTTAGGGGGAGCGTGCGTGTGAGGGCGCGGGTTAGTGTTAACGTACGGGTTAGGATTAGGGGACGGGTGAGGGTCAGGCTTCGGGGAAGGGTTAGGGTTAGGGTTCGGGCTAGGGTTAGGGTTAGGGGACGGGGACGGTTTAGGGTCCAGGTGAGGGTACGGCAACGCTTTAGGGGGAGCGTGCATGTGAGGGCGCGGGTTAGTGTTAGCATACGGGTTAGGATTAGGGGACCGGTGAGGGTCAGGCTTCGGGGAAGTATTAGGGTTAGGGTTCGGGCTAGGGTTAGGGTTAGGGGACGGGGACGGTTTAGGGTCCAGGTGAGGATACGACAACGCTTTAGGGGGAGCGTGCGTGTGAGGCCGCGGGTTAGTGTTAGCGTACGGGTTAGGATTAGGGGACGGGTGAGGGTCAGGCTTCGGGGAAGGGTTAGGGTTCGGGCTAGGGTTAGGGTTAGGGGACGGGGACGGTTTAGGGTCCAGGTGAGGGTACGGCAACGCTTTAGGGGGAGCGTGCGTGTGAGGGCGCGGGTTAGTGTTAGCGTACGGGTTAGGATTAGGGGACGGGTGAGGGTCAGGCTTCGGGGAAGGGTTAGGGTTAGGGTTCGGGCTAGGGTTAGGGTTAGGGGACGGGGACGGTTTAGGGTCCAGGTGAGGGTATGGCAACGCTTTAGGGGGAGCGTGCGTGTGAGGACGCGGGTTAGTGTTAGCGTACGGGTTAGGATTAGGGGACGGGTGAGGGTCAGGCTTCGGGGAAGGGTTAGTGTTCGGGCTAGGGTTAGGGTTAGGGGACGGGGACGGTTTCGGGTCCAGGTGAGGGTACGGCAACGCTTTACGGGGAGCGTGCGTGTGAGGGCGTGGGTTAGTGTTAGCGTACGGGTTAGGATTAGGGGACGGGTGAGGGTCAGGCTTCGGGGAAGGGTTAGGGTTAGGGTTCGGGCTAGGGTTAGGGTTAGGGGACGGGGACGGTTTAGGGTCCAGGTGAGGGTACGGCAACGCTTTAGGGGGAGCGTGCGAGTGAGGGCGCAGGTTAGTATTAGCGTACGGGTTAGGATTAGGGGACGGGTGAGGGTCAGGCTTCGGGGAAGGGTTAGGGTTCGGGCTAGGGTTAGGGTTAGGGGACGGGGACGGTTTCGGGTCCAGGTGAGGGTACGGCAACGCTTTAGGGGGAGCGTGCGTGTGAGGGCGCGGGTTAGTGTTAGCGTACGGGTTAGGATTAGGGGACGGGTGAGGGTCAGGCTTCGGGGAAGGGTTAGGGTTAGGGTTCGGGCTAGGGTTAGGGTTAGGGGACGGGGACGGTTTAGGGTCCAGGTGATGGTAGGGCAACGCTTTAGGGGGAGCGTGCGTGTGAGGGCGTGGGTTAGTGTTAGCATACGGGTTAGGATTAGGGGACGGGTGAGGGTCAGGCTTCGGGGAAGGGTTAGGGTTAGGGTTCGGGCTAGGGTTAGGGTTAGGGGACGGGGACGGTTTAGGGTCCAGGTGAGGGTACGGCAACGCTTTAGGGGGAGCGTGCGTGTGAGGGCGCAGGTTAGTATTAGCGTACGGGTTAGGATTAGGGGACGGGTGAGGGTCAGGCTTCGGGGAAGGTTTAGGGTTCGGGCTAGGGTTAGGGTTAGGGGACGGGGACGGTTTAGGGTCCAGGTGAGGGTAGGGCAACGCTTTAGGGGGAGCGTGCGTGTGAGGGCGCGTGTTAGTGTTAGCGTACGGGTTAGGATTAGGGGACGGGTGAGGGTCAGGCTTCGGGGAAGGGTTAGGGTTAGGGTTCGGGCTAGGGTTAGGGTTAGGGGACGGGGACGGTTTAGGGTCCAGGTGAGGGTATGGCAACGCTTTAGGGGGAGCGTGCGTGTGAGGGCGCGGGTTAGTGTTAGCGTACGGGTTAGGATTAGGGGACGGGTGAGGGTCAGGCTTCGGGGAAGGGTTAGGGTTAGGGTTCGGGCTAGGGTTAGGGTTAGGGGACGGGGACGGTTTAGGGTCCAGGTGAGGGTAGGGCAACGCTTTAGGGGGAGCGTGCGTGTGAGGGCGTGGGTTAGTGTTAGCATACGGGTTAGGATTAGGGGACGGGTGAGGGTCAGGCTTCGGGGAAGGGTTAGGGTTAGGGTTCGGGCTAGGGTTAGGGTTAGGGGACGGGGACGGTTTAGGGTCCAGGTGAGGGTACGGCAACGCTTTAGGGGGAGCGTGCGAGTGAGGGCGCAGGTTAGTATTAGCGTACGGGTTAGGATTAGGGGACGGGTGAGGGTCAGGCTTCGGGGAAGGGTTAGGGTTCGGGCTAGGGTTAGGGTTAGGGGACGGGGACGGTTTAGTGTCCAGGTGAGGGTAGGGCAACGCTTTAGGGGGAGCGTGCGTGTGAGGACACGTGTTAGTGTTAGCGTACGGGCTAGGATTAGGGGACGGGTGAGGGTCAGGCTTCGGGGAAGGGTTAGGGTTAGGGTTCGGGCTAGGGTTAGGGTTAGGGGACGGGGACGGTTTAGGGTCCAGGTGAGGGTACGGCAACGCTTTAGGGGGAGCGTGCGTGTGAGGGCGCGGGTTAGTGTTAGCGTACGGGTTAGGATTAGGGGACGGGTGAGGGTCAGGCTTCGGGGAAGGGTTAGGGTTAGGGTTCGGGCTAGGGTTAGGGTTAGGGGACGGGGACGGTTTAGGGTCCAGGTGAGGGTACGGCAACGCTTTAGGGGGAGCGTGCGTGTGAGGGCGTGGGTTAGTGTTAGCATACGGGTTAGGATTAGGGGACGGGTGAGGGTCAGGCTTCGGGGAAGGGTTAGGGTTCGGGCTAGGGTTAGGGTTAGGGGACGGGGACGGTTTAGGGTCCAGGTGAGGGTAGGGCAACGCTTTAGGGGGAGCGTGCGTGTGAGGGCGCGTGTTAGTGTTAGCGTACGGGTTAGGATTAGGGGACGGGTGAGGGTCAGGCTTCGGGGAAGGGTTAGGGTTAGGGTTCGGGCTAGGGTTAGGGTTAGGGGACGGGGACGGTTTAGGGTCCAGGTGAGGGTACGGCAACGCTTTAGGGGGAGCGTGCGTGTGAGGGCGCGGGTTAGTGTTAGCGTATGGGTTAGGATTAGGGGACGGGTGAGGGTCAGGCTTCGGGGAAGGGTTAGGGTTAGGGTTCGGGCTAGGGTTAGGGTTAGGGGACGGGGACGGTTTAGGGTCCAGGTGAAGGTAGGGCAACTCTTTAGGGGGAGCGTGCGTGTGAGGGCGTGGGTTAGTGTTAGCATACGGGTTAGGATTAGGGGACGGGTGAGGGTCAGGCTTCGGGGAAGGGTTAGGGTTAGGGTTCCGGCTAGGGTTAGGGTTAGAGGACGGGGACGGTTTAGGGTCCAGGTGAGGGTACGGCAACGCTTTAGGGGGAGCGTGCGTGTGAGGGCGCGGGTTAGTGTTAGCGTACGGGTTAGGATTAGGGGACGGGTGAGGGTCAGGCTTCGGGGAAGGGTTAGGGTTCGGGCTAGGGTTAGGGTTAGGGGACGGGGACGGTTTAGGGTCCAGGTGAGGGTAGGGCAACGCTTTAGGGGGAGCGTGCGTGTGAGGGCGTGGGTTAGTGTTAGCATACGGGTTAGGATTAGGGGACGGGTGAGGGTCAGGCTTCGGGGAAGGGTTAGGGTTAGGGTTCCGGCTAGGGTTAGGGTTAGAGGACGGGGACGGTTTAGGGTCCAGGTGAGGGTACGGCAACGCTTTAGGGGGAGCGTGCGTGTGAGGGCGCGGGTTAGTGTTAGCGTACGGGTTAGGATTAGGGGACGGGTGAGGGTCAGGCTTCGGGGAAGGGTTAGGGTTAGGGTTCGGGCTAGGGTTAGGGTTAGAGGACGGGGACGGTATAGGGTCCAGGTGAGGGTACGGCAACGCTTTAGGGGGAGCGTGCGTGTGAGGGCGCGGGTTAGTGTTAGCGTACGGGTTAGGATTAGGGGACGGGTGAGGGTCAGGCTTCGGGGAAGGGTTAGGGTTAGGGTTCGGGCTAGGGTTAGGGTTAGGGGACGGGGACGGTTTAGGGTCCAGGTGAGGGTACGGCAACGCTTTAGGGGGAGCGTGCGTGTGAGGGCGCGGGTTAGTGTTAGCGTACGGGTTAGGATTAGGGGACGGGTGAGGGTTAGGCTTCGGGGAAGGGTTAGGGTTAGGGTTCGGGCTAGGGTTAGGGTTAGGGGACGGGGACGGTTTCGGGTCCAGGTGAGGGTACGGCAACGCTTTAGGGGGAGCGTGCGTGTGAGGGCGCGGGTTAGTGTTAGCGTACGGGTTAGGATTAGGGGACGGGTGAGGGTCAGGCTTCGGGGAAGGGTTAGGGTTAGGGTTCGGGCTAGGGTTAGGGTTAGGGGACGGGGACGGTTTAGGGTCCAGGTGAGGGTACGGCAACGCTTTAGGGGGAGCGTGCGTGTGAGGGCGCGGGTTAGTGTTAGCGTACGGGTTAGGATTAGGGGACGGGTGAGGGTCAGGCTTCGGGGAAGGGTTAGGGTTAGGGTTCGGGCTAGGGTTAGGGTTAGGGGACGGGGACGGTTTAGGGTCCAGGTGAGGGTACGGCAACGCTTTAGGGGGAGCGTGCGTGTGAGGGCGCGGGTTAGTGTTAGCGTACGGGTTAGGATTAGGGGACGGGTGAGGGTCAGGCTTCGGGGAAGGTTTAGGGTTAGGGTTCGGGCTAGGGTTAGGGTTAGGGGACGGGGATGGTTTAGGGTCCAGGTGAGGGTACTGCAACGCTTTAGGGGGAGCGTGCGTTTGAGGGCGCGCGTTAGTGTTAGCGTACAGGTTAGGATTAGGGGACGGGTGAGGGTCAGGCTTCGGGGAAGGGTTAGGGTTAGGGTTCGGGCTAGGGTTAGGGTTAGGGGACGGGGACGGTTTAAGGTCCAGGTGAGGGTACGGCAACGCTTTAGGGGGAGCGTGCGTGTGAGGGCGCGAGTTAGTGTTAGCGTACGGGTTAGGATTAGGGGACGGGTGAGGGTCAGGCTTCGGGGAAGGGTTAGGGTTAGGGTTCGGGCTAGGGTTAGGGTTAGGGGACGGGGACGGTTTAGGGTCCAGGTGAGGGTACGGCAACGCTTTAGGGGGAGCGTGCGTGTGAGGGCGCGGGTTAGTGTTAGCGTACGGGTTAGGATTAGGGGACGTGTGAGGGTCAGGCTTCGGGGAAGGGTTAGGGTTAGGGTTCGGGCTAGGGTTAGGGTTAGGGGACGGGGACGGTTTCGGGTCCAGGTGAGTGTACGGCAATGCTTTAGGGGGAGCGTGCGTGTGAGGGCGCGGGTTAGTGTTAGCGTACGGGTTAGGATTAGGGGACGGGTGAGGGTCAGGCTTCGGGGAAGGGTTAGGGTTCGGGCTAGGGTTAGGGTTAGGGGACGGGGACGGTTTAGGGTCCAGGTGAGGGTACGGCAACGCTTTAGGGGGAGCGTGCGTGTGAGGGCGCGGGTTAGTGTTAGCGTACGGGTTAGGATTAGGGGACGGGTGAGGGTCAGGCTTCGGGGAAGGGTTAGGGTTAGGGTTCGGGCTAGGGTTAGGGTTAGGGGACGGGGACGGTTTAGGGTCCAGGTGAGGGTACGGCAACGCTTTAGGGGGAGCGTGCGTGTGAGGGCGCGGGTTAGTGTTAGTGTACGGGTTAGGATTAGGGGACGGGTGAGGGTCAGGCTTCGGGGAAGGGTTAGGGTTAGGGTTCGGGCTAGGGTTAGGGTTACGGGACGGGGACGGTTTAGGGTCCAGGTGAGGGTACGGCAACGCTTTAGGGGGAGCGTGTGTGTGAGGGCGCGGGTTAGTGTTAGCGTACGGGTTAGGATTAGGGGACGGGTGAGGGTCAGGCTTCGGGGAAGGGTTAGGGTTAGGGTTCCGGCTAGGGTTAGGGTTAGGGGACGGGGACGGTTTAGGGTCCAGGTGAGGGTACGGCAACGATTTAGGGGGAGCGTGCGTGTGAGGGCGCGGGTTAGTGTTAGCGTACGGGTTAGGATTAGGGGACGGGTGAGGGTCAGGCTTCGGGGAAGGGTTAGGGTTAGGGTTCGGGCTAGGGTTAGGGTTAGGGGACGGGGAAGGTTTAGTGTCCAGGTGAGGGTACGGCAACGCTTTAGGGGGAGCGTGCGTGTGAGGGCGCGGGTTAGTGTTAGCGTACGGGTTAGGATTAGGGGACGGGTGAGGGTCAGGCTTCGGGGAAGGGTTAGGGTTCGGGCTAGGGTAAGGGTTAGGGGACGGGGACGGTTTAGGGTCCAGGTGAGGGTACGGCAATGCTTTAGGGGTAGCGTGCGTGTGAGGGCGCGGGTTAGTGTTAGCGTACGGGTTAGAATTAGGGGACGGGTGAGGGTCAGGCTTCGGGGAAGGGTTAGGGTTCGGGCTAGGGTTAGGGTTAGGGGACGGGGACGGTTTAGGGTCCAGGTGAGGGTACGGCAACGCTTTAGGGGGGCGTGCGTGTGAGGGCGCGGGTTAGTGTTAGCGTACGGGTTAGGATTAGGGGACGGGTGAGGGTCAGGCTTCGGGGAAGGGTTAGGGTTAGGGTTCGGGCTAGGGTTAGGGGTAGGGGACGGGGACGGTTTAGGGTCCAGGTGAGGGTATGGCAACGCTTTAGGGGGAGCGTGCGTGTGAGGGCGCGGGTTAGTGTTAGCGTACGGGTTAGGATTAGGGGACGGGTGAGGGTCAGGCTTCGGGGAAGGTTTAGGGTTCGGGCTAGGGTTAGGGTTAGGGGACGGGGACGGTTTCGGGTCCCGGTGAGGGTACGGCAATGCTTTAGGGGGAGCGTGCGTGTGAGGGCGTGGGTTAGTGTTAGCGTACGGGTTAGGATTAGGGGACGGGTGAGGGTCAGGCTTCGGGGAAGGGTTAGGGTTAGGGTTCGTGCTAGGGTTAGGGTTAGGGGACGGGGACTATTTAGGGTCCAGGTGAGGGTTCGGCAACGCTTTAGGGGGATCGTGCGTGTGAGGGCGCGGGTTAGTGTTAGCGTACGGGTTAGGATTAGGGGACGGTGAGGGTCAGGCTTCGGGGAAGGGTTAGGGTTAGGGTTCGGGCTAGGGTTAGGGTTAGGGGACGGGGACGGTTTAGGGTCCAGGTGAGGGTACGGCAACGCTTTAGGGGGAGCGTGCGTGTGAGGGCGTGGGTGAGTGTTAGCATACGGGTTAGGATTAGGGGACGGGTGAGGGTCAGGCTTCGGGGAAGGGTTAGGGTTCGGGCTAGGGTTAGGGTTAGGGGACGGGGACGGTTTAGGGTCCAGGTGAGGGTAGGGCAACGCTTTAGGGGGAGCGTGCGTGTGAGGGCGCGTGTTAGTGTTAGCGTACGGGATAGGATTAGGGGACGGGTGAGGGTCAGGCTTCGGGGAAGGGTTAGGGTTAGGGTTCGGGCTAGGGTTAGGGTTAGGGGACGGGGACGGTTTAGGGTCCAGGTGAGGGTACGGCAACGCTTTAGGGGGAGCGTGCGTGTGAGGGCGCGGGTTAGTGTTAGCGTATGGGTTAGGATTAGGGGACGGGTGAGGGTCAGGCTTCGGGGAAGGGTTAGGGTTAGGGTTCGGGCTAGGGTTAGGGTTAGGGGACGGGGACGGTTTAGGGTCCAGGTGAAGGTAGGGCAACGCTTTAGGGGGAGCGTGCGTGTGAGGGCGTGGGTTAGTGTTAGCATACGGGTTAGGATTAGGGGACGGGTGAGGGTCAGGCTTCGGGGAAGGGTTAGGGTTAGGGTTCCGGCTAGGGTTAGGGTTAGAGGACGGGGACGGTTTAGGGTCCAGGTGAGGGTACGGCAACGCTTTAGGGGTAGCGTGCGTGTGAGGGCGCGGGTTAGTGTTAGCGTACGGGTTAGGATTAGGGGACGGGTGAGGGTCAGGCTTCGGGGAAGGGTTAGGGTTAGGGTTCGGGCTAGGGTTAGGGTTAGAGGACGGGGACGGTATAGGGTCCAGGTGAGGGTACGGCAACGCTTTAGGGGGAGCGTGCGTGTGAGGGCGCGGGTTAGTGTTAGCGTACGGGTTAGGATTAGGGGACGGGTGAGGGTCAGGCTTCGGGGAAGGGTTAGGGTTAGGGTTCGGGCTAGGGTTAGGGTTAGGGGACGGGGACGGTTTAGGGTCCAGGTGAGGGTACGGCAACGCTTTAGGGGGAGCGTGCGTGTGAGGGCGCGGGTTAGTGTTAGCGTACGGGTTAGGATTAGGGGACGGGTGAGGGTTAGGCTTCGGGGAAGGGTTAGGGTTAGGGTTCGGGCTAGGGTTAGGGTTAGGGGACGGGGACGGTTTCGGGTCCAGGTGAGGGTACGGCAACGCTTTAGGGGGAGCGTGCGTGTGAGGGCGCGGGTTAGTGTTAGCGTACGGGTTAGGATTAGGGGACGGGTGAGGGTCAGGCTTCGGGGAAGGGTTAGGGTTAGGGTTCGGGCTAGGGTTAGGGTTAGGGGACGGGGACGGTTTAGGGTCCAGGTGAGGGTACGGCAACGCTTTAGGGGGAGCGTGCGTGTGAGGGCGCGGGTTAGTGTTAGCGTACGGGTTAGGATTAGGGGACGGGTGAGGGTCAGGCTTCGTGGAAGGGTTAGGGTTAGGGTTCGGGCTAGGGTTAGGGTTAGGGGACGGGGACGGTTTAGGGTCCAGGTGAGGGTAGGGCAACGCTTTAGGGGGAGCGTGCGTGTGAGGGCGTGGGTTAGTGTTAGCATACGGGTTAGGATTAGGGGACGGGTGAGGGTCAGGCTTCGGGGAAGGGTTAGGGTTAGGGTTCGGGCTAGGGTTAGGGTTAGGGGACGGTGACGGTTTAGGGTCCAGGTGAGGGTACGGCAACGCTTTAGGGGGAGCGTGCGTGTGAGGGCGCGGGTTAGTGTTAGCGTACGGGTTAGGATTAGGGGACGGGTGAGGGTCAGGCTTCGGGGAAGGGTTAGGGTTAGGGTTCGGGCTAGGGTTAGGGTTAGGGGACGGGGACGGTTTAGGGACCAGGTGAGGGTACGGCAACACTTTAGGGGGAGCGTGCGTGTGAGGGCGCGGGTTAGTGTTAGCGTACGGGTTAGGATTAGGGGACGGGTGAGGTTCAGGCTTCGGGGAAGGGTTAGGGTTAGGGTTCGGGCTAGGGTTAGGGTTAGGGGACGGGGACGGTTTAGGGTCCAGGTGAGGGTACGGCAACGCTTTAGGGGGAGCGTGCGTGTGAGGGCGCGGGTTAGTGTTAGCGTACGGGTTAGGATTAGGGGACGGGTGAGGGTCAGGCTTCGGGGAAGGGTTAGGGTTAGGGTTCGGGCTAGGGTTAGGGTTAGGGGACGGGGACGGTTTAGGGTCCAGGTGAGGGTACGGCAACGCTTTAGGGGGAGCGTGCGTGTGAGGGCGCGGGTTAGTGTTAGCGTACGTGTTAGGATTAGGGGATGGGTGAGGGTCAGGC
Source organism: Delphinus delphis (assembly GCF_949987515.2). NCBI lineage: Eukaryota > Metazoa > Chordata > Mammalia > Artiodactyla > Delphinidae > Delphinus > Delphinus delphis. The sequence goes on along the minus strand of NC_082694.2, from coordinate 1,224,122 downwards.
TTCGGGGAAGGGTTAGGGTTAGGGTTCGGGCTAGGGTTAGGGTTAGGGGACGGGGACGGTTTAGGGTCCAGGTGAGGGTACGGCAACGCTTTAGGGGGAGCGTGCGTGTGAGGGCGCGGGTTAGTGTTAGTGTACGGGTTAGGATTAGGGGACGGGTGAGGGTCAGGCTTCGGGGAAGGGTTAGGGTTAGGGTTCGGGCTAGGGTTAGGGTTACGGGACGGGGACGGTTTAGGGTCCAGGTGAGGGTACGGCAACGCTTTAGGGGGAGCGTGTGTGTGAGGGCGCGGGTTAGTGTTAGCGTACGGGTTAGGATTCGGGGACGGGTGAGGGTCAGGCTTCGGGGAAGGGTTAGGGTTAGGGTTCCGGCTAGGGTTAGGGTTAGGGGACGGGGACGGTTTAGGGTCCAGGTGAGGGTACGGCAACGATTTAGGGGGAGCGTGCGTGTGAGGGCGCGGGTTAGTGTTAGCGTACGGGTTAGGATTAGGGGACGGGTGAGGGTCAGGCTTCGGGGAAGGGTTAGGGTTAGGGTTCGGGCTAGGGTTAGGGTTAGGGGACGGGGAAGGTTTAGTGTCCAGGTGAGGGTACGGCAACGCTTTAGGGGGAGCGTGCGTGTGAGGGCGCGGGTTAGTGTTAGCGTACGGGTTAGGATTAGGGACGGGTGAGGGTCAGGCTTCGGGGAAGGGTTAGGGTTCGGGCTAGGGTTAGGGTTAGGGGACGGGGACGGTTTAGGGTCCAGGTGAGGGTACGGCAACGCTTTAGGGGGAGCGTGCGTGTGAGGGCGCGGGTTAGTGTTAGCGTACGGGTTAGGATTAGGGGACGGGTGAGGGTCAGGCTTCGGGGAAGGGTTAGGGTTAGGGTTCGGGCTAGGGTTAGGGTTAGGGGACGGGGACGGTTTAGGGTCCAGGTGAGGGTACGGCAACGCTTTAGGGGGAGCGTGCGTGTGAGGGCGCGGGTTAGTGTTAGCGTACGGGTTAGGATTAGGGGACGGGTGAGGGTCAGGCTTCGGGGAAGGGTTAGGGTTCGGGCTAGGGTTAGGGTTAGGGGACGGGGACGGTTTAGGGTCCAGGTGAGGGTACGGCAACGCTTTAGGGGGGCGTGCGTGTGAGGGCGCGGGTTAGTGTTAGCGTACGGGTTAGGATTAGGGGACGGGTGAGGGTCAGGCTTCGGGGAAGGGTTAGGGTTAGGGTTCGGGCTAGGGTTAGGGTTAGGGGACGGGGACGGTTTAGGGTCCAGGTGAGGGTACGGCAACGCTTTAGGGGGAGCGTGCGTGTGAGGGCGCGGGTTAGTGTTAGTGTACGGGTTAGGATTAGGGGACGGGTGAGGGTCAGGCTTCGGGGAAGGGTTAGGGTTAGGGTTCGGGCTAGGGTTAGGGTTACGGGACGGGGACGGTTTAGGGTCCAGGTGAGGGTACGGCAACGCTTTAGGGGGAGCGTGCGTGTGAGGGCGCGGGTTAGTGTTAGCGTACGGGTTAAGATTAGGGGACGGGTGAGGGTCAGGCTTCGGGGAAGGGTTAGGGTTAGGGTTCGGGCTAGGGTTAGGGTTAGGGGACGGGGACGGTTTAGTGTCCAGTTGAGGGTACGGCAACGCTTTAGGGGGAGCGTGCGTGTGAGGGCGCGGGTTAGTGTTAGCGTACGGGTTAGGATTAGGGGACGGGTGAGGGTCAGGCTTCGGGGAAGGGTTAGGGTTCGGGCTAGGGTTAGGGTTAGGGGACGGGGACGGTTTAGGGTCCAGGTGAGGGTACGGCAACGCTTTAGGGGGAGCGTGCGTGTGAGGGCGCGGGTTAGTGTTAGCGTACGGGTTAGGATTAGGGGACGGGTGAGGGTCAGGCTTCGGGGAAGGGTTAGGGTTAGGGTTCGGGCTAGGGTTAGGGTTAGGGGACGGGGACGGTTTAGGGTCCAGGTGAGGGTACGGCAACGCTTTAGGGGGAGCGTGCGTGTGAGGGCGCGGGTTAGTGTTAGTGTACGGGTTAGGATTAGGGGACGGGTGAGGGTCAGGCTTCGGGGAAGGGTTAGGGTTAGGGTTCGGGCTAGGGTTAGGGTTACGGGACGGGGACGGTTTAGGGTCCAGGTGAGGGTACGGCAACGCTTTAGGGGGAGCGTGCGTGTGAGGGCGCGGGTTAGTGTTAGCGTACGGGTTAGGATTAGGGGACGGGTGAGGGTCAGGCTTCGGGGAAGGGTTAGGGTTAGGGTTCGGGCTAGGGTTAGGGTTAGGGGACGGGGACGGTTTAGGGTCCAGGTGAGGGTACGGCAACGCTTTAGGGGGAGCGTGCGTGTGAGGGTGCGGGTTAGTGTTAGCGTACGGGTTAGGATTAGGGGACGGGTGAGGGTCAGGCTTCGGGGAAGGGTTAGGGTTAGGGTTCGGGCTAGGGTTAGGGTTAGGGGACGGGGACGGTTTAGTGTCCAGGTGAGGGTACGGCAACGCTTTAGGGGGAGCGTGCGTGTGAGGGCGCGGGTTAGTGTTAGCGTACGGGTTAGGATTAGGGGACGGGTGAGGGTCAGGCTTCGGGGAAGGGTTAGGGTTCGGGCTAGGGTTAGGGTTAGGGGACGGGGACGGTTTAGGGTCCAGGTGAGGGTACGGCAACGCTTTAGGGGGAGCGTGCGTGTGAGGGCGCGGGTTAGTGTTAGCGTACGGGTTAGGATTAGGGGACGGGTGAGGGTCAGGCTTCGGGGAAGGGTTAGGGTTAGGGTTCGGGCTAGGGTTAGGGTTAGGGGACGGGGACGGTTTAGGGTCCAGGTGAGGGTACGGCAACGCTTTAGGGGGAGCGTGCGTGTGAGGGCGCGGGTTAGTGTTAGCGTACGGGTTAGGATTAGGGGACGGGTGAGGGTCAGGCTTCGGGGAACGGTTAGGGTTCGGGCTAGGGTTAGGGTTAGGGGACGGGGACGGTTTAGGGTCCAGGTGAGGGTACGGCAACGCTTTAGGGGGAGCGTGCGTGTGAGGGCGCGGGTTAGTGTTAGCGTACGGGTTAGGATTAGGGGACGGGTGAGGGTCAGGCTTCGGGAAAGGGTTAGGGTTAGGGTTCGGGCTAGGGTTAGGGTTAGGGGACGGGGACGGTTTAGGGTCCAGTTGAGGGTACGGCAACGCTTTAGGGGGAGCGTGCATGTGAGGGCGCGGGTTAGTGTTAGCGTACGGGTTAGGATTAGGGGACCGGTGAGGGTCAGGCTTCGGGGAAGTATTAGGGTTAGGGTTCGGGCTAGGGTTAGGGTTAGGGGACGGGGACGGTTTAGGGTCCAGGTGAGGGTACGGCAACGCTTTAGGGGGAGCATGCGTGTGAGGGCGCGGGTTAGTGTTAGCGTACGGGTTAGGATTAGGGGACGGGTGAGGGTCAGGCTTCGGGGAAGGGTTAGGGTTAGGGTTCGGGCTAGGGTTAGGGTTAGGGGACGGGGACGGTTTAGGGTCCAGGTGAGGGTACGGCAACGCTTTAGGGGGAGCGTGCGTGTGAGGGCGCGGGTTAGTGTTAGCGTACGGGTTAGGATTAGGGGACGGGTGAGGGTCAGGCTTCGGGGAAGGGTTAGGGTTCGGGCTAGGGTTAGGGTTAGGGGACGGGGACGGTTTAGGGTCCAGGTGAGGGTACGGCAACGCTTTAGGGGGGCGTGCGTGTGAGGGCGCGGGTTAGTGTTAGCGTACGGGTTAGGATTAGGGGACGGGTGAGGGTCAGGCTTCGGGGAAGGGTTAGGGTTAGGGTTCGGGCTAGGGTTAGGGTTAGGGGACGGGGACGGTTTAGGGTCCAGGTGAGGGTACGGCAACGCTTTAGGGGGAGCGTGCGTGTGAGGGCGCGGGTTAGTGTTAGTGTACGGGTTAGGATTAGGGGACGGGTGAGGGTCAGGCTTCGGGGAAGGGTTAGGGTTAGGGTTCGGGCTAGGGTTAGGGTTACGGGACGGGGACGGTTTAGGGTCCAGGTGAGGGTACGGCAACGCTTTAGGGGGAGCGTGCGTGTGAGGGCGCGGGTTAGTGTTAGCGTACGGGTTAAGATTAGGGGACGGGTGAGGGTCAGGCTTCGGGGAAGGGTTAGGGTTAGGGTTCGGGCTAGGGTTAGGGTTAGGGGACGGGGACGGTTTAGTGTCCAGTTGAGGGTACGGCAACGCTTTAGGGGGAGCGTGCGTGTGAGGGCGCGGGTTAGTGTTAGCGTACGGGTTAGGATTAGGGGACGGGTGAGGGTCAGGCTTCGGGGAAGGGTTAGGGTTCGGGCTAGGGTTAGGGTTAGGGGACGGGGACGGTTTAGGGTCCAGGTGAGGGTACGGCAACGCTTTAGGGGGAGCGTGCGTGTGAGGGCGCGGGTTAGTGTTAGCGTACGGGTTAGGATTAGGGGACGGGTGAGGGTCAGGCTTCGGGGAAGGGTTAGGGTTAGGGTTCGGGCTAGGGTTAGGGTTAGGGGACGGGGACGGTTTAGGGTCCAGGTGAGGGTACGGCAACGCTTTAGGGGGACCGTGCGTGTGAGGGCGCGGGTTAGTGTTAGTGTACGGGTTAGGATTAGGGGACGGGTGAGGGTCAGGCTTCGGGGAAGGGTTAGGGTTAGGGTTCGGGCTAGGGTTAGGGTTACGGGACGGGGACGGTTTAGGGTCCAGGTGAGGGTACGGCAACGCTTTAGGGGGAGCGTGCGTGTGAGGGCGCGGGTTAGTGTTAGCGTACGGGTTAGGATTAGGGGACGGGTGAGGGTCAGGCTTCGGGGAAGGGTTAGGGTTAGGGTTCGGGCTAGGGTTAGGGTTAGGGGACGGGGACGGTTTAGGGTCCAGGTGAGGGTACGGCAACGCTTTAGGGGGAGCGTGCGTGTGAGGGTGCGGGTTAGTGTTAGCGTACGGGTTAGGATTAGGGGACGGGTGAGGGTCAGGCTTCGGGGAAGGGTTAGGGTTAGGGTTCGGGCTAGGGTTAGGGTTAGGGGACGGGGACGGTTTAGTGTCCAGGTGAGGGTACGGCAACGCTTTAGGGGGAGCGTGCGTGTGAGGGCGCGGGTTAGTGTTAGCGTACGGGTTAGGATTAGGGGACGGGTGAGGGTCAGGCTTCGGGGAAGGGTTAGGGTTCGGGCTAGGGTTAGGGTTAGGGGACGGGGACGGTTTAGGGTCCAGGTGAGGGTACGGCAACGCTTTAGGGGGAGCGTGCGTGTGAGGGCGCGGGTTAGTGTTAGCGTACGGGTTAGGATTAGGGGACGGGTGAGGGTCAGGCTTCGGGGAAGGGTTAGGGTTAGGGTTCGGGCTAGGGTTAGGGTTAGGGGACGGGGACGGTTTAGGGTCCAGGTGAGGGTACGGCAACGCTTTAGGGGGAGCGTGCGTGTGAGGGCGCGGGTTAGTGTTAGCGTACGGGTTAGGATTAGGGGACGGGTGAGGGTCAGGCTTCGGGGAACGGTTAGGGTTCGGGCTAGGGTTAGGGTTAGGGGACGGGGACGGTTTAGGGTCCAGGTGAGGGTACGGCAACGCTTTAGGGGGAGCGTGCGTGTGAGGGCGCGGGTTAGTGTTAGCGTACGGGTTAGGATTAGGGGACGGGTGAGGGTCAGGCTTCGGGAAAGGGTTAGGGTTAGGGTTCGGGCTAGGGTTAGGGTTAGGGGACGGGGACGGTTTAGGGTCCAGTTGAGGGTACGGCAACGCTTTAGGGGGAGCGTGCATGTGAGGGCGCGGGTTAGTGTTAGCGTACGGGTTAGGATTAGGGGACCGGTGAGGGTCAGGCTTCGGGGAAGTATTAGGGTTAGGGTTCGGGCTAGGGTTAGGGTTAGGGGACGGGGACGGTTTAGGGTCCAGGTGAGGGTACGGCAACGCTTTAGGGGGAGCATGCGTGTGAGGGCGCGGGTTAGTGTTAGCGTACGGGTTAGGATTAGGGGACGGGTGAGGGTCAGGCTTCGGGGAAGGGTTAGGGTTAGGGTTCGGGCTAGGGTTAGGGTTAGGGGACGGGGACGGTTTAGGGTCCAGGTGAGGGTACGGCAACGCTTTAGGGGGAGCGTGCGTGTGAGGGCACGGGTTAGTGTTAGCGTACGGGTTAGGATTAGGGGACGGGTGAGGGTCAGGCTTCGGGGAAGGGTTAGGGTTAGGGTTCGGGCTAGGGGGAGCGTGCGTGTGAGGGCGCGGGTTAGTGTTAGCGTACGGGTTAGGATTAGGGGACGGGTGAGGGTCAGGCTTCGGGGAAGGGTTAGGGTTAGGGTTCGGGCTAGGGTTAGGGTTACGGGACGGGGACGGTTTAGGGTCCAGGTGAGGGTACGGCAACGCTTTAGGGGGAGCGTGCGTGTGAGGGCGCGGGTTAGTGTTAGCGTACGGGTTAGGATTAGGGGACGGGTGAGGGTCAGGCTTCGGGGAAGGGTTAGGGTTAGGGTTCGGGCTAGGGTTAGGGTTAGGGGACGGGGACGGTTTAGGGTCCAGGTGAGGGTACGGCAACGCTTTAGGGGGAGCGTGCGTGTGAGGGCGCGGGTTAGTGTTAGCGTACGGGTTAGGATTAGGGGACGGGTGAGGGTCAGGCTTCGGGGAAGGGTTAGGGTTAGGGTTCGGGCTAGGGTTAGGGTTAGGGGATGGGGACGGTTTAGGGTCCAGGTGAGGGTACGGCAACGCTTTAGGGGGAGCGTGCGTGTGAGGGCACGGGTTAGTGTTAGCGTACGGGTTAGGATTAGGGGACGGGTGAGGGTCAGGCTTCGGGGAAGGGTTAGGGTTCGGGCTAGGGTTAGGGTTAGGGGACGGGGACGGTTTAGGGTCCAGGTGAGGGTACGGCAACGCTTTAGGGGGAGCGTGCGTGTGAGGGCGTGGGTTAGTGTTAGCGTACGGGTTAGGATTAGGGGACGGGTGAGGGTCAGGCTTCGGGGAAGGGTTAGGGTTAGGGTTCGGGCTAGGGTTAGGGTTAGGGGACGGGGACGGTTTAGGGTCCAGGTGAGGGTAGGGCAACGCTTTAGGGGGAGCGTGCGTGTGAGGGCTTGGGTTAGTGTTAGCATACGGGTTAGGATTAGGGGACGGGTGAGGGTCAGGCTTCGGGGAAGGGTTAGGGTTAGGGTTCGGGCTAGGGTTAGGGTTAGGGGACGGGGACGGTTTAGGGTCCAGGTGAGGGTACGGCAACGCTTTAGGGGGAGCGTGCGTGTGAGGGCGCGGGTTAGTGTTAGCGTACGGGTTAGGATTAGGGGACGGGTGAGGGTCAGGCTTCGGGGAAGGGTTAGGGTTAGGGTTCGGGCTAGGGTTAGGTTTAGGGGACGGGGACGGTTTAGGGTCCAGGTGAGGGTACGGCAACGCTTTAGGGGGAGCGTGCGTGTGAGGGCGCGAGTTAGTGTTAGCGTACGGGTTAGGATTAGGGGACGGGTGAGGGTCAGGCTTCGGGGAAGGGTTAGGATTAGGGTTCGGGCTAGGGTTAGGGTTTGGGGACGGGGAAGGTTTAGGGTCCAGGTGAGGGTACGGCAACGCTTTAGGGGGAGCGTGCGTGTGAGGGCGCGGGTTAGTGTTAGCGTACGGGTTAGGATTAGGGGACGGGTGAGGGTCAGGCTTCGGGGAAGGGTTAGGGTTAGGGTTCGGGCTAGGGTTAGGGTTAGGGGACGGGGACGGTTTAGGGTCCAGGTGAGGGTACGGCAACGCTTTAGGGGGAGCGTGCGTGTGAGGGCGCGGGTTAGTGTTAGCGTACGGGTTAGGATTAGGGGACGGGTGAGGGTCAGGCTTCGGGGAAGGGTTAGGGTTAGGGTTCGGGCTAGGGTTAGGGTTAGGGGACGGGGACGGTTTAGGGTCCAGGTGAGGGCACGGCAACGCTTTAGGGGGAGCGTGCGTGTGAGGGCGCGGGTTAGTGTTAGCGTACGGGTTAGGATTAGGGGACGGGTGAGGGTCAGGCTTCGGGAAAGTGTTAGGGTTAGGGTTCGGGATAGGGTTAGGGTTAGGGGACGGGGACGGTTTAGGGTCCAGGTGAGGGTACGGCAACGCTTTAGGGGGAGCGTGCATGTGAGGGCGCGGGTTAGTGTTAGCGTACGGGTTAGGATTAGGGGACCGGTGAGGGTGAGGCTTCGGGGAAGTATTAGGGTTAGGGTACGGGCTAGGGTTAGGGTTAGGGGACGGGGACGGTTTAGGGTCCAGGTGAGGGTACGGCAACGCTTTTGGGGGAGCGTGCGTGTGAGGGCGCGGGTTAGTGTTAGCGTACGGGTTAGGATTAGGGGACGGGTGAGGGTCAGGCTTCGGGGAAGGGTTAGGGTTAGGGTTCGGGCTAGGGTTAGGGTTACGGGACGGGGACGGTTTAGGGTCCAGGTGAGGGTACAGCAACGCTTTAGGGGGAGCGTGCGTGTGAGGGCGCGGGTTAGTGTTAGCGTACGGGTTAGGATTAGGGGACGGGTGAGGGTCAGGCTTCGGGGAAGGGTTAGGGTTAGGGTTCGGGCTAGGGTTAGGGTTAGGGGACGGGGACGGTTTAGGGTCCAGGTGAGGGTACGGCAACGCTTTAGGGGGAGCGTGCGTGTGAGGGCGTGGGTTAGTGTTAGCGTACGGGCTAGGATTAGGGGACGGGTGAGGGTCAGGCTTCGGGGAAGGGTTAGGGTTAGGGTTCGGGCTAGGGTTAGGGTTAGGGGACGGGGACGGTTTAGTGTCCAGGTGAGGGTACGGCAACGCTTTAGGGGGAGCGTGCGTGTGAGGGCGCGGGTTAGTGTTAGCGTACGGGTTAGGATTAGGGGACGGGTGAGGGTCAGGCTTCGGGGAAGGGTTAGGGTTAGGGTTCGGGCTAGGGTTAGGGTTAGGGGACGGGGACGGTTTCGGGTCCAGGTGAGGGTACGGCAACGCTTTAGGGGGAGCGTGCGTGTGAGGGCGCGGGTTAGTGTTAGCGTACGGGTTAGGATTAGGGGACGGGTGAGTGTCAGGCTTCGGGGAAGGGTTAGGATTAGGGTTCGGGCTAGGGTTAGGGTTAGGGGACGGGGACGGTTTAGGGTCCAGGTGAGGGTACGGCAACGCTTTAGGGGGAGCGTGCGTGTGAGGGCGCGGGTTAGTGTTAGCGTACGGGTTAGGATTAGGGGACGGGTGAGGGTCAGGCTTCGGGGAAGGGTTAGGGTTAGGGTTCGGGCTAGGGTTAGGGTTAGGGGACGGAGACGGTTTAGGGTCCAGGTGAGGGTACGGCAACGCTTTAGGGGGAGCGTGAGTGTGAGGACGCGGGTTAGTGTTAGCGTACGGGTTAGGATTAGGGGACGGGTGAGGGTCAGGATTCGGGGAAAGGTTAGGGTTCGGGCTAGGGTTAGGGTTAGGGGACGGGGACGGTTTAGGGTCCAGGTGAGGGTACGGCAACGCTTTAGGGGGAGCGTGCGTGTGAGGGCACGGGTTAGTGTTAGCGTACGGGTTAGGATTAGGGGACGGGTGAGGGTCAGGCTTCGGGGAAGGGTTAGGGTTAGGGTTCGGGCTAGGGTTAGGGTTAGGGGACGGGGACGGTTTAGGGTCCAGGTGAGGGTACGGCAACGCTTTAGGGGGAGCGTGCGTGTGAGGGCGCGGGTTAGTGTTAGCGTACGGGTTAGGATTAGGGGACGGGTGAGGGTCAGGCTTCGGGGAAGGGTTAGGGTTAGGGTTCGGGCTAGGGTTAGGGATAGGGGACGGGGACGGTTTAGGGTCCAGGTGAGGGTACGGCAACGCTTTAGGGGGAGCGTGCGTGTGAGGGCGCGGGTTAGTGTTAGCGTACGGGTTAGGATTAGGGGACGGGTGAGGGTCAGGCTTCGGGGAAGGGTTAGGGTTAGGGTTCGGGCTAGGGTTAGGGTTATGGGACGGGGACGGTTTAGGGTCCAGGTGAGGGTACGGCAACGTTTTAGGGGGAGCGTGCGTGTGAGGGCGCGGGTTAGTGTTAGCGTACGGGTTAGGATTAGGGGACGGGTGAGGGTCAGGCTTCGGGGAAGGGTTAGGGTTACGGTTCAGGCTAGGGTTAGGGTTAGGGGACGGAGACGGTTTAGGGTCCAGGTGAGGGTACGGCAACGCTTTAGGGGGAGCGTGCATGTGAGGACGCGGGTTAGTGTTAGCGTACGGGTTAGGATTAGGGGACGGGTGAGGGTCAGGCTTCGGGGAAGGGTTAGGGTTCGGGCTAGGGTTAGGGTTAGGGGACGGGGACGGTTTAGGGTCCAGGTGAGGGTACGGCAACGCTTTAGGGGGAGCGTGCGTGTGAGGGCGCGGGTTAGTGTTAGCGTACGGGTTAGGATTAGGGGACGGGTGAAGGTCAGGCTTCGGGGAAGGGTTAGGGTTAGGGTTCGGGCTAGGGTTAGGGTTAGGGGACGGGGACGGTTTAGGGTCCAGGTGAGGGTACGGCAACGCTTTAGGGGGAGCGTGCGTGTGAGGGCGCGGGTTAGTGTTAGCGTACGGGTTAGGATTAGGGGACGGGTGAGGGTCAGGCTTCGGGGAAGGGTTAGGGTTAGGGTTCGGGCTACGGTTAGGGTTAGGGGACGGGGACGGTTTAGGGTCCAGGTGAGGGTACGGCAACGCTTTAGGGGGAGCGTGCGTGTGAGGGCGCGGGTTAGTGTTAGCGTACGGGTTAGGATTAGGGGACGGGTGAGGGTCAGGCTTCGGGGAAGGGTTAGGGTTAGGGTTCGGGCTAGGGTTAGGGTTAGGGGACGGGGACCGTTTAGGGTCCAGGTGAGGGTACGGCAACGCTTTAGGGGGAGCGTGCGTGTGAGGGCGCGGGTTAGTGTTAGCGTACGGGTTAGGATTAGGGGACGGGTGAGGGTCAGGCTTCGGGGAAGGGTTAGGGTTAGGGTTCGGGCTAGGGTTAGGGTTAGGGGACGGGGACGGTTTAGGGTCCAGGTGAGGGTACGGCAACGCTTTAGGGGGAGCGTGCGTGTGAGGGCGCGGGTTAGTGTTAGCGTACGGGTTAGGATTAGGGGACGGGTGAGGGTCAGGCTTCGGGGAAGGGTTAGGGTTAGGGTTCGGGTTAGGGTTAGGGTTCGGGCTAGGGATAGGGTTAGGGGACAGGGACGGTTTAGGGTCCAGGTGAGGGTACGGCAACGCTTTAGGGGGAGCGTGCGTGTGAGGGCGCGGGTTAGTGTTAGCGTACGGGTTAGGATTAGGGGACGGGTGAAGGTCAGGCTTCGGGGAAGGGTTAGGGTTAGGGTTCGGGCTAGGGTTAGGGTTAGGGGACGGGGACGGTTTAGGGACCAGGTGAGGGTACGGCAACGCTTTAGGGGGAGCGTGCGTGTGAGGGCGCGGGTTAGTGTTAGCGTACGGGTTAGGATTAGGGGACGGGTGATGGTCAGGCTTCGGGGAAGGGTTAGGGTTAGGGTTCGGGCTAGGGTTAGGGTTAGGGGACGGGGACGGTTTAGGGTCCAGGTGAGGGTACGGCAACGCTTTAGGGGGGGCGTGCGTGTGAGGGCGCGGGTTAGTGTTAGCGTACGGGTTAGGATTAGGGGACGGGTGAGGGTCAGGCTTCGGGGAAGGGTTAGGGTTAGGGTTCGGGCTAGGGTTAGGGTTAGGGGACGGGGACGGTTTAGGGTCCAGGTGAGGGTACGGCAACGCTTTAGGGGGAGCGTGCGTGTGAGGGCGCGGGTTAGTGTTAGCGTACGGGTTAGGATTAGGGGACGGGTGAGGGTCAGGCTTCGGGGAAGGGTTAGGGTTAGGGTTCGGGCTACGGTTAGGGTTAGGGGACGGGGACGGTTTAGGGTCCAGGTGAGGGTACGGCAACGCTTTAGGGGGAGCGTGCGTGTGAGGGCGCGGGTTAGTGTTAGCGTACGGGTTAGGATTAGGAGACGGGTGAGGGTCAGGCTTCGGGGAAGGGTTAGGTTTAGGGTTCGGGTTAGGGTTAGGGTTCGGACTAGGGTTAGGGTTAGGGGACAGGTACGGTTTAGGGTCCAGGTGAGGGTACGGCAACGCTTTAGGGGGAGCGTGCGTGTGAGGGCACGGGTTAGTGTTAGCGTACGGGTTAGGATTAGGGGACGGGTGAGGGTCAGGCTTCGGGGAAGGGTTAGGGTTAGTGTTCGGGCTAGGGTTAGGGTTAGGGGACGGGGACGGTTTAGGGACCAGGTGAGGGTACGGCAACGCTTTAGGGGGAGCGTGCGTGTGAGGGGGCGGGTTAGTGTTAGCGTACGGGTTAGGATTAGGGGACGGGTGAGGGTCAGGCTTCGGGGAAGGGTTAGGGTTAGGGTTCAGGCTAGGGTTAGGGTTAGGGGACGGGGACGGTTTAGGGTCCAGGTGAGGGTACGGCAACGCTTTAGGGGGGGCGTGCGTGTGAGGGCGTGGGTTAGTGTTAGCGTACGGGTTAGGATTAGGGGACGGGTGAGGGTCAGGCTTCGGGGAAGGGTTAGGGTTAGGGTTCGGGCTAGGGTTAGGGTTAGGGGACGGGGACGGTTTCGGTTCCAGGTGAGGGTACGGCAACGCTTTAGGGGGAGCGTGCGTGTGAGGGCGCGGGTTAGTGTTAGCGTACGGGTTAGGATTAGGGGACGGGTGAGTGTCAGGCTTCGGGGAAGGGTTAGGATTAGGGTTCGGGCTAGGGTTAGGGTTAGGGGACGGGGACGGTTTAGGGTCCAGGTGAGGGTACGGCAACGCTTTAGGGGGAGCGTGCGTGTGAGGGCGCGGGTTAGTGTTAGCGTACGGGTTAGGATTAGGGGACGGGTGAGGGTCAGGCTTCGGGGAAGGGTTAGGGTTAGGGTTCGGGCTAGGGTTAGGGTTAGGGGACGGAGACGGTTTAGGGTCCAGGTGAGGGTACGGCAACGCTTTAGGGGGAGCGTGAGTGTGAGGACGCGGGTTAGTGTTAGCGTACGGGTTAGGATTAGGGGACGGGTGAGGGTCAGGATTCGGGGAAAGGTTAGGGTTCGGGCTAGGGTTAGGGTTAGGGGACGGGGACGGTTTAGGGTCCAGGTGAGGGTACGGCAACGCTTTAGGGGGAGCGTGCGTGTGAGGGCACGGGTTAGTGTTAGCGTACGGGTTAGGATTAGGGGACGGGTGAGGGTCAGGCTTCGGGGAAGGGTTAGGGTTAGGGTTCGGGCTAGGGTTAGGGTTAGGGGACGGGGACGGTTTAGGGTCCAGGTGAGGGTACGGCAACGCTTTAGGGGGAGCGTGCGTGTGAGGGCGCGGTTTAGTGTTAGCGTACGGGTTAGGATTAGGGGACGGGTGAGGGTCAGGCTTCGGGGAAGGGTTAGGGTTAGGGTTCGGGCTAGGGTTAGGGATAGGGGACGGGGACGGTTTAGGGTCCAGGTGAGGGTACGGCAACGCTTTAGGGGGAGCGTGCGTGTGAGGGCGCGGGTTAGTGTTAGCGTACGGGTTAGGATTAGGGGACGGGTGAGGGTCAGGCTTCGGGGAAGGGTTAGGGTTAGGGTTCGGGCTAGGGTTAGGGTTAGGGGACGGGGACGGTTTAGGGTCCAGGTGAGGGTACGGCAACGTTTTAGGGGGAGCGTGCGTGTGAGGGCGCGGGTTAGTGTTAGCGTACGGGTTAGGATTAGGGGACGGGTGAGGGTCAGGCTTCGGGGAAGGGTTAGGGTTACGGTTCAGGCTAGGGTTAGGGTTAGGGGACGGAGACGGTTTAGGGTCCAGGTGAGGGTACGGCAACGCTTTAGGGGGAGCGTGCATGTGAGGACGCGGGTTAGTGTTAGCGTACGGGTTAGGATTAGGGGACGGGTGAGGGTCAGGCTTCGGGGAAGGGTTAGGGTTCGGGCTAGGGTTAGGGTTAGGGGACGGGGACGGTTTAGGGTCCAGGTGAGGGTACGGCAACGCTTTAGGGGGAGCGTGCGTGTGAGGGCGCGGGTTAGTGTTAGCGTACGTGTTAGGATTAGGGGACGGGTGAAGGTCAGGCTTCGGGGAAGGGTTAGGGTTAGGGTTCGGGCTAGGGTTAGGGTTAGGGGACGGGGACGGTTTAGGGTCCAGGTGAGGGTACGGCAACGCTTTAGGGGGAGCGTGCGTGTGAGGGCGCGGGTTAGTGTTAGCGTACGGGTTAGGATTAGGGGACGGGTGAGGGTCAGGCTTCGGGGAAGGGTTAGGGTTAGGGTTCGGGCTACGGTTAGGGTTAGGGGACGGGGACGGTTTAGGGTCCAGGTGAGGGTACGGCAACGCTTTAGGGGGAGCGTGCGTGTGAGGGCGCGGGTTAGTGTTAGCGTACGGGTTAGGATTAGGGGACGGGTGAGGGTCAGGCTTCGGGGAAGGGTTAGGGTTAGGGTTCGGGCTAGGGTTAGGGTTAGGGGACGGGGACCGTTTAGGGTCCAGGTGAGGGTACGGCAACGCTTTAGGGGGAGCGTGCGTGTGAGGGCGCGGGTTAGTGTTAGCGTACGGGTTAGGATTAGGGGACGGGTGAGGGTCAGGCTTCGGGGAAGGGTTAGGGTTAGGGTTCGGGCTAGGGTTAGGGTTAGGGGACGGGGACGGTTTAGGGTCCAGGTGAGGGTACGGCAACGCTTTAGGGGGAGCGTGCGTGTGAGGGCGCGGGTTAGTGTTAGCGTACGGGTTAGGATTAGGGGACGGGTGAGGGTCAGGCTTCGGGGAAGGGTTAGGGTTAGGGTTCGGGTTAGGGTTAGGGTTCGGGCTAGGGATAGGGTTAGGGGACAGGGACGGTTTAGGGTCCAGGTGAGGGTACGGCAACGCTTTAGGGGGAGCGTGCGTGTGAGGGCGCGGGTTAGTGTTAGCGTACGGGTTAGGATTAGGGGACGGGTGAAGGTCAGGCTTCGGGGAAGGGTTAGGGTTAGGGTTCGGGCTAGGGTTAGGGTTAGGGGACGGGGACGGTTTAGGGACCAGGTGAGGGTACGGCAACGCTTTAGGGGGAGCGTGCGTGTGAGGGCGCGGGTTAGTGTTAGCGTACGGGTTAGGATTAGGGGACGGGTGATGGTCAGGCTTCGGGGAAGGGTTAGGGTTAGGGTTCGGGCTAGGGTTAGGGTTAGGGGACGGGGACGGTTTAGGGTCCAGGTGAGGGTACGGCAACGCTTTAGGGGGGGCGTGCGTGTGAGGGCGCGGGTTAGTGTTAGCGTACGGGTTAGGATTAGGGGACGGGTGAGGGTCAGGCTTCGGGGAAGGGTTAGGGTTAGGGTTCGGGCTAGGGTTAGGGTTAGGGGACGGGGACGGTTTAGGGTCCAGGTGAGGGTACGGCAACGCTTTAGGGGGAGCGTGCGTGTGAGGGCGCGGGTTAGTGTTAGCGTACGGGTTAGGATTAGGGGACGGGTGAGGGTCAGGCTTCGGGGAAGGGTTAGGGTTAGGGTTCGGGCTAGGGTTAGGGTTAGGGGACGGGGACGGTTTAGGGTCCAGGTGAGGGTACGGCAACGCTTTAGGGGGAGCGTGCGTGTGAGGGCGCGGGTTAGTGTTAGCGTACGGGTTAGGATTAGGGGACGGGTGAGGGTCAGGCTTCGGGGAAGGGTTAGGTTTAGGGTTCGGGTTAGGGTTAGGGTTCGGACTAGGGTTAGGGTTAGGGGACAGGTACGGTTTAGGGTCCAGGTGAGGGTACGGCAACGCTTTAGGGGGAGCGTGCGTGTGAGGGCGCGGGTTAGTGTTAGCGTACGGGTTAGGATTAGGGGACGGGTGAGGGTCAGGCTTCGGGGAAGGGTTAGGGTTAGGGTTCGGGCTAGGGTTAGGGTTAGGGGACGGGGACGGTTTAGGGACCAGGTGAGGGTACGGCAACGCTTTAGGGGGAGCGTGCGTGTGAGGGGGCGGGTTAGTGTTAGCGTACGGGTTAGGATTAGGGGACGGGTGAGGGTCAGGCTTCGGGGAAGGGTTAGGGTTAGGGTTCAGGCTAGGGTTAGGGTTAGGGGACGGGGACGGTTTAGGGTCCAGGTGAGGGTACGGCAACGCTTTAGGGGGGGCGTGCGTGTGAGGGCGCGGGTTAGTGTTAGCGTACGGGTTAGGATTAGGGGACGGGTGAGGGTCAGGCTTCGGGGAAGGGTTAGGGTTAGGGTTCGGGCTAGGGTTAGGGTTAGGGGACGGGGACGGTTTAGGGTCCAGGTGAGGGTACGGCAACGCTTTAGGGGGAGCGTGCGTGTGAGGGCGCGGGTTAGTGTTAGCGTACGGGTTAGGATTAGGGGACGGGTGAGGGTCAGGCTTCGGGGAAGGGTTAGGGTTAGGGTTCGGGCTAGGGTTAGGGTTAGGGGACGGGGACGGTTTAGGGTCCAGGTGAGGGTACGGCAACGCTTTAGGGGGAGCGTGCGTGTGAGGGCGCGGGTTAGTGTTAGCGTACGGGTTAGGATTAGGGGACGGGTGTGGGTCAGGCTTCGGGGAAGTGTTAGGGTTAGGGTTCGGGCTAGGGTTAGGGTTAGGGGACGGGGACGGTTTAGGGTCCAGGTGAGGGTACGGCAACGCTTTAGGGGGAGCGTGCATGTGAGGGCGTGGGTTAGTGTTAGCGTACGGGTTAGGATTAGGGGACGGGTGAGGGTCAGGCTTCGGGGAAGTATTAGGGTTAGGGTTCGGGCTAGGGTTAGGGTTAGGGGACGGCGACGGTTTAGGGTCCAGGTGAGGGTACGGCAACGCTTTAGGGGGAGCGTGCGTGTGAGGGCGCGGGTTAGTGTTAGCGTACGTGTTAGGATTAGGGGACGGGTGAGGGTCAGGCTTCGGGGAAGGGTTAGGGTTAGGGTTCGGGCTAGGGTTAGGGTTAGGGGACGGGGACGGTTTAGGGTCCAGGTGAGGGTACGGCAACGCTTTAGGGGGAGCGTGCGTGTGAGGGCGCGGGTTAGTGTTAGCGTACGGGTTAGGATTAGGGGACGGGTGAGGGTCAGGCTTCGGGGAAGGGTTAGGGTTAGGGTTCGGGCTAGGGTTAGGGTTAGGGGACGGGGACGGTTTAGGGTCCAGGTGAGGGTACGGCAACGCTTTAGGGGGAGCGTGCGTGTGAGGGCGCGGGTTAGTGTTAGCGTACGGGTTAGGATTAGGGGACGGGTGAGGGTCAGGCTTCGGGGAAGGGTTAGGGTTAGGGTTCGGGCTAGGGTTAGGGTTAGGGGACGGGGACGGTTTAGGGTCCAGGTGAGGGTACGGCAACGCTTTAGGGGGAGCGTGTGTGTGAGGGCGCGGGTTAGTTTTAGCGTACGGGTTAGGATTAGGGGACGGGTGAAGGTCAGGCTTCGGGGAAGGGTTAGGGTTAGGGTTCGGGCTAGGGTTAGGGTTAGGGGATGGGGACGGTTTAGGGACCAGGTGAGGGTACGGCAACGCTTTAGGGGGAGCGTGCGTGTGAGGGCGCGGGTTAGTGTTAGCGTACGGGTTAGGATTAGGGGACGGGTGAGGGTCAGGCTTCGGGGAAGGGTTAGGGTTAGGGTTCGGGCTAGGGTTAGGGTTAGGGGACGGGGACGGTTTAGGGTCCAGGTGAGGGTACGGCAACGCTTTAGGGGGGGCGTGCGTGTGAGGGCGCGGGTTAGTGTTAGCGTACGGGTTAGGATTAGGGGACGGGTGAGGGTCAGGCTTCGGGGAAGGGTTAGGGTTAGGGTTCGGGCTAGGGTTAGGGTTAGGGGACGGGGACGGTTTAGGGTCCAGGTGAGGGTACGGCAACGCTTTAGGGGGAGCGTGCGTGTGAGGGCGCGGGTTAGTGTTAGCGTACGGGTTAGGATTAGGGGACGGGTGAGGGTCAGGCTTCGGGGAAGGGTTAGGGTTAGGGTTCGGGCTAGGGTTAGGGTTAGGGGACGGGGACGGTTTAGGGTCCAGGTGAGGGTACGGCAACGCTTTAGGGGGAGCGTGCGTGTGAGGGCGCGGGTTAGTGTTAGCGTACGGGTTAGGATTAGGGGACGGGTGAGGGTCAGGCTTCGGGGAAGGGTTAGGTTTAGGGTTCGGGTTAGGGTTAGGGTTCGGACTAGGGTTAGGGTTAGGGGACAGGTACGGTTTAGGGTCCAGGTGAGGGTACGGCAACGCTTTAGGGGGAGCGTGCGTGTGAGGGCGCGGGTTAGTGTTAGCGTACGGGTTAGGATTAGGGGACGGGTGAGGGTCAGGCTTCGGGGAAGGGTTAGGGTTAGTGTTCGGGCTAGGGTTAGGGTTAGGGGACGGGGACGGTTTAGGGACCAGGTGAGGGTACGGCAACGCTTTAGGGGGAGCGTGCGTGTGAGGGCGCGGGTTAGTGTTAGCGTACGGGTTAGGATTAGGGGACGGGTGAGGGTCAGGCTTCGGGGAAGGGTTAGGGTTAGGGTTCAGGCTAGGGTTAGGGTTAGGGGACGGGGACGGTTTAGGGTCCAGGTGAGGGTACGGCAACGCTTTAGGGGGGGCGTGCGTGTGAGGGCGCGGGTTAGTGTTAGCGTACGGGTTAGGATTAGGGGACGGGTGAGGGTCAGGCTTCGGGGAAGGGTTAGGGTTAGGGTTCGGGCTAGGGTTAGGGTTAGGGGACGGGGACGGTTTAGGGTCCAGGTGAGGGTACGGCAACGCTTTAGTGGGAGCGTGCGTGTGAGGGCGCGGGTTAGTGTTAGCGTACGGGTTAGGATTAGGGGACGGGTGAGGGTCAGGCTTCGGGGAAGGGTTAGGGTTAGGGTTCGGGCTAGGGTTAGGGTTAGGGGACGGGGACGTTTTAGGGTGCAGGTGAGGGTACGGCAACGCTTTAGGGGGAGCGTGCGTGTGAGGGCGCGGGTTAGTGTTAGCGTACGGGTTAGGATTAGGGGACGGGTGAGGGTCAGGCTTCGGGGAAGTGTTAGGGTTATGGTTCGGGCTAGGGTTAGGGTTAGGGGACGGGGACGGTTTAGGGTCCAGGTGAGGGTACGGCAACGCTTTAGGGGGAGCGTGCATGTGAGGGCGTGGGTTAGTGTTAGCGTACGGGTTAGGATTAGGGGAACGGTGATGGTCAGGCTTCGGGGAAGTATTAGGGTTAGGGTTCGGGCTAGGGTTAGGGTTAGGGGACGGGGACGGTTTAGGGTCCAGGTGAGGGTACGGCAACGCTTTAGGGGGAGCGTGCGTGTGAGGGCGCGGGTTAGTGTTAGCGTACGGGTTAGGATTAGGGGACGGGTGAGGGTCAGGCTTCGGGGAAGGGTTAGGGTTAGGGTTCGGGCTAGGGTTAGGGTTAGGGGACGGGGACGGTTTAGGGTCCAGGTGAGGGTACGGCAACGCTTTAGGGGGAGCGTGCGTGTGAGGGCGCGGGTTAGTGTTAGCGTACGGGTTAGGATTAGGGGACGGGTGAGGGTCAGGCTTCGGGGAAGGGTTAGGGTTAGGGTTCGGGCTAGGGTTAGGGTTAGGGGACGGGGATGGTTTAGGGTCCAGGTGAGGGTACGGCAACGCTTTAGGGGGAGCGTGCGTGTGAGGGCGCGGGTTAGTGTTAGCGTACGGGTTAGGATTAGGGGACGGGTGAGGGTCAGGCTTCGGGGAAGTGTTAGGGTTAGGGTTCGGGCTAGGGTTAGGGTTAGGGGACGGGGACGGTTTAGGGTCCAGGTGAGGGTACGGCAACGCTTTAGGGGGAGCGTGCGTGTGAGGGCGCGGGTTAGTGTTAGCGTACGGGTTAGGATTAGGGGACGGGTGAGGGTCAGGCTTCGGGGAAGGGTTAGGGTTAGGGTTCGGGCTAGGGTTAGGGTTACGGGACGGGGACGGTTTAGGGTCCAGGTGAGGGTACGGCAACGCTTTAGGGGGAGCGTGCGTGTGAGGGCGCGGGTTAGTGTTAGCGTACGGGTTAGGATTAGGGGACGGGTGAGGGTCAGGCTTCGGGGAAGGGTTAGGGTTAGGGTTCGGGCTAGGGTTAGGGTTAGGGGACGGGGACGGTTTAGGGTCCAGGTGAGGGTACGGCAACGCTTTAGGGGGAGCGTGCGTGTGAGGGCGCGGATTAGTGTTAGCGTACGGGTTAGGATTAGGGGACGGGTGAGGGTCAGGCTTCGGGGAAGGGTTAGGGTTAGGGTTCGGGCTAGGGTTAGGGTTAGGGGACGGGGACGGTTTAGGGTCCAGGTGAGGGTACGGCAATGCTTTAGGGGGAGCGTGCGTGTGAGGGCGCGGGTTAGTGTTAGCGTACGGGTTAGGATTAGGGGACGGGTGAGGGTCAGGCTTCGGGGAAGGGTTAGGGTTAGGGTTCGGGCTAGGGTTAGGGTTAGGGGACGGGGACGGTTTCGGGTCCAGGTGAGGGTACGGCAACGCTTTAGGGGGAGCGTGCGTGTGAGGGCGCGGGTTAGTGTTAGCGTACGGGTTAGGATTAGGGGACGGGTGAGGGTCAGGCTTCGGGGAAGGGTTAGGGTTAGGGTTCGGGCTAGGGTTAGGGTTAGGGGACGGGGACGGTTTAGGGTCCAGGTGAGGGTACGGCAACGCTTTAGGGGGAGCGTGCGTGTGAGGGCGCGGGTTAGTGTTAGCGTACGGGTTAGGATTAGGGGACGGGTGAGGGTCAGGCTTCGGGGAAGGGTTAGGGTTAGGGTTCGGGCTAGGGTTAGGGTTAGGGGATGGGGACGGTTTAGGGTCCAGGTGAGGGTACGGCAACGCTTTACGGGGAGCGTGCGTGTGAGGGCGCGGGTTAGTGTTAGCGTACGGGTTAGGATTAGGGGACGGGTGAGGGTCAGGCTTCGGGGAAGGGTTAGGGTTAGGGTTCGGGCTAGGGTTAGGGTTAGGGGACGGGGACGGTTTAGGGTCCAGGTGAGGGTACGGCAACGCTTTAGGGGGAGCGTGCGTGTGAGGGCGCGGGTTAGTGTTAGCGTACGGGTTAGGATTAGGGGATGGGTGAGGGTCAGGCTTTGGGGAAGGGTTAGGGTTCGGGCTAGGGTTAGGGTTAGGGGACGGGGACGGTTTAGGTTCCAGGTGAGGGTACGGCAACGCTTTAGGGGGAGCGTGCGTGTGAGGGCGCGGGTTAGTGTTAGCGTACGGGTTAGGATTAGGGGACGGGTGAGGGTCAGGCTTCGGGGAAGGGTTAGGGTTAGGGTTCGGGCTAGGGTTAGGGTTAGGGGACGGGGACGGTTTAGGGTCCAGGTGAGGGTACGGCAACGCTTTAGGGGGAGCGTGCATGTGAGGGCGTGGGTTAGTGTTAGCGTACGGGTTAGGATTAGGGGAACGGTGAGGGTCAGGCTTCGGGGATGTATTAGGGTTAGGGTTCGGGCTAGGGTTAGGGTTAGGGGACGGGGACGGTTTAGGGTCCAGGTGAGGGTACGGCAACGCTTTAGGGGGAGCGTGCGTGTGAGGGCGCGGGTTAGTGTTAGCGTACGGGTTAGGATTAGGGGACGGGTGAGGGTCAGGCTTCGGGGAAGGGTTAGGGTTAGGGTTCGGGCTAGGGTTAGGGTTACGGGACGGGGACGGTTTAGGGTCCAGGTGAGGGTACGGCAACGCTTTAGGGGGAGCGTGCATGTGAGGGCGCGGGTTAGTGTTAGCGTACGGGTTAGGATTAGGGGACGGGTGAGGGTCAGGCTTCGGGGAAGGGTTAGGGTTAGGGTTCGGGCTAGGGTTAGGGTTAGGGGACGGGGACGGTTTAGGGTCCAGGTGAGGGTACGGCAACGCTTTAGGGGGAGCGTGCGTGTGAGGGCGCGGGTTAGTGTTAGCGTACGGGTTAGGATTAGGGGACGGGTGAGGGTCAGGCTTCGGGGAAGGGTTAGGGTTAGGGTTCGGGCTAGGGTTAGGGTTAGGGGACGGGGACGGTTTCGGGTCCAGGTGAGGGTACGGCAACGCTTTAGGGGGAGCGTGCATGTGAGGGCGCGGGTTAGTGTTAGCATACGGGTTAGGATTAGGGGACGGGTGAGGGTCAGGCTTCGGGGAAGGGTTAGGGTTCGGGCTAGGGTTAGGGTTAGGGGATGGGGACGGTTTAGGGACCAGGTGAGGGTACGGCAACGCTTTAGGGGGAGCGTGCGTGTGAGGGCGCGGGTTAGTGTTAGCGTACGGGTTAGGATTAGGGGACGGGTGAGGGTCAGGCTTCGGGGAAGGGTTAGGGTTAGGGTTCGGGCTAGGGTTAGGGTTAGGGGACGGGGACGGTTTAGGGTCCAGGTGAGGGTACGGCAACGCTTTAGGGGGGGCGTGCGTGTGAGGGCGCGGGTTAGTGTTAGCGTACGGGTTAGGATTAGGGGACGGGTGAGGGTCAGGCTTCGGGGAAGGGTTAGGGTTAGGGTTCGGGCTAGGGTTAGGGTTAGGGGACGGGGACGGTTTAGGGTCCAGGTGAGGGTACGGCAACGCTTTAGGGGGAGCGTGCGTGTGAGGGCGCGGGTTAGTGTTAGCGTACGGGTTAGGATTAGGGGACGGGTGAGGGTCAGGCTTCGGGGAAGGGTTAGGGTTAGGGTTCGGGCTAGGGTTAGGGTTAGGGGACGGGGACGGTTTAGGGTCCAGGTGAGGGTACGGCAACGCTTTAGGGGGAGCGTGCGTGTGAGGGCGCAGGTTAGTGTTAGCGTACGGGTTAGGATTAGGGGACGGGTGAGGGTCAGGCTTCGGGGAAGGGTTAGGGTTAGGGTTCGGGCTAGGGTTAGGGTTAGGGGACGGGGACGGTTTAGGGTCCAGGTGAGGGTACGGCAACGCTTTAGGGGGAGCGTGCGTGTGAGGGCGCGGGTTAGTGTTAGCATACGGGTTAGGATTAGGGGACGGGTGAGGGTCAGGCTTTGGGGAAGGGTTAGGGTTCGGGCTAGGGTTAGGGTTAGGGGACGGGGACGGTTTAGGGTCCAGGTGAGGGTACGGCAACGCTTTAGGGGGAGCGTGCATGTGAGGGCGTGGGTTAGTGTTAGCGTACGGGTTAGGATTAGGGGAACGGTGAGGGTCAGGCTTCGGGGAAGTATTAGGGTTAGGGTTCGGGCTAGGGTTAGGGTTAGGGGACGGGGACGGTTTAGGGTCCAGGTGAGGGTACGGCAACGCTTTAGGGGGAGCGTGCGTGTGAGGGCGCGGGTTAGTGTTAGCGTACGGGTTAGGATTAGGGGACGGGTGAGGGTCAGGCTTCGGGGAAGGGTTAGGGTTAGGGTTCGGGCTAGGGTTAGGGTTAGGGGACGGGGACGGTTTAGGGTCCAGGTGAGGGTACGGCAACGCTTTAGGGGGAGCGTGCGTGTGAGGGCGCGGGTTAGTGTTAGCGTACGGGTTAGGATTAGGGGACGGGTGAGGGTCAGGCTTCGGGGAAGGGTTAGGGTTAGGGTTCGGGCTAGGGTTAGGGTTAGGGGACGGGGACGGTTTAGGGTCCAGGTGAGGGTACGGCAACGCTTTAGGGGGAGCGTGCGTGTGAGGGCGCGGATTAGTGTTAGCGTACGGGTTAGGATTAGGGGACGGGTGAGGGTCAGGCTTCGGGGAAGGGTTAGGGTTAGGGTTCGGGCTAGGGTTAGGTTTAGGGGACGGGGACGGTTTAGGGTCCAGGTGAGGGTACGGCAATGCTTTAGGGGGAGCGTGCGTGTGAGGGCGCGGGTTAGTGTTAGCGTACGGGTTAGGATTAGGGGACGGGTGAGGGTCAGGCTTCGGGGAAGGGTTAGGGTTAGGGTTCGGGCTAGGGCTAGGGTTAGGGGACGGGGACGGTTTCGGGTCCAGGTGAGGGTACGGCAACGCTTTAGGGGGAGCGTGCGTGTGAGGGCGCGGGTTAGTGTTAGCGTACGGGTTAGGATTAGGGGACGGGTGAGGGTCAGGCTTCGGGGAAGGGTTAGGGTTAGGGTTCGGGCTAGGGTTAGGGTTAGGGGACGGGGACGGTTTAGGGTCCAGGTGAGGGTACGGCAACGCTTTAGGGGGAGCGTGCGTGTGAGGGCGCGGGTTAGTGTTAGCGTACGGGTTAGGATTAGGGGACGGGTGAGGGTCAGGCTTCGGGGAAGGGTTAGGGTTAGGGTTCGGGCTAGGGTTAGGGTTAGGGGATGGGGACGGTTTAGGGTCCAGGTGAGGGTACGGCAACGCTTTAGGGGGAGCGTGCGTGTGAGGGCGCGGGTTAGTGTTAGCGTACGGGTTAGGATTAGGGGACGGGTGAGGGTCAGGCTTCGGGGAAGGGTTAGGGTTAGGGTTCGGGCTAGGGTTAGGGTTAGGGGACGGGGACGGTTTAGGGTCCAGGTGAGGGTACGGCAACGCTTTAGGGGGAGCGTGCGTGTGAGGGCGCGGGTTAGTGTTAGCATACGGGTTAGGATTAGGGGACGGGTGAGGGTCAGGCTTTGGGGAAGGGTTAGGGTTCGGGCTAGGGTTAGGGTTAGGGGACGGGGACGGTTTAGGTTCCAGGTGAGGGTACGGCAACGCTTTAGGGGGAGCGTGCGTGTGAGGGCGCGGGTTAGTGTTAGCGTACGGGTTAGGATTAGGGGACGGGTGAGGGTCAGGCTTCGGGGAAGGGTTAGGGTTAGGGTTCGGGCTAGGGTTAGGGTTACGGGACGGGGACGGTTTAGGGTCCAGGTGAGGGTACGGCAACGCTTTAGGGGGAGCGTGCATGTGAGGGCGCGGGTTAGTGTTAGCGTACGGGTTAGGATTAGGGGACGGGTGAGGGTCAGGCTTCGGGGAAGGGTTAGGGTTAGGGTTCGGGCTAGGGTTAGGGTTAGGGGACGGGGACGGTTTAGGGTCCAGGTGAGGGTACGGCAACGCTTTAGGGGGAGCGTGCGTGTGAGGGCGCGGGTTAGTGTTAGCGTACGGGTTAGGATTAGGGGACGGGTGAGGGTCAGGCTTCGGGGAAGGGTTAGGGTTAGGGTTCGGGCTAGGGTTAGGGTTAGGGGACGGGGACGGTTTAGGGTCCAGGTGAGGGTACGGCAACGCTTTAGGGGGAGCGTGCGTGTGAGGGCGCGGGTTAGTGTTAGCGTACGGGTTAGGATTAGGGGACGGGTGAGGGTCAGGCTTCGGGGAAGGGTTAGGGTTAGGGTTCGGGCTAGGGTTAGGGTTAGGGGACGGGGACGGTTTAGGGTCCAGGTGAGGGTACGGCAACGCTTTAGGGGGAGCGTGCGTGTGAGGGCGCGGGTTAGTGTTAGCGTACGGGTTAGGATTAGGGGACGGGTGAGGGTCAGGCTTCGGGGAAGGGTTAGGGTTAGGGTTCGGGCTAGGGTTAGGGTTAGGGGACGGGGACGGTTTCGGGTCCAGGTGAGGGTACGGCAACGCTTTAGGGGGAGCGTGCGTGTGAGGGCGCGGGTTAGTGTTAGCGTACGGGTTAGGATTAGGGGACGGGTGAGGGTCAGGCTTCGGGGAAGGGTTAGGGTTAGGGTTCGGGCTAGGGTTAGGGTTAGGGGACGGAGACGGTTTAGGGTCCAGGTGAGGGTACGGCAACGCTTTAGGGGGAGCGTGCGTGTGAGGGCGCGGGTTAGTGTTAGTGTACGGGTTAGGATTAGGGGACGGGTGAGGGTCAGGCTTCGGGGAAGGGTTAGGGTTAGGGTTCGGGCTAGGGTTAGGGTTAGGGGACGGGGACGGTTTAGGGTCCAGGTGAGGGTACGGCAACGCTTTAGGGGGAGCGTGCGTGTGAGGGCGCGGGTTAGTGTTAGCGTACGGGTTAGGATTAGGGGACGGGTGAGGGTCAGGCTTCGGGGAAGGGTTAGGGTTAGGGTTCGGGCTAGGGTTAGGGTTAGGGGATGGGGACGGTTTAGGGTCCAGGTGAGGGTACGGCAACGCTTTAGGGGGAGCGTGCATGTGAGGGCGCGGGTTAGTGTTAGCATACGGGTTAGGATTAGGGGACGGGTGAGGGTCAGGCTTCGGGGAAGGGTTAGGGTTCGGGCTAGGGTTAGGGTTAGGGGACGGGGACGGTTTAGGGTCCAGGTGAGTGTACGGCAACGCTTTAGGGGGAGCGTGCGTGTGAGGGCACGGGTTAGTGTTAGCGTACGGGTTAGGATTAGGGGACGGGTGAGGGTCAGGCTTCGGGGAAGGGTTAGGGTTAGGGTTCGGGCTAGGGTTAGGGTTAGGGGACGGGGACGGTTTAGGGTCCAGGTGAGGGTACGGCAACGCTTTAGGGGGAGCGTGCGTGTGAGGGCGCGGGTTAGTGTTAGCGTACGGGTTAGGATTAGGGGACGGGTGAGGGTCAGGCTTCGGGGAAGGGTTAAGGTTAGGGTTCGGGCTAGGGTTAGGGTTAGGGGACGGGGACGGTTTCGGGTCCAGGTGAGGGTACGGCAACGCTTTAGGGGGAGCGTGCGTGTGAGGGCGCGGGTTAGTGTTAGCGTACGGGTTAGGATTAGGGGACGGGTGAGGGTCAGGCTTCGGAGAAGGGTTAGGGTTAGGGTTCGGGCTAGGGTTAGGGTTAGGGGACGGGGACGGTTTAGGGTCCAGGTGAGGGTACGGCAACGCTTTAGGGGGAGCGTGCGTGTGAGGGCGCGGGTTAGTGTTAGCGTACGGGTTAGGATTAGGGGACGGGTGAGGGTCAGGCTTCGGGGAAGGGTTAGGGTTAGGGTTCGGGCTAGGGTTAGGGTTAGGGGACGGGGACGGTTTAGGGTCCAGGTGAGGGTACGGCAACGCTTTAGGGGGAGCGTGCGTGTGAGGGCGCGGGTTAGTGTTAGCGTACGGGTAAGGATTAGGGGACGGGTGAGTGTCAGGCTTCGGGGAAGGGTTAGGATTAGGGTTCGGGCTAGGGTTAGGGTTAGGGGACGGGGACGGTTTAGGGTCCAGGTGAGGGTACGGCAACGCTTTAGGGGGAGCGTGCGTGTGAGGGCGCGGGTTAGTGTTAGCGTACGGGTTAGGATTAGGGGACGGGTGAGGGTCAGGCTTCGGGGAAGTGTTAGGGTTAGGGTTCGGGCTAGGGTTAGGGTTAGGGGACGGAGACGGTTTAGGGTCCAGGTGAGGGTACGGCAACGCTTTAGGGGGAGCGTGCGTGTGAGGACGCGGGTTAGTGTTAGCGTACGGGTTAGGATTAGGGGACGGGTGAGGGTCAGGCTTCGGGGAAGTGTTAGGGTTCGGGCTAGGGTTAGGGTTAGGGGACGGGGACGGTTTAGGGTCCAGGTGAGGGTACGGCAACGCTTTAGGGGGAGCGTGCGTGTGAGGGCGCGGGTTAGTGTTAGCGTACGGGTTAGGATTAGGGGACGGGTGAGGGTCAGGCTTCGGGGAAGGGTTAGGGTTAGGGTTCGGGCTAGGGTTAGGGTTAGGGGACGGGGACGGTTTAGGGTCCAGGTGAGGGTACGGCAACGCTTTAGGGGGAGCGTGCGTGTGAGGGCGCGGGTTAGTGTTAGCGTACGGGTTAGGATTAGGGGACGGGTGAGGGTCAGGCTTCGGGGAAGGGTTAGGGTTAGGGTTCGGGCTAGGGTTAGGGTTAGGGGACGGGGACGGTTTAGGGTCCAGGTGAGGGTACGGCAACGCTTTAGGGGGAGCGTGCGTGTGAGGGCGCGGGTTAGTGTTAGCGTACGGGTTAGGATTAGGGGACGGGTGAGGGTCAGGCTTCGGGGAAGGGTTAGGGTTAGGGTTCGGGCTAGGGTTAGGGTTAGGGGACGGGGACGGTTTAGGGTCCAGGTGAGGGTACGGCAACGCTTTAGGGGGAGCGTGCGTGTGAGGGCGCGGGTTAGTGTTAGCGTGCGGGTTAGGATTAGGGGACGGGTGAGGGTCAGGCTTCGGGGAAGTGTTAGGGTTAGGGTTCGGGCTAGGGTTAGGGTTAGGGGACGGGGACGGTTTAGGGTCCAGGTGAGGGTACGGCAACGCTTTAGGGGGAGCGTGCGTGTGAGGGCGCGGGTTAGTGTTAGCATACGGGTTAGGATTAGGGGACGGGTGAGGGTCAGGCTTCGGGGAAGGGTTAGGGTTAGGGTTCGGGCTAGGGTTAGGGTTAGGGGACGGGGACGGTTTAGGGTCCAGGTGAGGGTACGGCAACGCTTTAGGGGGAGCGTGCGTGTGAGGGCGCGGGTTAGTGTTAGCGTACGGGTTAGGATTAGGGGACGGGTGAGGGTCAGGCTTCGGGGAAGGGTTAGGGTTAGGGTTCGGGCTAGGGTTAGCGTTAGGGGACGGGGACGGTTTCGGGTCCAGGTGAGGGTACGGCAACGCTTTAGGGGGAGCGTGCGTGTGAGGGCGCGGGTTAGTGTTAGCGTACGGGTTAGGATTAGGGGACGGGTGAGGGTCAGGCTTCGGGGAAGGGTTAGGGTTAGGGTTCGGGCTAGGGTTAGGGTTAGGGGACGGGGACGGTTTAGGGTCCAGGTGAGGGTACGGCAACACTTTAGGGGGAGCGTGCGTGTGAGGGCGCGGGTTAGTGTTAGCGTACGGGTTAGGATTAGGGGACGGGTGAGGGTCAGGCTTCGGGGAAGGGTTAGGGTTAGGGTTCGGGCTAGGGTTAGGGTTAGGGGATGGGGACGGTTTAGGGTCCAGGTGAGGGTACGGCAACGCTTTAGGGGGAGCGTGCGTGTGAGGGCGCGGGTTAGTGTTAGCGTACGGGTTAGGATTAGGGGACGGGTGAGGGTCAGGCTTCGGGGAAGGGTTAGGGTTAGGGTTCGGGCTAGGGTTAGGGTTAGGGGACGGGGACGGTTTAGGGTCCAGGTGAGGGTACGGCAACGCTTTAGGGGGAGCGTGCATGTGAGGGCGCGGGTTAGTGTTAGCATACGGGTTAGGATTAGGGGACGGGTGAGGGTCAGGCTTTGGGGAAGGGTTAGGGTTCGGGCTAGGGTTAGGGTTAGGGGACGGGGACGGTTTAGGTTCCAGGTGAGGGTACGGCAACGCTTTAGGGGGAGCGTGCGTGTGAGGGCGCGGGTTAGTGTTAGCGTACGGGTTAGGATTAGGGGACGGGTGAGGGTCAGGCTTCGGGGAAGGGTTAGGGTTAGGGTTCGGGCTAGGGTTAGGGTTAGGGGACGGGGACGGTTTAGGGTCCAGGTGAGGGTACGGCAACGCTTTAGGGGGAGCGTGTATGTGAGGGCGTGGGTTAGTGTTAGCGTACGGGTTAGGATTAGGGGAACGGTGAGGGTCAGGCTGCGGGGAAGTATTAGGGTTAGGGTTCGGGCTAGGGTTAGGGTTAGGGGACGGGGACGGTTTAGGGTCCAGGTGAGGGTACGGCAACGCTTTAGGGGGAGCGTGCATGTGAGGGCGCGGGTTAGTGTTAGCGTACGGGTTAGGATTAGGGGACGGGTGAGGGTCAGGCTTCGGGGAAGGGTTAGGGTTAGGGTTCGGGCTAGGGTTAGGGTTACGGGACGGGGACGGTTTAGGGTCCAGGTGAGGGTACGGCAACGCTTTAGGGGGAGCGTGCATGTGAGGGCGCGGGTTAGTGTTAGCGTATGGGTTAGGATTAGGGGACGGGTGAGGGTCAGGCTTCGGGGAAGGGTTAGGGTTAGGGTTCGGGCTAGGGTTAGGGTTAGGGGACGGAGACGGTTTAGGGTCCAGGTGAGGGTACGGCAACGCTTTAGGGGGAGCGTGCGTGTGAGGACGCGGGTTAGTGTTAGCGTACGGGTTAGGATTAGGGGACGGGTGAGGGTCAGGCTTCGGGGAAGTGTTAGGGTTCGGGCTAGGGTTAGGGTTAGGGGACGGGGACGGTTTAGGGTCCAGGTGAGGGTACGGCAACGCTTTAGGGGGAGCGTGTGTGTGAGGGCACGGGTTAGTGTTAGCGTACGGGTTGGATTAGGGGACGGGTGAGGGTCAGGCTTCGGGGAAGGGTTAGGGTTAGGGTTCGGGCTAGGGTTAGGGTTAGGGGACGGGGACGGTTTAGGGTCCAGGTGAGGGTACGGCAACGCTTTAGGGGGAGCGTGCGTGTGAGGGCGCGGGTTAGTGTTAGCGTACGGGTTAGGATTAGGGGACGGGTGAGGGTCAGGCTTCGGGGAAGGGTTAGGGTTAGGGTTCGGGCTAGGGTTAGGGTTAGGAGACGGGGACGGTTTAGGGTCCAGGTGAGGGTACGGCAACGCTTTAGGGGGAGCGTGCGTGTGAGGGCGCGGGTTAGTGTTAGCGTGCGGGTTAGGATTAGGGGACGGGTGAGGGTCAGGCTTCGGGGAAGTGTTAGGGTTAGGGTTCGGGCTAGGGTTAGGGTTAGGGGACGGGGACGGTTTAGGGTCCAGGTGAGGGTACGGCAACGCTTTAGGGGGAGCGTGCGTGTGAGGGCGCGGGTTAGTGTTAGCATACGGGTTAGGATTAGGGGACGGGTGAGGGTCAGGCTTCGGGGAAGGGTTAGGGTTAGGGTTCGGGCTAGGGTTAGGGTTAGGGGACGGGGACGGTTTAGGGTCCAGGTGAGGGTACGGCAACGCTTTAGGGGGAGCGTGCGTGTGAGGGCGCGGGTTAGTGTTAGCGTACGGGTTAGGATTAGGGGACGGGTGAGGGTCAGGCTTCGGGGAAGGGTTAGGGTTAGGGTTCGGGCTAGGGTTAGCGTTAGGGGACGGGGACGGTTTCGGGTCCAGGTGAGGGTACGGCAACGCTTTAGGGGGAGCGTGCGTGTGAGGGCGCGAGTTAGTGTTAGCGTACGGGTTAGGATTAGGGGACGGGTGAGGGTCAGGCTTCGGGGAAGGGTTAGGGTTAGGGTTCGGGCTAGGGTTAGGGTTAGGGGACGGGGACGGTTTAGGGTCCAGGTGAGGGTACGGCAACGCTTTAGGGGGAGCGTGCGTGTGAGGGCGCGGGTTAGTGTTAGCGTACGGGTTAGGATTAGGGGACGGGTGAGGGTCAGGCTTCGGGGAAGGGTTAGGGTTAGGGTTCGGGCTAGGGTTAGGGTTAGGGGATGGGGACGGTTTAGGGTCCAGGTGAGGGTACGGCAACGCTTTAGGGGGAGCGTGCGTGTGAGGGCGCGGGTTAGTGTTAGCGTACGGGTTAGGATTAGGGGACGGGTGAGGGTCAGGCTTCGGGGAAGGGTTAGGGTTAGGGTTCGGGCTAGGGTTAGGGTTAGGGGACGGGGACGGTTTAGGGTCCAGGTGAGGGTACGGCAACGCTTTAGGGGGAGCGTGCATGTGAGGGCGCGGGTTAGTGTTAGCATACGGGTTAGGATTAGGGGACGGGTGAGGGTCAGGCTTTGGGGAAGGGTTAGGGTTCGGGCTAGGGTTAGGGTTAGGGGACGGGGACGGTTTAGGTTCCAGGTGAGGGTACGGCAACGCTTTAGGGGGAGCGTGCGTGTGAGGGCGCGGGTTAGTGTTAGCGTACGGGTTAGGATTAGGGGACGGGTGAGGGTCAGGCTTCGGGGAAGGGTTAGGGTTAGGGTTCGGGCTAGGGTTAGGGTTAGGGGACGGGGACGGTTTAGGGTCCAGGTGAGGGTACGGCAACGCTTTAGGGGGAGCGTGTATGTGAGGGCGTGGGTTAGTGTTAGCGTACGGGTTAGGATTAGGGGAACGGTGAGGGTCAGGCTTCGGGGAAGTATTAGGGTTAGGGTTCGGGCTAGGGTTAGGGTTAGGGGACGGGGACGGTTTAGGGTCCAGGTGAGGGTACGGCAACGCTTTAGGGGGAGCGTGCATGTGAGGGCGCGGGTTAGTGTTAGCGTACGGGTTAGGATTAGGGGACGGGTGAGGGTCAGGCTTCGGGGAAGGGTTAGGGTTAGGGTTCGGGCTAGGGTTAGGGTTACGGGACGGGGACGGTTTAGGGTCCAGGTGAGGGTACGGCAACGCTTTAGGGGGAGCGTGCTTGTGAGGGCGCGGGTTAGTGTTAGCGTATGGGTTAGGATTAGGGGACGGGTGAGGGTCAGGCTTCGGGGAAGGGTTAGGGTTAGGGTTCGGGCTAGGGTTAGGGTTAGGGGACGGGGACGGTTTAGGGTCCAGGTGAGGGTACAGCAACGCTTTAGGGGGAGCGTGCGTGTGAGGGCGCGGGTTAGTGTTAGCGTACGGGTTAGGATTAGGGGACGGGTGAGGGTCAGGCTTCGGGGAAGGGTTAGGGTTAGGGTTCGGGCTAGGGTTAGGGTTAGGGGACGGGGACGGTTTCGGGTCCAGGTGAGGGTACGGCAACGCTTTAGGGGGAGCGTGCGTGTGAGGGCGCGGGTTAGTGTTAGCGTACGGGTTAGGATTAGGGGACGGGTGAGGGTCAGGCTTCGGGGAAGGGTTAGGGTTAGGGTTCGGGCTAGGGTTAGGGTTAGGGGACGGAGACGGTTTAGGGTCCAGGTGAGGGTACGGCAACGCTTTAGGGGGAGCGTGCGTGTGAGGGCGCGGGTTAGTGTTAGTGTACGGGTTAGGAATAGGGGACGGGTGAGGGTCAGGCTTCGGGGAAGGGTTAGGGTTAGGGTTCGGGCTAGAGTTAGGGTTAGGGGACGGAGACGGTTTAGGGTCCAGGTGAGGGTACGGCAACGCTTTAGGGGGAGCGTGCGTGTGAGGGCGCGGGTTAGTGTTAGCGTACGGGTTAGGATTAGGGGACGGGTGAGGGTCAGGCTTCGGGGAAGGGTTAGGGTTAGGGTTCGGGCTAGGGTTAGGGTTAGGGGATGGGGACGGTTTAGGGTCCAGGTGAGGGTACGGCAACGCTTTAGGGGGAGCGTGCATGTGAGGGCGCGGGTTAGTGTTAGCATACGGGTTAGGATTAGGGGACGGGTGAGGGTCAGGCTTCGGGGAAGGGTTAGGGTTGGGGCTAGGGTTAGGGTTAGGGGACGGGGACGGTTTAGGGTCCAGGTGAGGGTACGGCAACGCTTTAGGGGGAGCGTGCGTGTGAGGGCACGGGTTAGTGTTAGCGTACGGGTTAGGATTAGGGGACGGGTGAGGGTCAGGCTTCGGGGAAGGGTTAGGGTTAGGGTTCGGGCTAGGGTTAGGGTTAGGGGACGGGGACGGTTTAGGGTCCAGGTGAGGGTACGGCAACGCTTTAGGGGGAGCGTGCGTGTGAGGGCGCGGGTTAGTGTTAGCGTACGGGTTAGGATTAGGGGACGGGTGAGGGTCAGGCTTCGGGGAAGGGTTAAGGTTAGGGTTCGGGCTAGGGTTAGGGTTAGGGGACGGGGACGGTTTCGGGTCCAGGTGAGGGTACGGCAACGCTTTAGGGGGAGCGTGCGTGTGAGGGCGCGGGTTAGTGTTAGCGTACGGGTTAGGATTAGGGGACGGGTGAGGGTCAGGCTTCGGGGAAGGGTTAGGGTTAGGGTTCGGGCTAGGGTTAGGGTTAGGGGACGGGGACGGTTTAGGGTCCAGGTGAGGGTACGGCAACGCTTTAGGGGGAGCGTGCGTGTGAGGGCGCGGGTTAGTGTTAGCGTACGGGTTAGGATTAGGGGACGGGTGAGGGTCAGGCTTCGGGGAAGGGTTAGGGTTAGGGTTCGGGCTAGGGTTAGGGTTAGGGGACGGGGACGGTTTAGGGTCCAGTTGAGGGTACGGCAACGCTTTAAGGGGAGCGTGCGTGTGAGGGCGCGGGTTAGTGTTAGCGTACGGGTAAGGATTAGGGGACGGGTGAGTGTCAGGCTTCGGGGAAGGGTTAGGATTAGGGTTCGGGCTAGGGTTAGGGTTAGGGGACGGGGACGGTTTAGGGTCCAGGTGAGGGTACGGCAACGCTTTAGGGGGAGCGTGCGTGTGAGGGCGCGGGTTAGTGTTAGCGTACGGGTTAGGATTAGGGGACGGGTGAGGGTCAGGCTTCGGGGAAGTGTTAGGGTTAGGGTTCGGGCTAGGGTTAGGGTTAGGGGACGGAGACGGTTTGGGGTCCAGGTGAGGGTACGGCAACGCTTTAGGGGGAGCGTGCGTGTGAGGACGCGGGTTAGTGTTAGCGTACGGGTTAGGATTAGGGGACGGGTGAGGGTCAGGCTTCGGGGAAGTGTTAGGGTTCGGGCTAGGGTTAGGGTTAGGGGACGGGGACGGTTTAGGGTCCAGGTGAGGGTACGGCAACGCTTTAGGGGGAGCGTGTGTGTGAGGGCACGGGTTAGTGTTAGCGTACGGGTTGGATTAGGGGACGGGTGAGGGTCAGGCTTCGGGGAAGGGTTAGGGTTAGGTTTCGGGCTAGGGTTAGGGTTAGGGGACGGGGACGGTTTAGGGTCCAGGTGAGGGTACGGCAACGCTTTAGGGGGAGCGTGCGTGTGAGGGCGCGGGTTAGTGTTAGCGTACGGGTTAGGATTAGGGGACGGGTGAGGGTCAGGCTTCGGGGAAGGGTTAGGGTTAGGGTTCGGGCTAGGGTTAGGGTTAGGAGACGGGGACGGTTTAGGGTCCAGGTGAGGGTACGGCAACGCTTTAGGGGGAGCGTGCGTGTGAGGGCGCGGGTTAGTGTTAGCGTACGGGTTAGGATTAGGGGACGGGTGAGGGTCAGGCTTCGGGGAAGTGTTAGGGTTAGGGTTCGGGCTAGGGTTAGGGTTAGGGGACGGGGACGGTTTAGGGTCCAGGTGAGGGTACGGCAACGCTTTAGGGGGAGCGTGCGTGTGAGGGCGCGGGTTAGTGTTAGCGTACGGGTTAGGATTAGGGGACGGGTGAGGGTCAGGCTTCGGGGAAGGGTTAGGGTTAGGGTTCGGGCTAGGGTTAGGGTTAGGGGACGGGGACGGTTTAGGGTCCAGGTGAGGGTACGGCAACGCTTTAGGGGGAGCGTGCGTGTGAGGGCGCGGGTTAGTGTTAGCGTACGGGTTAGGATTAGGGGACGGGTGAGGGTCAGGCTTCGGGGAAGGGTTAGGGTTAGGGTTCGGGCTAGGGTTAGCGTTAGGGGACGGGGACGGTTTCGGGTCCAGGTGAGGGTACGGCAACGCTTTAGGGGGAGCGTGCGTGTGGGGGCGCGGGTTAGTGTTAGCGTACGTGTTAGGATTAGGGGACGGGTGAGGGTCAGGCTTCGGGGAAGGGTTAGGGTTAGGGTTCGGGCTAGGGTTAGGGTTAGGGGACGGGGACCGTTTAGGGTCCAGGTGAGGGTACGGCAACGCTTTAGGGGGAGCGTGCATGTGAGGGCGCGGGTTAGTGTTAGCGTACGGCTTAGGATTAGGGGACGGGTGAGGGTCAGGCTTCGGGGAAGGGTTAGGGTTAGGGTTCGGGCTAGGGTTAGGGTTAGGGGACGGGGACGGTTTAGGGTCCAGGTGAGGGTACGGCAACGCTTTAGGGGGAGCGTGCGTGTGAGGGCGCGGGTTAGTGTTAGCGTACGGGTTAGGATTAGGGGACGGGTGAGGGTCAGGCTTCGGGGAAGGGTTAGGGTTAGGGTTCGGGCTAGGGTTAGGGTTAGGGGACGGGGACGGTTTAGGGTCCAGGTGAGGGTACGGCAACGCTTTAGAGGGAGCGTGCGTGTGAGGGCGCGGGTTAGTGTTAGCGTACGGGTTAGGATTAGGGGACGGGTGAGGGTCAGGCTTCGGGGAAGGGTTAGGGTTAGGGTTCGGGCTATGGTTAGGGTTAGGGGACGGGGACGGTTTAGGGTCCAGGTGAGGGTATAGCAACGCTTTAGGGGGAGCGTGCGTGTGAGGGCGCGGGTTAGTGTTAGCGTACGGGTTAGGATTAGGGGACGGGTGAGGGTCAGGCTTCGGGGAAGGGTTAGGGTTAGGGTTCGGGCTAGGGTTAGGGTTAGGGGACGGGGACGGTTTCGGGTCCAGGTGAGGGTACGGCAACGCTTTAGGGGGAGCGTGCGTGTGAGGGCGCGGGTTAGTGTTAGCGTACGGGTTAGGATTAGGGGACGGGTGAGGGTCAGGCTTCGGGGAAGGGTTAGGGTTAGGGTTCGGGCTAGGGTTAGGGTTAGGGGACGGGGACGGTTTAGGGTCCAGGTGAGGGTACGGCCACGCTTTAGAGGGAGCGTGCGTGTGAGGGCGCGGGTTAGTGTTAGCGAACGGGTTAGGATTAGGGGACGGGTGAGGGTCAGGCTTCGGGGAAGGGTTAGGGTTAGGGTTCGGGCTAGGGTTAGGGTTAGGGGACGGGGACGGTTTAGGGTCCAGTTGAGGGTAGGGCAACGCTTTAGGGGGAGCGTGCGTGTGAGGGCGTGGGTTAGTGTTAGCATACGGGTTAGGATTAGGGGACGGGTGAGGGTCAGGCTTCGGGGAAGGGTTAGGGTTAGGGTTCGGGCTAGGGTTAGGGTTAGGGGACGGGGACGGTTTAGGGTCCAGGTGAGGGTACGGCAACGCTTTAGGGGGAGCGTGCGAGTGAGGGCGTGGGTTAGTGTTAGCGTACGGGTTAGGATTAGGGGACGGGTGAGGGTCAGGCTTCGGGGAAGGGTTAGGGTTCGGGCTAGGGTTAGGGTTAGGGGACGGGGACGGTTTAGGGTCCATGTGAGGGTAGAGCAACGCTTTAGGGGGAGCGTGCGTGTGAGGGCGC
Source organism: Delphinus delphis (assembly GCF_949987515.2). Classification (NCBI taxonomy): domain Eukaryota; kingdom Metazoa; phylum Chordata; class Mammalia; order Artiodactyla; family Delphinidae; genus Delphinus; species Delphinus delphis. The sequence goes on along the minus strand of NC_082694.2, from coordinate 1,188,520 downwards.
GTGTTAGTGTTAGCGTACGGGTTAGGATTAGGGGACGGGTGAGGGTCAGGCTTCGGGGAAGGGTTAGGGTTAGGGTTCGGGCTAGGGTTAGGGTTAGGGGACGGGGACGGTTTAGGGTCCAGGTGAGGGTACGGCAACGCTTTAGGGGGAGCGTGCGTGTGAGGGCGCGGGTTAGTGTTAGCGTACGGGTTAGGATTAGGGGACGGGTGAGGGTCAGGCTTCGGGGAAGGGTTAGGGTTAGGGTTCGGGCTAGGGTTAGGGTTAGGGGACGGGGACGGTTTAGGGTCCAGGTGAGGGTACGGCAACGCTTTAGGGGGAGCGTGCGTGTGAGGGCGCGGGTTAGTGTTAGCGTACGGGTTAGGATTAGGGGACGGGTGAGGGTCAGGCTTCGGGGAAGGGTTAGGCTTAGGGTTTGGGCTAGGGTTAGGGTTAGGGGACGGGGACGGTTTAGGGTCCAGGTGAGGGTACGGCAACGCTTTAGGGGGAGCGTGCGTGTGAGGGCGCGGGTTAGTGTTAGCGTACGGGTTAGGATTAGGGGATGGGTGAGGGTCAGGCTTCGGGGAAGGGTTAAGGTTAGTGTTCGGGCTAGGGTTAGGGTTAGGGGACGGGGACGGTTTAGGGTCCAGGTGAGGGTACGGCAACGCTTTAGGGGGAGCGTGCGTGTGAGGGCGCGGGTTAGTGTTAGCGTACGGGTTAGGATTAGGGGACGGGTGAGGGTCAGGCTTCGGGGAAGGGTTAGGGTTAGGGTTCGGGCTAGGGTTAGCGTTAGGGGACGGGGACGGTTTCGGGTCCAGGTGAGGGTACGGCAACGCTTTAGGGGGAGCGTGCGTGTGGGGGCGCGGGTTAGTGTTAGCGTACGTGTTAGGATTAGGGGACGGGTGAGGGTCAGGCTTCGGGGAAGGGTTAGGGTTAGGGTTCGGGCTAGGGTTAGGGTTAGGGGACGGGGACCGTTTAGGGTCCAGGTGAGGGTACGGCAACGCTTTAGGGGGAGCGTGCATGTGAGGGCGCGGGTTAGTGTTAGCGTACGGCTTAGGATTAGGGGACGGGTGAGGGTCAGGCTTCGGGGAAGGGTTAGGGTTAGGGTTCGGGCTAGGGTTAGGGTTAGGGGACGGGGACGGTTTAGGGTCCAGGTGAGGGTACGGCAACGCTTTAGGGGGAGCGTGCGTGTGAGGGCGCGGGTTAGTGTTAGCGTACGGGTTAGGATTAGGGGACGGGTGAGGGTCAGGCTTCGGGGAAGGGTTAGGGTTAGGGTTCGGGCTAGGGTTAGGGTTAGGGGACGGGGACGGTTTAGGGTCCAGGTGAGGGTACGGCAACGCTTTAGAGGGAGCGTGCGTGTGAGGGCGCGGGTTAGTGTTAGCGTACGGGTTAGGATTAGGGGACGGGTGAGGGTCAGGCTTCGGGGAAGGGTTAGGGTTAGGGTTCGGGCTATGGTTAGGGTTAGGGGACGGGGACGGTTTAGGGTCCAGGTGAGGGTATAGCAACGCTTTAGGGGGAGCGTGCGTGTGAGGGCGCGGGTTAGTGTTAGCGTACGGGTTAGGATTAGGGGACGGGTGAGGGTCAGGCTTCGGGGAAGGGTTAGGGTTAGGGTTCGGGCTAGGGTTAGGGTTAGGGGACGGGGACGGTTTCGGGTCCAGGTGAGGGTACGGCAACGCTTTAGGGGGAGCGTGCGTGTGAGGGCGCGGGTTAGTGTTAGCGTACGGGTTAGGATTAGGGGACGGGTGAGGGTCAGGCTTCGGGGAAGGGTTAGGGTTAGGGTTCGGGCTAGGGTTAGGGTTAGGGGACGGGGACGGTTTAGGGTCCAGGTGAGGGTACGGCCACGCTTTAGAGGGAGCGTGCGTGTGAGGGCGCGGGTTAGTGTTAGCGAACGGGTTAGGATTAGGGGACGGGTGAGGGTCAGGCTTCGGGGAAGGGTTAGGGTTAGGGTTCGGGCTAGGGTTAGGGTTAGGGGACGGGGACGGTTTAGGGTCCAGTTGAGGGTAGGGCAACGCTTTAGGGGGAGCGTGCGTGTGAGGGCGTGGGTTAGTGTTAGCATACGGGTTAGGATTAGGGGACGGGTGAGGGTCAGGCTTCGGGGAAGGGTTAGGGTTAGGGTTCGGGCTAGGGTTAGGGTTAGGGGACGGGGACGGTTTAGGGTCCAGGTGAGGGTACGGCAACGCTTTAGGGGGAGCGTGCGAGTGAGGGCGTGGGTTAGTGTTAGCGTACGGGTTAGGATTAGGGGACGGGTGAGGGTCAGGCTTCGGGGAAGGGTTAGGGTTCGGGCTAGGGTTAGGGTTAGGGGACGGGGACGGTTTAGGGTCCATGTGAGGGTAGAGCAACGCTTTAGGGGGAGCGTGCGTGTGAGGGCGCGTGTTAGTGTTAGCGTACGGGTTAGGATTAGGGGACGGGTGAGGGTCAGGCTTCGGGGAAGGGTTAGGGTTAGGGTTCGGGCTAGGGTTAGGGTTAGGGGACGGGGACGGTTTAGGGTCCAGGTGAGGGTACGGCAACGCTTTAGGGGGAGCGTGCGTGTGAGGGCGCGGGTTAGTGTTAGCGTACGGGTTAGGATTAGGGGACGGGTGAGGGTCAGGCTTCGGGGAAGGGTTAGGGTTAGGGTTCGGGCTAGGGTTAGGGTTAGGGGACGGGGACGGTTTAGGGTCCAGGTGAGGGTACGGCAACGCTTTAGGGGGAGCGTGCGTGTGAGGGCGCGGGTTAGTGTTAGCGTACGGGTTAGGATTAGGGGACGGGTGAGGGTCAGGCTTCGGGGAAGGGTTAGGCTTAGGGTTTGGGCTAGGGTTAGGGTTAGGGGACGGGGACGGTTTAGGGTCCAGGTGAGGGTACGGCAACGCTTTAGGGGGAGCGTGCGTGTGAGGGCGCGGGTTAGTGTTAGCGTACGGGTTAGGATTAGGGGATGGGTGAGGGTCAGGCTTCGGGGAAGGGTTAGGGTTAGGGTTCGGGCTAGGGTTAGGGTTAGGGGACGGGGACGGTTTAGGGTCCAGGTGAGGGTACGGCAACGCTTTAGGGGGAGCGTGCGTGTGAGGGCGCGGGTTAGTGTTAGCGTACGGGTTAGGATTAGGGGACGGGTGAGGGTCAGGCTTCGGGGAAGGGTTAAGGTTAGTGTTCGGGCTAGGGTTAGGGTTAGGGGACGGGGACGGTTTAGGGTCCAGGTGAGGGTACGGCAACGCATTAGGGGAGCGTGCGTGTGAGGGCGCGGGTTAGTGTTAGCGTACGGGTTAGGATTAGGGGACGGGTGAGGGTCAGGCTTCGGGGAAGGGTTAGGGTTAGGGTTCGGGCTAGGGTTAGGGTTAGGGGACGGGGACGGTTTAGGGTCCAGGTGAGGGTACGGCAACGCTTTATGGGGAGCGTGCGTGTGAGGGCGCGGGTTAGTGTTAGCGTACGGGTTAGGATTAGGGGACGGGTGAGGGTCAGGCTTCGGGGAAGGGTTAGGGTTAGGGTTCGGGCTAGGGTTAGGGTTAGGGGACGGGGACGGTTTAGGGTCCAGGTGAGGGTACGGCAACGCTTTAGGGGGAGCGTGCGTGTGAGGGCGCGGGTTAGTGTTAGCGTACGGGTTAGGATTAGGGGACGGGTGAGGGTCAGGCTTCGGGGAAGGGTTAGGGTTAGGGTTCGGGCTAGGGTTAGGGTTAGGGGACGGGGAAGGTTTAGGGTCCAGGTGAGGGTACGGCAACGCTTTAGGGGGAGCGTGCGTGTGAGGGCGCGGGTTAGTGTTAGCGTACGGGTTAGGATTAGGGGACGGGTGAGGGTCAGGCTTCGGGGAAGGGTTAGGGTTAGGGTTCGGGCTAGGGTTAGGGTTAGGGGATGGGGACGGTTTAGGGTCCAGGTGAGGGTACGGCAACGCTTTAGGGGGAGCGTGCGTGTGAGGGCGCGGGTTAGTGTTAGCGTACGGGTTAGGATTAGGGGACGGGTGACGGTCAGGCTTCGGGGAAGGGTTAGGGTTAGGGTTCGGGCTAGGGTTAGGGTTAGGGGACGGGGACGGTTTAGGGTCCAGGTGAGGGTACGGCAACGCTTTAGGGGGAGCGTGCGTGTGAGGGCGCGGGTTAGTGTTAGCATACGGGTTAGGATTAGGGGACGGGTGAGGGTCAGGCTTTGGGGAAGGGTTAGGGTTCGGGCTAGGGTTAGGGTTAGGGGACGGGGACGGTTTAGGTTCCAGGTGAGGGTACGGCAACGCTTTAGGGGGAGCGTGCGTGTGAGGGCGCGGGTTAGTGTTAGCGTACGGGTTAGGATTAGGGGACGGGAGAGGGTCAGGCTTCGGGGAAGGGTTAGGGTTAGGGTTCGGGCTAGGGTTAGGGTTAGGGGACGGGGACGGTTTAGGGTCCAGGTGAGGGTACGGCAACGCTTTAGGGGGAGCGTGCATGTGAGGGCGTGGGTTAGTGTTAGCGTACGGGTTAGGATTAGGGGAACGGTGAGGGTCAGGCTTCGGGGAAGTATTAGGGTTAGGGTTCGGGCTAGGGTTAGGGTTAGGGGACGGGGACGGTTTAGGGTCCAGGTGAGGGTACGGCAACGCTTTAGGGGGAGCGTGCGTGTGAGGGCGCGGGTTAGTGTTAGCGTACGGGTTAGGATTAGGGGACGGGTGAGGGTCAGGCTTCGGGGAAGGGTTAGGGTTAGGGTTCGGGCTAGGGTTAGGGTTACGGGACGGGGACGGTTTAGGGTCCAGGTGAGGGTACGGCAACGCTTTAGGGGGAGCGTGCATGTGAGGGCGCGGGTTAGTGTTAGCGTACGGGTTAGGATTAGGGGACGGGTGAGGGTCAGGCTTCGGGGAAGGGTTAGGGTTAGGGTTCGGGCTAGGGTTAGGGTTAGGGGACGGGGACGGTTTAGGGTCCAGGTGAGGGTACGGCAACGCTTTAGGGGGAGCGTGCGTGTGAGGGCGCGGGTTAGTGTTAGCGTACGGGTTAGGATTAGGGGACGGGTGAGGGTCAGGCTTCGGGGAAGGGTTAGGGTTAGGGTTCGGGCTAGGGTTAGGGTTAGGGGACGGGGACGGTTTCGGGTCCAGGTGAGGGTACGGCAACGCTTTAGGGGGAGCTTGCGTGTGAGGGCGCGGGTTAGTGTTAGCGTACGGGTTAGGATTAGGGGACGGGTGAGGGTCAGGCTTCGGGGAAGGGTTAGGGTTAGGGTTCGGGCTAGGGTTAGGGTTAGGGGACGGAGACGGTTTAGGGTCCAGGTGAGGGTACGGCAACGCTTTAGGGGGAGCGTGCGTGTGAGGGCGCGGGTTAGTGTTAGTGTACGGGTTAGGATTAGGGGACGGGTGAGGGTCAGGCTTCGGGGAAGGGTTAGGGTTAGGGTTCGGGCTAGGGTTAGGGTTAGGGGACGGGGACGGTTTAGGGTCCAGGTGAGGGTACGGCAACGCTTTAGGGGGAGCGTGCGTGTGAGGGCGCGGGTTAGTGTTAGCGTACGGGTTAGGATTAGGGGACGGGTGAGGGTCAGGCTTCGGGGAAGGGTTAGGGTTAGGGTTCGGGCTAGGGTTAGGGTTAGGGGATGGGGACGGTTTAGGGTCCAGGTGAGGGTACGGCAACGCTTTAGGGGGAGCGTGCATGTGAGGGCGCGGGTTAGTGTTAGCATACGGGTTAGGATTAGGGGACGGGTGAGGGTCAGGCTTCGGGGAAGGGTTAGGGTTCGGGCTAGGGTTAGGGTTAGGGGACGGGGACGGTTTAGGGTCCAGGTGAGGGTACGGCAACGCTTTAGGGGGAGCGTGCATGTGAGGGCACGGGTTAGTGTTAGCGTACGGGTTAGGATTAGGGGACGGGTGAGGGTCAGGCTTCGGGGAAGGGTTAGGGTTAGGGTTCGGGCTAGGGTTAGGGGACGGGGACGGGGACGGTTTAGGGTCCAGGTGAGGGTACGGCAACGCTTTAGGGGGAGCGTGCGTGTGAGGGCGCGGGTTAGTGTTAGCGTACGGGTTAGGATTAGGGGACGGGTGAGGGTCAGGCTTCGGGGAAGGGTTAGGGTTAGGGTTCGGGCTAGGGTTAGGGTTAGGGGACGGGGACGGTTTAGGGTCCAGGTGAGGGTACGGCAACGCTTTAGGGGGAGCGTGCGTGTGAGGGCGCGGGTTAGTGTTAGCGTACGGGTAAGGATTAGGGGACGGGTGAGTGTCAGGCTTCGGGGAAGGGTTAGGATTAGGGTTCGGGCTAGGGTTAGGGTTAGGGGACGGGGACGGTTTAGGGTCCAGGTGAGGGTACGGCAACGCTTTAGGGGGAGCGTGCGTGTGAGGGCGCGGGTTAGTGTTAGCGTACGGGTTAGGATTAGGGGACGGGTGAGGGTCAGGCTTCGGGGAAGTGTTAGGGTTAGGGTTCGGGCTAGGGTTAGGGTTTGGGGACGGAGACGGTTTAGGGTCCAGGTGAGGGTACGGCAACGCTTTAGGGGGAGCGTGCGTGTGAGGACGCGGGTTAGTGTTAGCGTACGGGTTAGGATTAGGGGACGGGTGAGGGTCAGGCTTCGGGGAAGTGTTAGGGTTCGGGCTAGGGTTAGGGTTAGGGGACGGGGACGGTTTAGGGTCCAGGTGAGGGTACGGCAACGCTTTAGGGGGAGCGTGCGTGTGAGGGCGCGGGTTAGTGTTAGCGTACGGGTTAGGATTAGGGGACGGGTGAGGGTCAGGCTTCGGGGAAGTGTTAGGGTTAGGGTTCGGGCTAGGGTTAGGGTTAGGGGACGGGGACGGTTTCAGGTCCAGTTGAGGGTACGGCAACGCTTTAGGGGGAGCGTGCGTGTGAGGGCGCGGGTTAGTGTTAGCGTACGGGTTAGGATTAGGGGACGGGTGAGGGTCAGGCTTCGGGGAAGGGTTAGGGTTAGGGTTCGGGCTAGGGTTAGGGTTACGGGACGGGGACGGTTTAGGGTCCAGGTGAGGGTACGGCAACGCTTTAGGGGGAGCGTGCGTGTGAGGGCGCGGGTTAGTGTTAGCGTACGGGTTAGGATTAGGGGACGGGTGAGGGTCAGGCTTCGGGGAAGGGTTAGGGTTAGGGTTCGGGCTAGGGTTAGGGTTAGGGGACGGGGACGGTTTAGGGTCCAGGTGAGGGTACGGCAACGCTTTAGGGGGAGCGTGCGTGTGAGGGCGCGGGTTAGTGTTAGCGTACGGGTTAGGATTAGGGGACGGGTGAGGGTCAGGCTTCGGGGAAGGGTTAGGGTTAGGGTTCGGGCTAGGGTTAGGGTTAGGGGACGGGGAAGGTTTAGGGTCCAGGTGAGGGTACGGCAACGCTTTAGGGGGAGCGTGCGTGTGAGGGCGCGGGTTAGTGTTAGCGTACGGGTTAGGATTAGGGGACGGGTGAGGGTCAGGCTTCGGGGAAGGGTTAGGGTTAGGGTTCGGGCTAGGGTTAGGGTTAGGGGATGGGGACGGTTTAGGGTCCAGGTGAGGGTACGGCAACGCTTTAGGGGGAGCGTGCGTGTGAGGGCGCGGGTTAGTGTTAGCGTACGGGTTAGGATTAGGGGACGGGTGAGGGTCAGGCTTCGGGGAAGGGTTAGGGTTAGGGTTCGGGCTAGGGTTAGGGTTAGGGGACGGGGACGGTTTAGGGTCCAGGTGAGGGTACGGCAACGCTTTAGGGGGAGCGTGCGTGTGAGGGCGCGGGTTAGTGTTAGCATACGGGTTAGGATTAGGGGACGGGTGAGGGTCAGGCTTTGGGGAAGGGTTAGGGTTCGGGCTAGGGTTAGGGTTAGGGGACGGGGACGGTTTAGGTTCCAGGTAGGGTACGGCAACGCTTTAGGGGGAGCGTGCGTGTGAGGGCGCGGGTTAGTGTTAGCGTACGGGTTAGGATTAGGGGACGGGTGAGGGTCAGGCTTCGGGGAAGGGTTAGGGTTAGGGTTCGGGCTAGGGTTAGGGTTAGGGGACGGGGACGGTTTAGGGTCCAGGTGAGGGTACGGCAACGCTTTAGGGGGAGCGTGCATGTGAGGGCGTGGGTTAGTGTTAGCGTACGGGTTAGGATTAGGGGAACGGTGAGGGTCAGGCTTCGGGGAAGTATTAGGGTTAGGGTTTGGGCTAGGGTTAGGGTTAGGGGACGGGGACGGTTTAGGGTCCAGGTGAGGGTACGGCAACGCTTTAGGGGGAGCGTGCGTGTGAGGGCGCGGGTTAGTGTTAGCGTACGGGTTAGGATTAGGGGACGGGTGAGGGTCAGGCTTCGGGGAAGGGTTAGGGTTAGGGTTCGGGCTAGGGTTAGGGTTACGGGACGGGGACGGTTTAGGGTCCAGGTGAGGGTACGGCAACGCTTTAGGGGGAGCGTGCATGTGAGGGCGCGGGTTAGTGTTAGCGTACGGGTTAGGATTAGGGGACGGGTGAGGGTCAGGCTTCGGGGAAGGGTTAGGGTTAGGGTTCGGGCTAGGGTTAGGGTTAGGGGACGGGGACGGTTTAGGGTCCAGGTGAGGGTACGGCAACGCTTTAGGGGGAGCGTGCGTGTGAGGGCGCGGGTTAGTGTTAGCGTACGGGTTAGGATTAGGGGACGGGTGAGGGTCAGGCTTCGGGGAAGGGTTAGGGTTAGGGTTCGGGCTAGGGTTAGGGTTAGGGGACGGGAACGGTTTCGGGTCCAGGTGAGGGTACGGCAACGCTTTAGGGGGAGCTTGCGTGTGAGGGCGCGGGTTAGTGTTAGCGTACGGGTTAGGATTAGGGGACGGGTGAGGGTCAGGCTTCGGGGAAGGGTTAGGGTTAGGGTTCGGGCTAGGGTTAGGGTTAGGGGACGGAGACGGTTTAGGGTCCAGGTGAGGGTACGGCAACGGTTTAGGGGGAGCGTGCGTGTGAGGGCGCGGGTTAGTGTTAGTGTACGGGTTAGGATTAGGGGACGGGTGAGGGTCAGGCTTCGGGGAAGGGTTAGGGTTAGGGTTCGGGCTAGGGTTAGGGTTAGGGGACGGGGACGGTTTAGGGTCCAGGTGAGGGTACGGCAACGCTTTAGGGGGAGCGTGCGTGTGAGGGCGCGGGTTAGTGTTAGCGTACGGGTTAGGATTAGGGGACGGGTGAGGGTCAGGCTTCGGGGAAGGGTTAGGGTTAGGGTTCGGGCTAGGGTTAGGGTTAGGGGATGGGGACGGTTTAGGGTCCAGGTGAGGGTACGGCAACGCTTTAGGGGGAGCGTGCATGTGAGGGCGCGGGTTAGTGTTAGCATACGGGTTAGGATTAGGGGACGGGTGAGGGTCAGGCTTCGGGGAAGGGTTAGGGTTCGGGCTAGGGTTAGGGTTAGGGGACGGGGACGGTTTAGGGTCCAGGTGAGTGTACGGCAACGCTTTAGGGGGAGCGTGCGTGTGAGGGCACGGGTTAGTGTTAGCGTACGGGTTAGGATTAGGGGACGGGTGAGGGTCAGGCTTCGGGGAAGGGTTAGGGTTAGGGTTCGGGCTAGGGTTAGGGTTAGGGGACGGGGACGGTTTAGGGTCCAGGTGAGGGTACGGCAACGCTTTAGGGGGAGCGTGCGTGTGAGGGCGCGGGTTAGTGTTAGCGTACGGGTTAGGATTAGGGGACGGGTGAGGGTCAGGCTTCGGGGAAGGGTTAGGGTTAGGGTTCGGGCTAGGGTTAGGGTTAGGGGACGGGGACGGTTTAGGGTCCAGGTGAGGGTACGGCAACGCTTTAGGGGGAGCGTGCGTGTGAGGGCGCGGGTTAGTGTTAGCGTACGGGTAAGGATTAGGGGACGGGTGAGTGTCAGGCTTCGGGGAAGGGTTAGGATTAGGGTTCGGGCTAGGGTTAGGGTTAGGGGACGGGGACGGTTTAGGGTCCAGGTGAGGGTACGGCAACGCTTTAGGGGGAGCGTGCGTGTGAGGGCGCGGGTTAGTGTTAGCGTACGGGTTAGGATTAGGGGACGGGTGAGGGTCAGGCTTCGGGGAAGTGTTAGGGTTAGGGTTCGGGCTAGGGTTAGGGTTAGGGGACGGAGACGGTTTAGGGTCCAGGTGAGGGTACGGCAACGCTTTAGGGGGAGCGTGCGTGTGAGGACGCGGGTTAGTGTTAGCGTACGGGTTAGGATTAGGGGACGGGTGAGGGTCAGGCTTCGGGGAAGTGTTAGGGTTCGGGCTAGGGTTAGGGTTAGGGGACGGGGACGGTTTAGGGTCCAGGTGAGGGTACGGCAACGCTTTAGGGGGAGCGTGTGTGTGAGGGCACGGGTTAGTGTTAGCGTACGGGTTGGATTAGGGGACGGGTGAGGGTCAGGCTTCGGGGAAGGGTTAGGGTTAGGGTTCGGGCTAGGGTTAGGGTTAGGGGACGGGGACGGTTTAGGGTCCAGGTGAGGGTACGGCAACGCTTTAGGGGGAGCGTGCGTGTGAGGGCGCGGGTTAGTGTTAGCGTACGGGTTAGGATTAGGGGACGGGTGAGGGTCAGGCTTCGGGGAAGGGTTAGGGTTAGGGTTCGGGCTAGGGTTAGGGTTAGGAGACGGGGACGGTTTAGGGTCCAGGTGAGGGTACGGCAACGCTTTAGGGGGAGCGTGCGTGTGAGGGCGCGGGTTAGTGTTAGCGTGCGGGTTAGGATTAGGGGACGGGTGAGGGTCAGGCTTCGGGGAAGTGTTAGGGAAGGGTTCGGGCTAGGGTTAGGGTTAGGGGACGGGGACGGTTTAGGGTCCAGGTGAGGGTACGGCAACGCTTTAGGGGGAGCGTGCGTGTGAGGGCGCGGGTTAGTGTTAGCGTACGGGTTAGGATTAGGGGACGGGTGAGGGTCAGGCTTCGGGGAAGGGTTAGGGTTAGGGTTCGGGCTAGGGTTAGGGTTAGGGGACGGGGACGGTTTAGGGTCCAGGTGAGGGTACGGCAACGCTTTAGGGGGAGCGTGCGTGTGAGGGCGCGGGTTAGTGTTAGCGTACGGGTTAGGATTAGGGGACGGGTGAGGGTAAGGCTTCGGGGAAGGGTTAGGGTTAGGGTTCGGGCTAGGGTTAGCGTTAGGGGACGGGGACGGTTTCGGGTCCAGGTGAGGGTACGGCAACGCTTTAGGGGGAGCGTGCGTGTGAGGGCGCGGGTTAGTGTTAGCGTACGGGTTAGGATTAGGGGACGGGTGAGGGTCAGGCTTCGGGGAAGGGTTAGGGTTAGGGTTCGGGCTAGGGTTAGGGTTAGGGGACGGGGACGGTTTAGGGTCCAGGTGAGGGTACGGCAACGCTTTAGGGGGAGCGTGCGTGTGAGGGCGCGGGTTAGTGTTAGCGTACGGGTTAGGATTAGGGGACGGGTGAGGGTCAGGCTTCGGGGAAGGGTTAGGGTTAGGGTTCGGGCTAGGGTTAGGGTTAGGGGACGGGGACGGTTTAGGGTCCAGGTGAGGGTACGGCAACGCTTTAGGGGGAGCGTGCGTGTGAGGGCGCGGGTTAGTGTTAGCATACGGGTTAGGATTAGGGGACGGGTGAGGGTCAGGCTTTGGGGAAGGGTTAGGGTTCGGGCTAGGGTTAGGGTTAGGGGACGGGGACGGTTTAGGGTCCAGGTGAGGGTACGGCAACGCTTTAGGGGGAGCGTGCGTGTGAGGGCGCGGGTTAGTGTTAGCGTACGGGTTAGGATTAGGGGACGGGTGAGGGTCAGGCTTCGGGGAAGGGTTAGGGTTAGGTTTCGGGCTAGGGTTAGGGTTAGGGAACGGGGACGGTTTCGGGTCCAGGTGAGGGTACGGCAACGCTTTAGGGGGAGCGTGCGTGGGAGGGCGCGGGTTAGTGTTAGCGTACGGGTTAGGATTAGGGGACGGGTGAGGGTCAGGCTTCGGGGAAGGGTTAGGGTTAGGGTTCGGGCTAGGGTTAGGGTTAGGGGACGGAGACGGTTTAGGGTCCAGGTGAGGGTACGGCAACGCTTTAGGGGGAGGGTGCGTGTGAGGGCGCGGGTTAGTGTTAGTGTACGGGTTAGGATTAGGGGACGGGTGAGGGTCAGGCTTCGGGGAAGGGTTAGGGTTAGGGTTCGGGCTAGAGTTAGGGTTAGGGGACGGGGACGGTTTAGGGTCCAGGTGAGGGTACGGCAACTCTTTAGGGGGAGCGTGCGTGTGAGGGCGCGGGTTAGTGTTAGCGTACGGGTTAGGATTAGGGGACGGGTGAGGGTCAGGCTTCGGGGAAGGGTTAGGGTTAGGGTTCGGGCTAGGGTTAGGGTTAGGGGATGGGGACGGTTTAGGGTCCAGGTGAGGGTACGGCAACGCTTTAGGGGGAGCGTGCATGTGAGGGCGCGGGTTAGTGTTAGCATACGGGTTAGGATTAGGGGACGGGTGAGGGTCAGGCTTCGGGGAAGGGTTAGGGTTCGGGCTAGGGTTAGGGTTAGGGGACGGGGACGGTTTAGGGTCCAGGTGAGGGTACGGCAACGCTTTAGGGGGAGCGTGCGTGTGAGGGCACGGGTTAGTGTTAGCGTACGGGTTAGGATTAGGGGACGGGTGAGGGTCAGGCTTCGGGGAAGGGTTAGGGTTAGGGTTCGGGCTAGGGTTAGGGTTAGGGGACGGGGACGGTTTAGGGTCCAGGTGAGGGTACGGCAACGCTTTAGGGGGAGCGTGCGTGTGAGGGCGCGGGTTAGTGTTAGCGTACGGGTTAGGATTAGGGGACGGGTGAGGGTCAGGCTTCGGGGAAGGGTTAAGGTTAGGGTTCGGGCTAGGGTTAGGGTTAGGGGACGGGGACGGTTTCGGGTCCAGGTGAGGGTACGGCAACGCTTTAGGGGGAGCGTGCGTGTGAGGGCGCGGGTTAGTGTTAGCGTACGGGTTAGGATTAGGGGACGGGTGAGGGTCAGGCTTCGGGGAAGGGTTAGGGTTAGGGTTCGGGCTAGGGTTAGGGTTAGGGGACGGGGACGGTTTAGGGTCCAGGTGAGGGTACGGCAACGCTTTAGGGGGAGCGTGCGTGTGAGGGCGCGGGTTAGTGTTAGCGTACGGGTTAGGATTAGGGGACGGGTGAGGGTCAGGCTTCGGGGAAGGGTTAGGGTTAGGGTTCGGGCTAGGGTTAGGGTTAGGGGACGGGGACGGTTTAGGGTCCAGGTGAGGGTACGGCAACGCTTTAAGGGGAGCGTGCGTGTGAGGGCGCGGGTTAGTGTTAGCGTACGGGTAAGGATTAGGGGACGGGTGAGTGTCAGGCTTCGGGGAAGGGTTAGGATTAGGGTTCGGGCTAGGGTTAGGGTTAGGGGACGGGGACGGTTTAGGGTCCAGGTGAGGGTACGGCAACGCTTTAGGGGGAGCGTGCGTGTGAGGGCGCGGGTTAGTGTTAGCGTACGGGTTAGGATTAGGGGACGGGTGAGGGTCAGGCTTCGGGGAAGTGTTAGGGTTAGGGTTCGGGCTAGGGTTAGGGTTAGGGGACGGAGACGGTTTAGGGTCCAGGTGAGGGTACGGCAACGCTTTAGGGGGAGCATGCGTGTGAGGACGCGGGTTAGTGTTAGCGTACGGGTTAGGATTAGGGGACGGGTGAGGGTCAGGCTTCGGGGAAGTGTTAGGGTTCGGGCTAGGGTTAGGGTTAGGGGACGGGGACGGTTTAGGGTCCAGGTGAGGGTACGGCAACGCTTTAGGGGGAGCGTGCGTGTGAGGGCGCGGGTTAGTGTTAGCGTACGGGTTAGGATTAGGGGACGGGTGAGGGTCAGGCTTCGGGGAAGGGTTAAGGTTAGGGTTCGGGCTAGGGTTAGGGTTAGGGGACGGGGACGGTTTCGGGTCCAGCTGAGGGTACGGCAACGCTTTAGGGGGAGCGTGCGTGTGAGGGCGCGGGTTAGTGCTAGCGTACGGGTTAGGATTAGGGGACGGGTGAGGGTCAGGCTTCGGGGAAGGGTTAGGGTTAGGGTTCGGGCTAGGGTTAGGGTTAGGGGACGGGGACGGTTTAGGGTCCAGGTGAGGGTACGGCAACGCTTTAGGGGGAGCGTGCGTGTGAGGGCGCGGGTTAGTGTTAGCGTACGGGTTAGGATTAGGGGACGGGTGAGGGTCAGGCTTCGGGGAAGGGTTAGGGTTAGGGTTCGGGCTAGGGTTAGGGTTAGGGGACGGGGACGGTTTAGGGTCCAGTTGAGGGTACGGCAACGCTTTAAGGGGAGCGTGCGTGTGAGGGCGCGGGTTAGTGTTAGCGTACGGGTAAGGATTAGGGGACGGGTGAGTGTCAGGCTTCGGGGAAGGGTTAGGATTAGGGTTCGGGCTAGGGTTAGGGTTAGGGGACGGGGACGGTTTAGGGTCCAGGTGAGGGTACGGCAACGCTTTAGGGGGAGCGTGCGTGTGAGGGCGCGGGTTAGTGTTAGCGTACGGGTTAGGATTAGGGGACGGGTGAGGGTCAGGCTTCGGGAAGTGTTAGGGTTAGGGTTCGGGCTAGGGTTAGGGTTAGGGGACGGAGACGGTTTGGGGTCCAGGTGAGGGTACGGCAACGCTTTAGGGGGAGCGTGCGTGTGAGGGCGCGGGTTAGTGTTAGCGTACGGGTTAGGATTAGGGGACGGGTGAGGGTCAGGCTTCGGGGAAGTGTTAGGGTTCGGGCTAGGGTTAGGGTTAGGGGACGGGGACGGTTTAGGGTCCAGGTGAGGGTACGGCAACGCTTTAGGGGGAGCGTGTGTGTGAGGGCACGGGTTAGTGTTAGCGTACGGGTTGGATTAGGGGACGGGTGAGGGTCAGGCTTCGGGGAAGGGTTAGGGTTAGGGTTCGGGCTAGGGTTAGGGTTAGGGGACGGGGATGGTTTAGGGTCCAGGTGAGGGTACGGCAACGCTTTAGGGGGAGCGTGCGTGTGAGGGCGCGGGTTAGTGTTAGCGTACGGGTTAGGATTAGGGGACGGGTGAGGGTCAGGCTTCGGGGAAGGGTTAGGGTTAGGGTTCGGGCTAGGGTTAGGGTTAGGAGACGGGGACGGTTTAGGGTCCAGGTGAGGGTACGGCAACGCTTTAGGGGGAGCGTGCGTGTGAGGGCGCGGGTTAGTGTTAGCGTACGGGTTAGGATTAGGGGACGGGTGAGGGTCAGGCTTCGGGGAAGTGTTAGGGTTAGGGTTCGGGCTAGGGTTAGGGTTAGGGGACGGGGACGGTTTAGGGTCCAGGTGAGGGTACGGCAACGCTTTAGGGGGAGCGTGCGTGTGAGGGCGCGGGTTAGTGTTAGCGTACGGGTTAGGATTAGGGGACGGGTGAGGGTCAGGCTTCGGGGAAGGGTTAGGGTTAGGGTTCGGGCTAGGGTTAGGGTTAGGGGACGGGGACGGTTTAGGGTGCAGGTGAGGGTACGGCAACGCTTTAGGGGGAGCATGCGTGTGAGGGCGCGGGTTAGTGTTAGCGTACGGGTTAGGATTAGGGGACGGGTGAGGGTCAGGCTTCGGGGAAGGGTTAGGGTTAGGGTTCGGGCTAGGGTTAGCGTTAGGGGACGGGGACGGTTTCGGGTCCAGGTGAGGGTACGGCAACGCTTTAGGGGGAGCGTGCGTGTGGGGGCGCGGGTTAGTGTTAGCGTACGTGTTAGGATTAGGGGACGGGTGAGGGTCAGGCTTCGGGGAAGGGTTAGGGTTAGGGTTCGGGCTAGGGTTAGGGTTAGGGGACGGGGACGGTTTAGGGTCCAGGTGAGGGTACGGCCACGCTTTAGAGGGAGCGTGCGTGTGAGGGCGCGGGTTAGTGTTAGCGAACGGGTTAGGATTAGGGGACGGGTGAGGGTCAGGCTTCGGGGAAGGGTTAGGGTTAGGGTTCGGGCTAGGGTTAGGGTTAGGGGACGGGGACGGTTTAGGGTCCAGTTGAGGGTAGGGCAACGCTTTAGGGGGAGCGTGCGTGTGAGGGCGTGGGTTAGTGTTAGCATACGGGTTAGGATTAGGGGACGGGTGAGGGTCAGGCTTCGGGGAAGGGTTAGGGTTAGGGTTCGGGCTAGGGTTAGGGTTAGGGGACGGGGACGGTTTAGGGTCCAGGTGAGGGTACGGCAACGCTTTAGGGGGAGCGTGCGTGTGAGGGCGTGGGTTAGTGTTAGCGTACGGGTTAGGATTAGGGGACGGGTGAGGGTCAGGCTTCGGGGAAGGGTTAGGGTTCGGGCTAGGGTTAGGGTTAGGGGACGGGGACGGTTTAGGGTCCAGGTGAGGGTAGAGCAACGCTTTAGGGGGAGCGTGCGTGTGAGGGCGCGTGTTAGTGTTAGCGTACGGGTTAGGATTAGGGGACGGGTGAGGGTCAGGCTTCGGGGAAGGGTTAGGGTTAGGGTTCGGGCTAGGGTTAGGGTTAGGGGACGGGGACGGTTTAGGGTCCAGGTGAGGGTACGGCAACGCTTTAGGGGGAGCGTGCGTGTGAGGGCGCGGGTTAGTGTTAGCGTACGGGTTAGGATTAGGGGACGGGTGACGGTCAGGCTTCGGGGAAGGGTTAGGGTTAGGGTTCGGGCTAGGGTTAGGGTTAGGGGACGGGGACGGTTTAGGGTCCAGGTGAGGGTACGGCAACGCTTTAGGGGGAGCGTGCGTGTGAGGGCGCGGGTTAGTGTTAGCGTACGGGTTAGGATTAGGGGACGGGTGAGGGTCAGGCTTCGGGGAAGGGTTAGGCTTAGGGTTTGGGCTAGGGTTAGGGTTAGGGGACGGGGACGGTTTAGGGTCCAGGTGAGGGTACGGCAACGCTTTAGGGGGAGCGTGCGTGTGAGGGCGCGGGTTAGTGTTAGCGTACGGGTTAGGATTAGGGGACGGGTGAGGGTCAGGCTTCGGGGAAGGGTTAGGGTTAGGGTTCGGGCTAGGGTTAGGGTTAGGGGACGGGGACGGTTTAGGGTCCAGGTGAGGGTACGGCAACGCTTTAGGGGGAGCGTGCGTGTGAGGGCGCGGGTTAGTGTTAGCGTACGGGTTAGGATTAGGGGACGGGTGAGGGTCAGGCTTCGGGGAAGGGTTAAGGTTAGTGTTCGGGCTAGGGTTAGGGTTAGGGGACGGGGACGGTTTCGGGTCCAGGTGAGGGTACGGCAACGCATTAGGGGGAGCGTGCGTGTGAGGGCGCGGGTTAGTGTTAGCGTACGGGTTAGGATTAGGGGACGGGTGAGGGTCAGGCTTCGGGGAAGGGTTAGGGTTAGGGTTCGGGCTAGGGTTAGGGTTAGGGGACGGGGACGGTTTAGGGTCCAGGTGAGGGTACGGCAACGCTTTATGGGGAGCGTGCGTGTGAGGGCGCGGGTTAGTGTTAGCGTACTGGTTAGGATTAGGGGACGGGTGAGGGTCAGGCTTCGGGGAAGGGTTAGGGTTAGGGTTCGGGCTAGGGTTAGGGTTAGGGGACGGGGACGGTTTAGGGTCCAGGTGAGGGTACGGCAACGCTTTAGGGGGAGCGTGCGTGTGAGGGCGCGGGTTAGTGTTAGCGTACGGGTTAGGATTAGGGGACGGGTGAGGGTCAGGCTTCGGGGAAGGGTTAAGGTTAGGGTTTGGGCTAGGGTTAGGGTTAGGGGACGGGGACGGTTTAGGGTCCAGGTGAGGGTACGGCAACGCTTTAGGGGGAGCGTGCGTGTGAGGGCGCGGGTTAGTGTTAGCGTACGGGTTAGGATTAGGGGACGGGTGAGGGTCAGGCTTCGGGGAAGGGTTAGGGTTAGGGTTCGGGCTAGGGTTCGGGTTAGGGGACGGGGACGGTTTAGGGTCCAGGTGAGGGTACGGCAACGCTTTAGGGGGAGCGTGCGTGTGAGGGCGCGGGTTAGTGTTAGCGTACGGGTTAGGATTAGGGGACGGGTGAGGGTCAGGCTTCGGGGAAGGGTTAAGGTTAGTGTTCGGGCTAGGGTTAGGGTTAGTGGACGGGGACGGTTTCGGGTCCAGGTGAGGGTACGGCAACGCATTAGGGGGAGAGTGCGTGTGAGGGCGCGGGTTAGTGTTAGCGTACGGGTTAGGATTAGGGGACGGGTGAGGGTCAGGCTTCGGGGAAGGGTTAGGGTTAGGGTTCGGGCTAGGTTTAGGGTTAGGGGACGGGGACGGTTTAGGGTCCAGGTGAGGGTACGGCAACGCTTTAGGGGGAGCGTGCGTGTGAGGGCGCGGGTTAGTGTTAGCGTACGGGTTAGGATTAGGGGACGGGTGAGTGTCAGGCTTCGGGGAAGGGTTAGGATTAGGGTTCGGGCTAGGGTTAGGGTTAGGGGATGGGGACGGTTTAGGGTCCAGGTGAGGGTACGGCAACGCTTTAGGGGGAGCGTGCGTGTGAGAGCGCGGGTTAGTGTTAGCGTACGGGTTAGGATTAGGGGACGGGTGAGGGTCAGGCTTCGGGGAAGTGTTAGGGTTAGGGTTCGGGCTAGGGTTAGGGTTAGGGGACGGAGACGGTTTAGGGTCCAGGTGAGGGTACGGCAACGCTTTAGGGGGAGCGTGCGTGTGAGGACGCGGGTTAGTGTTAGCGTACGGGTTAGGATTAGGGGACGGGTGAGGGTCAGGCTTCGGGGAAGTGTTAGGGTTCGGGCTAGGGTTAGGGTTAGGGGACGGGGACGGTTTAGGGTCCAGGTGAGGGTACGGCAACGCTTTAGGGGGAGCGTGAGTGTGAGGGCACGGGTTAGTGTTAGCGTACGGGTTGGATTAGGGGACGGGTGAGGGTCAGGCTTCGGGGAAGGGTTAGGGTTAGGGTTCGGGCTAGGGTTAGGGTTAGGGGACGGGGACGGTTTACGGTCCAGGTGAGGGTACGGCAACGCTTTAGGGGGAGCGTGCGTGTGAGGGCGCGGGTTAGTCTTAGCGTACGGGTTAAGATTAGGGGACGGGTGAGGGTCAGGCTTCGGGGAAGGGTTAGGGTTAGGGTTCGGGCTAGGGTTAGGGTTAGGGGACGGGGACGGTTTAGGGTCCAGGTGAGGGTACGGCAACGCTTTAGGGGGAGCGTGCGTGTGAGGGCGCGGGTTAGTGTTAGCGTACGGGTTAGGATTAGGGGACGGGTGAGGGTCAGGCTTCGGGGAAGTGTTAGGGTTAGGTTTCGGGCTAGGGTTAGGGTTAGGGGACGGGGACGGTTTAGGGTCCAGGTGAGGGTACGGCAACGCTTTAGGGGGAGCGTGCGTGTGAGGGCGCGGGTTAGTGTTAGCGTACGGGTTAGGATTAGGGGACGGGTGAGGGTCAGGCTTCGGGGAAGGGTTAGGGTTCGGGTTCGGGCTAGGGTTAGCATTAGGGGACGGGGACGGTTTCGGGTCCAGGTGAGGGTACGGCAACGCTTTAGGGGGAGCGTGCGTGTGAGGGCGCGGGTTAGTGTTAGCGTACGTGTTAGGATTGGGGACGGGTGAGGGTCAGGCTTCGGGGAAGGGTTAGGGTTAGGGTTCGGGCTAGGGTTAGGGTTAGGGGACGGGGACGGTTTCGGGTCCAGGTGAGGGTACGGCAACGCTTTAGGGGGAGCGTGCGTGTGAGGGCGCGGGTTAGTGTTAGCGTACGGGTTAGGATTAGGGGACGGGTGAGGGTCAGGCTTCGGGGAAGGGTTAGGGTTAGGGTTCGGGCTATGGTTAGGGTTAGGGGACGGGGACCGTTTAGGGTCCAGTTGAGGGTACGGCAACGCTTTAGGGGGAGCGTGCGTGTGAGGGCGCGGGTTAGTGTTAGCGTACGGGTTAGGATTAGGGGACGGGTGAGGGTCAGGCTTCGGGGAAGGGTTAGGGTTAGGGTTCGGGCTAGGGTTAGGGTTAGGGGACGGGGACGGTTTAGGGTCCAGGTGAGGGTACGGCAACGCTTTAGGGGGAGCGTGCGTGTGAGGGCGCGGGTTAGTGTTAGCGTACGGGTTAGGATTAGGGGACGGGTGAGGGTCAGGCTTCGGGGAAGGGTTAGGGTTAGGGTTCGGGCTAGGGTTAGGGTTAGGGGACGGGGACGGTTTAGGGTCCAGGTGAGGGTACGGCAACGCTTTAAGGGGAGCGTGCGTGTGAGGGCGCGGGTTAGTGTTAGCGTACGGGTAAGGATTAGGGGACGGGTGAGTGTCAGGCTTCGGGGAAGGGTTAGGATTAGGGTTCGGGCTAGGGTTAGGGTTAGGGGACGGGGACGGTTTAGGGTCCAGGTGAGGGTACGGCAACGCTTTAGGGGGAGCGTGCGTGTGAGGGCGCGGGTTAGTGTTAGCGTACGGGTTAGGATTAGGGGACGGGTGAGGGTCAGGCTTCGGGGAAGTGTTAGGGTTAGGGTTCGGGCTAGGGTTAGGGTTAGGGGACGGAGACGGTTTAGGGTCCAGGTGAGGGTACGGCAACGCTTTAGGGGGAGCGTGCGTGTGAGGACGCGGGTTAGTGTTAGCGTACGGGTTAGGATTAGGGGACGGGTGAGGGTCAGGCTTCGGGGAAGTGTTAGGGTTCGGGCTAGGGTTAGGGTTAGGGGACGGGGACGGTTTAGGGTCCAGGTGAGGGTACGGCAACGCTTTAGGGGGAGCGTGCGTGTGAGGGCGCGGGTTAGTGTTAGCGTACGGGTTAGGATTAGGGGACGGGTGAGGGTCAGGCTTCGGGGAAGGGTTAAGGTTAGGGTTCGGGCTAGGGTTAGGGTTAGGGGACGGGGACGGTTTCGGGTCCAGCTGAGGGTACGGCAACGCTTTAGGGGGAGCGTGCGTGTGAGGGCGCGGGTTAGTGTTAGCGTACGGGTTAGGATTAGGGGACGGGTGAGGGTCAGGCTTCGGGGAAGGGTTAGGGTTAGGGTTCGGGCTAGGGTTAGGGTTAGGGGACGGGGACGGTTTAGGGTCCAGGTGAGGGTACGGCAACGCTTTAGGGGGAGCGTGCGTGTGAGGGCGCGGGTTAGTGTTAGCGTACGGGTTAGGATTAGGGGACGGGTGAGGGTCAGGCTTCGGGGAAGGGTTAGGGTTAGGGTTCGGGCTAGGGTTAGGGTTAGGGGACGGGGACGGTTTAGGGTCCAGTTGAGGGTACGGCAACGCTTTAAGGGGAGCGTGCGTGTGAGGGCGCGGGTTAGTGTTAGCGTACGGGTAAGGATTAGGGGACGGGTGAGTGTCAGGCTTCGGGGAAGGGTTAGGATTAGGGTTCGGGCTAGGGTTAGGGTTAGGGGACGGGGACGGTTTAGGGTCCAGGTGAGGGTACGGCAACGCTTTAGGGGGAGCGTGCGTGTGAGGGCGCGGGTTAGTGTTAGCGTACGGGTTAGGATTAGGGGACGGGTGAGGGTCAGGCTTCGGGGAAGTGTTAGGGTTAGGGTTCGGGCTAGGGTTAGGGTTAGGGGACGGAGACGGTTTGGGGTCCAGGTGAGGGTACGGCAACGCTTTAGGGGGAGCGTGCGTGTGAGGACGCGGGTTAGTGTTAGCGTACGGGTTAGGATTAGGGGACGGGTGAGGGTCAGGCTTCGGGGAAGTGTTAGGGTTCGGACTAGGGTTAGGGTTAGGGGACGGGGACGGTTTAGGGTCCAGGTGAGGGTACGGCAACGCTTTAGGGGGAGCGTGTGTGTGAGGGCAAGGGTTAGTGTTAGCGTACGGGTTGGATTAGGGGACGGGTGAGGGTCAGACTTCGGGGAAGGGTTAGGGTTAGGGTTCGGGCTAGGGTTAGGGTTAGGGGACGGGGATGGTTTAGGGTCCAGGTGAGGGTACGGCAACGCTTTAGGGGGAGCGTGCGTGTGAGGGCGCGGGTTAGTGTTAGCGTACGGGTTAGGATTAGGGGACGGGTGAGGGTCAGGCTTCGGGGAAGGGTTAGGGTTAGGGTTCGGGCTAGGGTTAGGGTTAGGAGACGGGGACGGTTTAGGGTCCAGGTGAGGGTACGGCAACGTTTTAGGGGGAGCGTGCGTGTGAGGGCGCGGGTTAGTGTTAGCGTACGGGTTAGGATTAGGGGACGGGTGAGGGTCAGGCTTCGGGGAAGTGTTAGGGTTAGGGTTCGGGCTAGGGTTAGGGTTAGGGGACGGGGACGGTTTAGGGTCCAGGTGAGGGTACGGCAACGCTTTAGGGGGAGCGTGCGTGTGAGGGCGCGGGTTAGTGTTAGCGTACGGGTTAGGATTAGGGGACGGGTGAGGGTCAGGCTTCGGGGAAGGGTTAGGGTTAGGGTTCGGGCTAGGGTTAGGGTTAGGGGACGGGGACGGTTTAGGGTGCAGGTGAGGGTACGGCAACGCTTTAGGGGGAGCATGCGTGTGAGGGCGCGGGTTAGTGTTAGCGTACGGGTTAGGATTAGGGGACGGGTGAGGGTCAGGCTTCGGGGAAGGGTTAGGGTTAGGGTTCGGGCTAGGGTTAGCGTTAGGGGACGGGGACGGTTTCGGGTCCAGGTGAGGGTACGGCAACGCTTTAGGGGGAGCGTGCGTGTGGGGGCGCGGGTTAGTGTTAGCGTACGTGTTAGGATTAGGGGACGGGTGAGGGTCAGGCTTCGGGGAAGGGTTAGGGTTAGGGTTCGGGCTAGGGTTAGGGTTAGGGGACGGGGACCGTTTAGGGTCCAGGTGAGGGTACGGCAACGCTTTAGGGGGAGCGTGCATGTGAGGGCGCGGGTTAGTGTTAGCGTACGGCTTAGGATTAGGGGACGGGTGAGGGTCAGGCTTCGGGGAAGGGTTAGGGTTAGGGTTCGGGCTAGGGTTAGGGTTAGGGGACGGGGACGGTTTCGGGTCCAGGTGAGGGTACGGCAACGCTTTAGGGGGAGCGTGCGTGTGAGGGCGCGCGTTAGTGTTAGCGTACGGGTTAGGATTAGGGGACGGGTGAGGGTCAGGCTTCGGGGAAGGGTTAGGGTTAGGGTTCGGGCTAGGGTTAGGGTTAGGGGACGGGGACGGTTTAGGGTGCAGGTGAGGGTACGGCAACGCTTTAGGGGGAGCGTGCGTGTGAGGGCGCGGGTTAGTGTTAGCGTACGGGTTAGGATTAGGGGACGGGTGAGGGTCAGGCTTCGGGGAAGGGTTAGGGTTAGGGTTCGGGCTAGGGTTAGGGTTAGGGGACGGGGACGGTTTAGGGTCCAGGTGAGGGTACGGCCACGCTTTAGAGGGAGCGTGCGTGTGAGGGCGCGGGTTAGTGTTAGCGAACGGGTTAGGATTAGGGGACGGGTGAGGGTCAGGCTTCGGGGAAGGGTTAGGGTTAGGGTTCGGTCTAGGGTTAGGGTTAGGGGACGGGGACGGTTTAGGGTCCAGTTGAGGGTAGGGCAACGCTTTAGGGGGAGCGTGCGTGTGAGGGCGTGGGTTAGTGTTAGCATACGGGTTAGGATTAGGGGACGGGTGAGGGTCAGGCTTCGGGGAAGGGTTAGGGTTAGGGTTCGGGCTAGGGTTAGGGTTAGGGGACGGGGACGGTTTAGGGTCCAGGTGAGGGTACGGCAACGCTTTAGGGGGAGCGTGCGTGTGAGGGCGTGGGTTAGTGTTAGCGTACGGGTTAGGATTAGGGGACGGGTGAGGGTCAGGCTTCGGGGAAGGGTTAGGGTTCGGGCTAGGGTTAGGGTTAGGGGACGGGGACGGTTTAGGGTCCAGGTGAGGGTAGAGCAACGCTTTAGGGGGAGCGTGCGTGTGAGGGCGCGTGTTAGTGTTAGCGTACGGGTTAGGATTAGGGGACGGGTGAGGGTCAGGCTTCGGGGAAGGGTTAGGGTTAGGGTTCGGGCTAGGGTTAGGGTTAGGGGACGGGGACGGTTTAGGGTCCAGGTGAGGGTACGGCAACGCTTTAGGGGGAGCGTGCGTGTGAGGGCGCGGGTTAGTGTTAGCGTACGGGTTAGGATTAGGGGACGGGTGAGGGTCAGGCTTCGGGGAAGGGTTAGGGTTAGGGTTCGGGCTAGGGTTAGGGTTAGGGGACGGGGACGGTTTAGGGTCCAGGTGAGGGTACGGCAACGCTTTAGGGGGAGCGTGCGTGTGAGGGCGCGGGTTAGTGTTAGCGTACGGGTTAGGATTAGGGGACGGGTGAGGGTCAGGCTTCGGGGAAGGGTTAGGCTTAGGGTTTGGGCTAGGTTTAGGGTTAGGGGACGGGGACGGTTTAGGGTCCAGGTGAGGGTACGGCAACGCTTTAGGGGGAGCGTGCGTGTGAGGGCGCGGGTTAGTGTTAGCGTACGGGTTAGGATTAGGGGACGGGTGAGGGTCAGGCTTCGGGGAAGGGTTAGGGTTAGGGTTCGGGCTAGGGTTAGGGTTAGGGGACGGGGACGGTTTAGGGTCCAGGTGAGGGTACGGCAACGCTTTAGGGGGAGCGTGCGTGTGAGGGCGCGGGTTAGTGTTAGCGTACGGGTTAGGATTAGGGGACGGGTGAGGGTCAGGCTTCGGGGAAGGGTTAAGGTTAGTGTTCGGGCTAGGGTTAGGGTTAGGGGACGGGGACGGTTTCGGGTCCAGGTGAGGGTACGGCAACGCATTAGGGGGAGCGTGCGTGTGAGGGCGCGGGTTAGTGTTAGCGTACGGGTTAGGATTAGGGGACGGGTGAGGGTCAGGCTTCGGGGAAGGGTTAGGGTTAGGGTTCGGGCTAGGGTTAGGGTTAGGGGACGGGGACGGTTTAGGGTCCAGGTGAGGGTACGGCAACGCTTTATGGGGAGCGTGCGTGTGAGGGCGCGGGTTAGTGTTAGCGTACGGGTTAGGATTAGGGGACGGGTGAGGGTCAGGCTTCGGGGAAGGGTTAGGGTTAGGGTTCGGGCTAGGGTTAGGGTTAGGGGACGGGGACGGTTTAGGGTCCAGGTGAGGGTACGGCAACGCTTTAGGGGGAGCGTGCGTGTGAGGGCGCGGGTTAGTGTTAGCGTACGGGTTAGGATTAGGGGACGGGTGAGGGTCAGGCTTCGGGGAAGGGTTAAGGTTAGGGTTTGGGCTAGGGTTAGGGTTAGGGGACGGGGACGGTTTAGGGTCCAGGTGAGGGTACGGCAACGCTTTAGGGGGAGCGTGCGTGTGAGGGCGCGGGTTAGTGTTAGCGTACGGGTTAGGATTAGGGGACGGGTGAGGGTCAGGCTTCGGGGAAGGGTTAGGGTTAGGGTTCGGGCTAGGGTTCGGGTTAGGGGACGGGGACGGTTTAGGGTCCAGGTGAGGGTACGGCAACGCTTTAGGGGGAGCGTGCGTGTGAGGGCGCGGGTTAGTGTTAGCGTACGGGTTAGGATTAGGGGACGGGTGAGGGTCAGGCTTCGGGGAAGGGTTAAGGTTAGTGTTCGGGCTAGGGTTAGGGTTAGGGGACGGGGACGGTTTCGGGTCCAGGTGAGGGTACGGCAACGCATTAGGGGGAGAGTGCGTGTGAGGGCGCGGGTTAGTGTTAGCGTACGGGTTAGGATTAGGGGACGGGTGAGGGTCAGGCTTCGGGGAAGGGTTAGGGTTAGGGTTCGGGCTAGGTTTAGGGTTAGGGGACGGGGACGGTTTAGGGTCCAGGTGAGGGTACGGCAACGCTTTAGGGGGAGCGTGCGTGTGAGGGCGCGGGTTAGTGTTAGCGTACGGGTTAGGATTAGGGGACGGGTGAGTGTCAGGCTTCGGGGAAGGGTTAGGATTAGGGTTCGGGCTAGGGTTAGGGTTAGGGGATGGGGACGGTTTAGGGTCCAGGTGAGGGTACAGCAACGCTTTAGGGGGAGCGTGCGTGTGAGAGCGCGGGTTAGTGTTAGCGTACGGGTTAGGATTAGGGGACGGGTGAGGGTCAGGCTTCGGGGAAGTGTTAGGGTTAGGGTTCGGGCTAGGGTTAGGGTTAGGGGACGGAGACGGTTTAGGGTCCAGGTGAGGGTACGGCAACGCTTTAGGGGGAGCGTGCGTGTGAGGACGCGGGTTAGTGTTAGCGTACGGGTTAGGATTAGGGGACGGGTGAGGGTCAGGCTTCGGGGAAGTGTTAGGGTTCGGGCTAGGGTTAGGGTTAGGGGACGGGGACGGTTTAGGGTCCAGGTGAGGGTACGGCAACGCTTTAGGGGGAGCGTGAGTGTGAGGGCACGGGTTAGTGTTAGCGTACGGGTTGGATTAGGGGACGGGTGAGGGTCAGGCTTCGGGGAAGGGTTAGGGTTAGGGTTCGGGCTAGGGTTAGGGTTAGGGGACGGGGACGGTTTACGGTCCAGGTGAGGGTACGGCAACGCTTTAGGGGGAGCGTGCGTGTGAGGGCGCGGGTTAGTCTTAGCGTACGGGTTAAGATTAGGGGACGGGTGAGGGTCAGGCTTCGGGGAAGGGTTAGGGTTAGGGTTCGGGCTAGGGTTAGGGTTAGGGGACGGGGACGGTTTAGGGTCCAGGTGAGGGTACGGCAACGCTTTAGGGGGAGCGTGCGTGTGAGGGCGCGGGTTAGTGTTAGCGTACGGGTTAGGATTAGGGGACGGGTGAGGGTCAGGCTTCGGGGAAGTGTTAGGGTTAGGGTTCGGGCTAGGGTTAGGGTTAGGGGACGGGGACGGTTTAGGGTCCAGGTGAGGGTACGGCAACGCTTTAGGGGGAGCGTGCGTGTGAGGGCGCGGGTTAGTGTTAGCGTACGGGTTAGGATTAGGGGACGGGTGAGGGTCAGGCTTCGGGGAAGGGTTAGGGTTCGGGTTCGGGCTAGGGTTAGCATTAGGGGACGGGGACGGTTTCGGGTCCAGGTGAGGGTACGGCAACGCTTTAGGGGGAGCGTGCGTGTGAGGGCGCGGGTTAGTGTTAGCGTACGTGTTAGGATTGGGGACGGGTGAGGGTCAGGCTTCGGGGAAGGGTTAGGGTTAGGGTTCGGGCTAGGGTTAGGGTTAGGGGACGGGGACGGTTTAGGGTCCAGGTGAGGGTACAGCAACGCTTTAGGGGGAGCGTGCGAGTGAGGGCGTGGGTTAGTGTTAGCGTACGGGTTAGGATTAGGGGACGGGTGAGGGTCAGGCTTCGGGGAAGGGTTAGGGTTCGGGCTAGGGTTAGGGTTAGGGGACGGGGACGGTTTAGGGTCCAGGTGAGGGTACGGCAACGCTTTAGGGGGAGCGTGCGTGTGAGGGCGCGGGTTAGTGTTAGCGTACGGGTTAGGATTAGGGGACGGGTGAGGGTCAGGCTTCGGGGAAGGGTTAGGGTTAGGGTTCGGGCTAGGGTTAGGGTTAGGGGACGGGGACGGTTTAGGGTCCAGGTGAGGGTACGGCAACGCTTTAGGGGGAGCGTGCGTGTGAGGGCGCGGGTTAGTGTTAGCGTACGGGTTAGGATTAGGGGACGGGTGAGGGTCAGGCTTCGGGGAAGGGTTAGGGTTAGGGTTCGGGCTAGGGTTAGGGTTAGGGGACGGGGACGGTTTAGGGTCCAGGTGAGGGTACGGCAACGCTTTAGGGGGAGCGTGCGTGTGAGGGCGCGGGTTAGTGTTAGCGTACGGGTTAGGATTAGGGGACGGGTGAGGGTCAGGCTTCGGGGAAGGGTTAGGGTTAGGGTTCGGGCTAGGGTTAGGGTTAGGGGACGGGGACGGTTTCGGGTCCAGGTGAGGGTACGGCAACGCTTTAGGGGGAGCGTGCGTGTGAGGGCGCGGGTTAGTGTTAGCGTACGGGTTAGGATTGGGGACGGGTGAGGGTCAGGCTTCGGGGAAGGGTTAGGGTTAGGGTTCGGGCTAGGGTTAGGGTTAGGGGACGGGGACGCTTTAGGGTCCAGGTGAGGGTACGGCAACGCTTTAGGGGGAGCGTGCGTGTGAGGGCGTGGGTTAGTGTTAGCGTACGGGTTAGGATTAGGGGACGGGTTAGGGTCAGGCTTCGGGGAAGGGTTAGGGTTAGGGTTTGGGCTAGGGTTAGGGTTAGGGGACGGGGACGGTTTAGGGTCCAGGTGAGGGTACGGCAACGCTTTAGGGGGAGCGTGCGTGTGAGGGCGCGGGTTAGTGTTAGCGTACGGGTTAGGATTAGGGGACGGGTGAGGGTCAGGCTTCGGGGAAGGGTTAGGGTTAGGGTTCGGGCTAGGGTTAGGGTTAGGGGACGGGGACGGTTTAGGGTCCAGGTGAGGGTACGGCAACGCTTTAGGGGGAGCGTGCGTGTGAGGGCGCGGGTTAGTGTTAGCGTACGGGTTAGGATTAGGGGACGGGTGAGGGTCAGGCTTCGGGGAAGGGTTAAGGTTAGTGTTCGGGCTAGGGTTAGGGTTAGGGGACTGGGACGGTTTCGGGTCCAGGTGAGGGTACGGCAACGCATTAGGGGGAGCGTGCGTGTGAGGGCGCGGGTTAGTGGTAGCGTACGGGTTAGGATTAGGGGACGGGTGAGGGTCAGGCTTCGGGGAAGGGTTAGGGTTAGGGTTCGGGCTAGGGTTAGGGTTAGGGGACGGGGACGGTTTAGGGTCCAGGTGAGGGTACGGCAACGCTTTAGGGGGAGCGTGCGTGTGAGGGCGCGGGTTAGTGTTAGCGTACGGGTTAGGATTAGGGGACGGGTGAGGGTCAGGCTTCGGGGAAGGGTTAGGGTTAGGGTTCGGGCTAGGGTTAGGGTTAGGGGACGGGTACGGTTTAGGGTCCAGGTGAGGGTACGGCAACGCTTTAGGGGGAGCGTGCATGTGAGGGCGCGGGTTAGTGTTAGCGTACGGGTTAGGATTAGGGGACGGGTGAGTGTCAGGCTTCGGGGAAGGGTTAGGATTAGGGTTCGGGCTAGGGTTAGGGTTAGGGGACGGGGACGGTTTAGGGTCCAGGTGAGGGTACGGCAACGCTTTAGGGGGAGCGTGCGTGTGAGGGCGCGGGTTAGTGTTAGCGTACGGGTTAGGATTAGGGGACGGGTGAGGGTCAGGCTTCGGGGAAGTGTTAGGGTTAGGGTTCGGGCTAGGGTTAGGGTTAGGGGACGGAGACGGTTTAGGGTCCAGGTGAGGGTACGGCAACGCTTTAGGGGGAGCATGCGTGTGAGGACGCGGGTTAGTGTTAGCGTACGGGTTAGGATTAGGGGACGGGTGAGGGTCAGGCTTCGGGGAAGTGTTAGGGTTCGGGCTAGGGTTAGGGATAGGGGACGGGGACGGTTTAGGGTCCAGGTGAGGGTACGGCAACGCTTTAGGGGGAGCGTGTGTGTGAGGGCACGGGTTAGTGTTAGCGTACGGGTTGGATTAGGGGACGGGTGAGGGTCAGGCTTCGGGGAAGGGTTAGGGTTAGGGTTCGGGCTAGGGTTAGGGTTAGGGGACGGGGACGGTTTACGGTCCAGGTGAGGGTACGGCAACGCTTTAGGGGGAGCGTGCGTGTGAGGGCGCGGGTTAGTGTTAGCGTACGGGTTAAGATTAGGGGACGGGTGAGGGTCAGGCTTCGGGGAAGGGTTAGGGTTAGGGTTCGGGCTAGGGTTAGGGTTAGGGGACGGGGACGGTTTAGGGTCCAGGTGAGGGTACGGCAACGCTTTAGGGGGAGCGTGCGTGTGAGGGCGCGGGTTAGTGTTAGCGTACGGGTTAGGATTAGGGGACGGGTGAGGGTCAGGCTTCGGGGAAGGGTTAGGGTTAGGGTTCGGGCTAGGGTTAGGGTTAGGAGACGGGGACGGTTTAGGGTCCAGGTGAGGGTACGGCAATGCTTTAGGGGGAGCGTGCGTGTGAGGGCGCCGGTTAGTGTTAGCGTACGGGTTAGGATTAGGGGACGGGTGAGGGTCAGGCTTCGGGGAAGGGTTAGGGTTAGGGTTCGGGCTAGGGTTAGGGTTAGGGGACGGGGACGGTTTAGGGTCCAGGTGAGGGTACGGCAACGCTTTAGGGGGAGCGTGCGTGTGAGGTCACGGGTTAGTGTTAGCGTACGGGTTAGGATTAGGGGACGGGTGAGGGTCAGGCTTCGGGGAAGTGTTAGGGTTAGGGTTCGGGCTAGGGTTAGGGTTAGGGGACGGGGACGGTTTAGGGTCCAGGTGAGGGTACGGCAACGCTTTAGGGGGAGCGTGCGTGTGAGGGCGCGGGTTAGTGTTAGCGTACGGGTTAGGATTAGGGGACGGGTGAGGGTCAGGCTTCGGGGAAGGGTTAGGGTTCGGGTTCGGGCTAGGGTTAGCGTTAGGGGACTGGGACGGTTTCGGGTCCAGGTGAGGGTACGGCAACGCTTTAGGGGGAGCGTGCGTGTGAGGGCGCGGGTTAGTGTTAACGTACGTGTTAGGATTGGGGACGGGTGAGGGTCAGGCTTCGGGGAAGGGTTAGGGTTAGGGTTCGGGCTAGGGTTAGGGTTAGGGGACGGGGACCGTTTAGGGTCCAGGTGAGGGTACGGCAACGCTTTAGGGGGAGCGTGCGTGTGAGGGCGCGGGTTAGTGTTAGCGTACGGCTTAGGATTAGGGGACGGGTGAGGGTCAGGCTTCGGGGAAGGGTTAGGGTTAGGGTTCGGGATAGGGTTAGGGTTAGGGGACGGGGACGGTTTCGGGTCCAGGTGAGGGTACGGCAACGCTTTAGGGGGAGCGTGCGTGTGAGGGCGCGGGTTAGTGTTAGCGTACGGGTTAGGATTAGGGGACGGGTGAGGGTCAGGCTCGGGGAAGGGTTAGGGTTAGGGTTCGGGTTAGGGTTAGGGTTCGGGCTAGGGTTAGGGTTAGGGGACGGGGACGGTTTAGGGTCCAGGTGAGGGTACGGCAACGCTTTAGGGGGAGCGTGCGTGTGAGGGCGCGGGTTAGTGTTAGCGTACGGGTTAGGATTAGGGGACGGGTGAGGGTCAGGCTTCGGGGAAGTGTTAGGGTTAGGGTTCGGGCTAGGGTTAGGGTTAGGGGACGGGGACGGTTTCAGGTCCAGGTGAGGGTACGGCAACGCTTTAGGGGGAGCGTGCGTGTGAGGGCGCGGGTTAGTGTTAGCGTACGGGTTAGGATTAGGGGACGGGTGAGGGTCAGGCTTCGGGGAAGGGTTAGGGTTAGGGTTCGGGCTAGGGTTAGGGTTAGGGGACGGGGACGGTTTAGGGTCCAGGTGAGGGTACGGCAACGCTTTAGGGGGAGCGTGCGTGTGAGGGTGCGGGTTAGTGTTAGCGTACGGGTTAGGATTAGGGGACGGGTGAGGGTCAGGCTTCGGGGAAGGGTTAGGGTTAGGGTTCGGGCTAGGGTTAGGGTTAGGGGACGGGGACGGTTTCGGGTCCAGGTGAGGGTACGGCAACGCTTTAGGGGGAGCGTGCGTGTGAGGGCGCGGGTTAGTGTTAGCGTACGGGTTAGGATTGGGGACGGGTGAGGGTCAGGCTTCGGGGAAGGGTTAGGGTTAGGGTTCGGGCTAGGGTTAGGGTTAGGGGACGGGGACGCTTTAGGGTCCAGGTGAGGGTACGGCAACGCTTTAGGGGGAGCGTGCGTGTGAGGGCGTGGGTTAGTGTTAGCGTACGGGTTAGGATTAGGGGACGGGTTAGGGTCAGGCTTCGGGGAAGGGTTAGGGTTAGGGTTTGGGCTAGGGTTAGGGTTAGGGGACGGGGACGGTTTAGGGTCCAGGTGAGGGTACGGCAACGCTTTAGGGGGAGCGTGCGTGTGAGGGCGCGGGTTAGTGTTAGCGTACGGGTTAGGATTAGGGGACGGGTGAGGGTCAGGCTTCGGGGAAGGGTTAGGGTTAGGGTTCGGGCTAGGGTTAGGGTTAGGGGACGGGGACGGTTTAGGGTCCAGGTGAGGGTACGGCAACGCTTTAGGGGGAGCGTGCGTGTGAGGGCGCGGGTTAGTGTTAGCGTACGGGTTAGGATTAGGGGACGGGTGAGGGTCAGGCTTCGGGGAAGGGTTAAGGTTAGTGTTCGGGCTAGGGTTAGGGTTAGGGGACTGGGACGGTTTCGGGTCCAGGTGAGGGTACGGCAACGCATTAGGGGGAGCGTGCGTGTGAGGGCGCGGGTTAGTGGTAGCGTACGGGTTAGGATTAGGGGACGGGTGAGGGTCAGGCTTCGGGGAAGGGTTAGGGTTAGGGTTCGGGCTAGGGTTAGGGTTAGGGGACGGGGACGGTTTAGGGTCCAGGTGAGGGTACGGCAACGCTTTAGGGGGAGCGTGCGTGTGAGGGCGCGGGTTAGTGTTAGCGTACGGGTTAGGATTAGGGGACGGGTGAGGGTCAGGCTTCGGGGAAGGGTTAGGGTTAGGGTTCGGGCTAGGGTTAGGGTTAGGGGACGGGTACGGTTTAGGGTCCAGGTGAGGGTACGGCAACGCTTTAGGGGGAGCGTGCATGTGAGGGCGCGGGTTAGTGTTAGCGTACGGGTTAGGATTAGGGGACGGGTGAGGGTCAGGCTTCGGGGAAGGGTTAGGGTTAGGGTTCGGGCTAGGGTTAGGGTTAGGGGACGGGGACGGTTTCGGGTCCAGGTGAGGGTACGGCAACGCTTTAGGGGGAGCGTGCGTGTGAGGGCGCGGGTTAGTGTTAGCGTACGGGTTAGGATTGGGGACGGGTGAGGGTCAGGCTTCGGGGAAGGGTTAGGGTTAGGGTTCGGGCTAGGGTTAGGGTTAGGGGACGGGGACGCTTTAGGGTCCAGGTGAGGGTACGGCAACGCTTTAGGGGGAGCGTGCGTGTGAGGGCGTGGGTTAGTGTTAGCGTACGGGTTAGGATTAGGGGACGGGTTAGGGTCAGGCTTCGGGGAAGGGTTAGGGTTAGGGTTTGGGCTAGGGTTAGGGTTAGGGGACGGGGACGGTTTAGGGTCCAGGTGAGGGTACGGCAACGCTTTAGGGGGAGCGTGCGTGTGAGGGCGCGGGTTAGTGTTAGCGTACGGGTTAGGATTAGGGGACGGGTGAGGGTCAGGCTTCGGGGAAGGGTTAGGGTTAGGGTTCGGGCTAGGGTTAGGGTTAGGGGACGGGGACGGTTTAGGGTCCAGGTGAGGGTACGGCAACGCTTTAGGGGGAGCGTGCGTGTGAGGGCGCGGGTTAGTGTTAGCGTACGGGTTAGGATTAGGGGACGGGTGAGGGTCAGGCTTCGGGGAAGGGTTAAGGTTAGTGTTCGGGCTAGGGTTAGGGTTAGGGGACTGGGACGGTTTCGGGTCCAGGTGAGGGTACGGCAACGCATTAGGGGGAGCGTGCGTGTGAGGGCGCGGGTTAGTGGTAGCGTACGGGTTAGGATTAGGGGACGGGTGAGGGTCAGGCTTCGGGGAAGGGTTAGGGTTAGGGTTCGGGCTAGGGTTAGGGTTAGGGGACGGGGACGGTTTAGGGTCCAGGTGAGGGTACGGCAACGCTTTAGGGGGAGCGTGCGTGTGAGGGCGCGGGTTAGTGTTAGCGTACGGGTTAGGATTAGGGGACGGGTGAGGGTCAGGCTTCGGGGAAGGGTTAGGGTTAGGGTTCGGGCTAGGGTTAGGGTTAGGGGACGGGTACGGTTTAGGGTCCAGGTGAGGGTACGGCAACGCTTTAGGGGGAGCGTGCATGTGAGGGCGCGGGTTAGTGTTAGCGTACGGGTTAGGATTAGGGGACGGGTGAGTGTCAGGCTTCGGGGAAGGGTTAGGATTAGGGTTCGGGCTAGGGTTAGGGTTAGGGGACGGGGACGGTTTAGGGTCCAGGTGAGGGTACGGCAACGCTTTAGGGGGAGCGTGCGTGTGAGGGCGCGGGTTAGTGTTAGCGTACGGGTTAGGATTAGGGGACGGGTGAGGGTCAGGCTTCGGGGAAGTGTTAGGGTTAGGGTTCGGGCTAGGGTTAGGGTTAGGGGACGGAGACGGTTTAGGGTCCAGGTGAGGGTACGGCAACGCTTTAGGGGGAGCATGCGTGTGAGGACGCGGGTTAGTGTTAGCGTACGGGTTAGGATTAGGGGACGGGTGAGGGTCAGGCTTCGGGGAAGTGTTAGGGTTCGGGCTAGGGTTAGGGATAGGGGACGGGGACGGTTTAGGGTCCAGGTGAGGGTACGGCAACGCTTTAGGGGGAGCGTGTGTGTGAGGGCACGGGTTAGTGTTAGCGTACGGGTTGGATTAGGGGACGGGTGAGGGTCAGGCTTCGGGGAAGGGTTAGGGTTAGGGTTCGGGCTAGGGTTAGGGTTAGGGGACGGGGACGGTTTACGGTCCAGGTGAGGGTACGGCAACGCTTTAGGGGGAGCGTGCGTGTGAGGGCGCGGGTTAGTGTTAGCGTACGGGTTAAGATTAGGGGACGGGTGAGGGTCAGGCTTCGGGGAAGGGTTAGGGTTAGGGTTCGGGCTAGGGTTAGGGTTAGGGGACGGGGACGGTTTAGGGTCCAGGTGAGGGTACGGCAACGCTTTAGGGGGAGCGTGCGTGTGAGGGCGCGGGTTAGTGTTAGCGTACGGGTTAGGATTAGGGGACGGGTGAGGGTCAGGCTTCGGGGAAGGGTTAGGGTTAGGGTTCGGGCTAGGGTTAGGGTTAGGAGACGGGGACGGTTTAGGGTCCAGGTGAGGGTACGGCAATGCTTTAGGGGGAGCGTGCGTGTGAGGGCGCCGGTTAGTGTTAGCGTACGGGTTAGGATTAGGGGACGGGTGAGGGTCAGGCTTCGGGGAAGGGTTAGGGTTAGGGTTCGGGCTAGGGTTAGGGTTAGGGGACGGGGACGGTTTAGGGTCCAGGTGAGGGTACGGCAACGCTTTAGGGGGAGCGTGCGTGTGAGGTCACGGGTTAGTGTTAGCGTACGGGTTAGGATTAGGGGACGGGTGAGGGTCAGGCTTCGGGGAAGTGTTAGGGTTAGGGTTCGGGCTAGGGTTAGGGTTAGGGGACGGGGACGGTTTAGGGTCCAGGTGAGGGTACGGCAACGCTTTAGGGGGAGCGTGCGTGTGAGGGCGCGGGTTAGTGTTAGCGTACGGGTTAGGATTAGGGGACGGGTGAGGGTCAGGCTTCGGGGAAGGGTTAGGGTTCGGGTTCGGGCTAGGGTTAGCGTTAGGGGACTGGGACGGTTTCGGGTCCAGGTGAGGGTACGGCAACGCTTTAGGGGGAGCGTGCGTGTGAGGGCGCGGGTTAGTGTTAACGTACGTGTTAGGATTGGGGACGGGTGAGGGTCAGGCTTCGGGGAAGGGTTAGGGTTAGGGTTCGGGCTAGGGTTAGGGTTAGGGGACGGGGACCGT
Source organism: Delphinus delphis (assembly GCF_949987515.2). Taxonomy (NCBI): domain Eukaryota; kingdom Metazoa; phylum Chordata; class Mammalia; order Artiodactyla; family Delphinidae; genus Delphinus; species Delphinus delphis. The sequence goes on along the minus strand of NC_082694.2, from coordinate 1,154,258 downwards.
TTAGGGTCCAGGTGAGGGTACGGCAACGCTTTAGGGGGAGCGTGCGTGTGAGGGCGCGGGTTAGTGTTAGCGTACGGCTTAGGATTAGGGGACGGGTGAGGGTCAGGCTTCGGGGAAGGGTTAGGGTTAGGGTTCGGGATAGGGTTAGGGTTAGGGGACGGGGACGGTTTCGGGTCCAGGTGAGGGTACGGCAACGCTTTAGGGGGAGCGTGCGTGTGAGGGCGCGGGTTAGTGTTAGCGTACGGGTTAGGATTAGGGGACGTGTGAGGGTCAGGCTCGGGGAAGGGTTAGGGTTAGGGTTCGGGTTAGGGTTAGGGTTCGGGCTAGGGTTAGGGTTAGGGGACGGGGACGGTTTAGGGTCCAGGTGAGGGTACGGCAACGCTTTAGGGGGAGCGTGCGTGTGAGGGCGCGGGTTAGTGTTAGCGTACGGGTTAGGATTAGGGGACGGGTGAGGGTCAGGCTTCGGGGAAGTGTTAGGGTTAGGGTTCGGGCTAGGGTTAGGGTTAGGGGACGGGGACGGTTTCAGGTCCAGGTGAGTGTACGGCAACGCTTTAGGGGGAGCGTGCGTGTGAGGGCGCGGGTTAGTGTTAGCGTACGGGTTAGGATTAGGGGACGGGTGAGGGTCAGGCTTCGGGGAAGGGTTAGGGTTAGGGTTCGGGCTAGGGTTAGGGTTAGGGGACGGGGACGGTTTAGGGTCCAGGTGAGGGTACGGCAACGCTTTAGGGGGAGCGTGCGTGTGAGGGTGCGGGTTAGTGTTAGCGTACGGGTTAGGATTAGGGGACGGGTGAGGGTCAGGCTTCGGGGAAGGGTTAGGGTTAGGGTTCGGGCTATGGTTAGGGTTAGGGGACGGGGACGGTTTAGGGTCCAGGTGAGGGTACGGCAACGCTTTAGGGGGAGCGTGCGTGTGAGGGCGCGGGTTAGTGTTAGCGTACGGGTTAGGATTAGGGGACGGGTGAGGGTCAGGCTTCGGGGAAGGGTTAGGGTTAGGGTTCGGGCTAGGGTTAGGGTTAGGGGACGGGGACGGTTTAGGGTCCAGGTGAGGGTACGGCAACGCTTTAGGGGGAGCGTGCGTGTGAGGGCGCGGGTTAGTGTTAGCGTACGGGTTAGGATTAGGGGACGGGTGAGGGTCAGGCTGCGGGGAAGTGTTAGGGTTAGGGTTCGGGCTAGGGTTAGGGTTAGGTGACGGGGACGGTTTAGGGTCCAGGTGATGGTACGGCAACGATTTAGAGGGAGCGTGCGTGTGAGGGCGCGGGTTAGTGTTAGCGTACGGGTTAGGATTAGGGGACGGGTGAGGGTCAGGCTTCGGGGAAGGGTTAGGGTTAGGGTTCGGGCTAGGGTTAGGGTTAGGGGACGGGGACGGTTTAGGGTCCAGTTGAGGGTAGGGCAACGCTTTAGGGGGAGCGTGCGTGTGAGGGCGTGGGTTAGTGTTAGCATACGGGTTAGGATTAGGGGACGGGTGAGGGTCAGGCTTCGGGGAAGTGTTAGGGTTAGGGTTCGGGCTAGGGTTAGGGTTAGGGGACGGGGACGGTTTAGGGTCCAGGTGAGGGTACAGCAACGCTTTAGGGGGAGCGTGCGAGTGAGGGCGCGGGTTAGTGTTAGCGTACGGGTTAGGATTAGGGGACGGGTGAGGGTCAGGCTTCGGGGAAGGGTTAGGGTTCGGGCTAGGGTTAGGGTTAGGGGACGGGGACGGTTTAGGGTCCAGGTGAGGGTAGAGCAACGCTTTAGGGGGAGCGTGCGCGTGAGGGCGCGTGTTAGTGTTAGCGTACGGGTTAGGATTAGGGGACGGGTGAGGGTCAGGCTTCGGGGAAGGGTTAGGGTTAGGGTTCGGGCTAGGGTTAGGGTTAGGGGACGGGGACGGTTTAGGGTCCAGGTGAGGGTACGGCAACGCTTTAGGGGGAGCGTGCGTGTGAGGGCGCGGGTTAGTGTTAGCGTACGGCTTAGGATTAGGGGACGGGTGAGGGTCAGGCTTCGGGGAAGGGTTAGGGTTAGGGTTCGGGCTAGGGTTAGGGTTAGGGGACGGGGACGGTTTAGGGTCCAGGTGAGGGTACGGCAACGCTTTAGGGGGAGCGTGCGTGTGAGGGCGCGGGTTAGTGTTAGCGTACGGGTTAGGATTAGGGGACGGGTGAGGGTCAGGCTTCGGGGAAGGGTTAGGGTTAGGGTTCGGGCTAGGGTTAGGGTTAGGGGACGGGGACGGTTTAGGGTCCAGGTGAGGGTACGGCAACGCTTTAGGGGGAGCGTGCGTGTGAGGGCGCGGGTTAGTGTTAGCGTACGGGTTAGGATTAGGGGACGGGTGAGGGTCAGGCTTCGGGGAAGGGTTAGGGTTAGGGTTCGGGCTAGGGTTAGGGTTAGGGGACGGGGACGGTTTAGGGTCCAGGTGAGGGTACGGCAACGCTTTAGGGGGAGCGTGCGTGTGAGGGCGCGGGTTAGTGTTAGCGTACGGGTTAGGATTAGGGGACGGGTGAGGGTCAGGCTTCGGGGAAGGGTTAGGGTTAGGGTTCGGGCTAGGGTTAGGGTTAGGGGACGGGGAAGGTTTAGGGTCCAGGTGAGGGTACGGCAACGCTTTAGGGGGAGCGTGCGTGTGAGGGCGCGGGTTAGTGTTAGCGTACGGGTTAGGATTAGGGGACGGGTGAGGGTCAGGCTTCGGGGAAAGGTTAGGGTTAGGGTTCGGGCTAGGGTTAGGGTTAGGGGACGGGGACGGTTTAGGGTCCAGGTGAGGGTACGGCAACGCTTTAGGGGGAGCGTGCGTGTGAGGGCGCGGGTTAGTGTTAGCATACGGGTTAGGATTAGGGGACGGGTGAGGGTCAGGCTTTGGGGAAGGCTTAGGGTTCGGGCTAGGGATAGGGTTAGGGGACGGGGACGGTTTAGGGTCCAGGTGAGGGTACGGCAACGCTTTAGGGGGAGCGTGCGTGTGAGGGCGCGGGTTAGTGTTAGCGTACGGGTTAGGATTAGGGGACGGGTGAGGGTCAGGCTTCGGGGAAGGGTTAGGGTTAGGGTTCGGGCTAGGGTTAGGGTTAGGGGACGGGGACGGTTTAGGGTCCAGGTGAGGGTACGGCAACGCTTTAGGGGGAGCGTGCATGTGAGGGCGTGGGTTAGTGTTATCGTACGGGTTAGGATTAGGGGAACGGTGAGGGTCAGGCTTCGGGGAAGTATTAGGGTTAGGGGTCGGGCTAGGGTTAGGGTTACGGGACGGGGACGGTTTAGGGTCCAGGTGAGGGTACGGCAACGCTTTAGGGGGAGCGTGCGTGTGAGGGCGCGGGTTAGTGTTAGCGTACGGGTTAGGATTAGGGGACGGGTGAGGGTCAGGCTTCGGGGAAGGGTTAGGGTTAGGGTTCGGGCTAGGGTTAGGGTTAGGGGACGGGGACGGTTTAGGGTCCAGGTGAGGGTACGGCAACGCTTTAGGGGGAGCGTGCGTGTGAGGGCGCGGATTAGTGTTAGCGTACGGGTTAGGATTAGGGGACGGGTGAGGGTCAGGCTTCGGGGAAGGGTTAGGGTTAGGGTTCGGGCTAGGGTTAGGGTTAGGGGACGGGGACGGTTTAGGGTCCAGGTGAGGGTACGGCAATGCTTTAGGGGGAGCGTGCGTGTGAGGGCGCGGGTTAGTGTTAGCGTACGGGTTAGGATTAGGGGACGGGTGAGGGTCAGGCTTCGGGGAAGGGTTAGGGTTAGGGTTCGGGCTAGGGTTAGGGTTAGGGGACGGGGACGGTTTCGGGTCCAGGTGAGGGTACGGCAACGCTTTAGGGGGAGCGTGCGTGTGAGGGCGCGGGTTAGTGTTAGCGTACGGGTTAGGATTAGGGGACGGGTGAGGGTCAGGCTTGGGGAAGGGTTAGGGTTAGGGTTCGGGCTAGGGTTAGGGTTAGGGGACGGGGACCGTTTAGGGTCCAGGTGAGGGTACGGCAACGCTTTAGGGGGAGCGTGCGTGTGAGGGCGCGGGTTAGTGTTAGCGTACGGCTTAGGATTAGGGGACGGGTGAGGGTCAGGCTTCGGGGAAGGGTTAGGGTTAGGGTTCGGGCTAGGGTTAGGGTTAGGGGACGGGGACGGTTTAGGGTCCAGGTGAGGGTACGGCAACGCTTTAGGGGGAGCGTGCGTGTGAGGGCGCGGGTTAGTGTTAGCGTACGGGTTAGGATTAGGGGACGGGTGAGGGTCAGGCTTCGGGGAAGTGTTAGGGTTAGGGTTCGGGCTAGGGTTAGGGTTAGGGAATGGGGACGGTTTAGGGTCCAGGTGAGGGTACGGCAACGCTTTAGGGGGAGCGTGCGTGTGAGGGCGCGGGTTAGTGTTAGCGTACGGGTTAGGATTAGGGGACGGGTGAGGGTCAGGCTTCGGGGAAGGGTTAGGGTTAGGGTTCGGGCTAGGGTTAGGGTTAGGGGACGGGGACGGTTTAGGGTCCAGGTGAGGGTACGGCAACGCTTTAGGGGGAGCGTGCGTGTGAGGGCGCGGGTTAGTGTTAGCATACGGGTTAGGATTAGGGGACGGGTGAGGGTCAGGCTTTGGGGAAGGGTTAGGGTTCGGGCTAGGGTTAGGGTTAGGGGACGGGGACGGTTTAGGTTCCAGGTGAGGGTACGGCAACGCTTTAGGGGGAGCGTGCGTGTGAGGGCGCGGGGTAGTGTTAGCGTACGGGTTAGGATTAGGGGACGGGTGAGGGTCAGGCTTCGGGGAAGGGTTAGGGTTAGGGTTCGGGCTAGGGTTAGGGTTAGGGGACGGGGACGGTTTAGGGTCCAGGTGAGGGTACGGCAACGCTTTAGGGGGAGCGTGCATGTGAGGGCGTGGGTTAGTGTTAGCGTACGGGTTAGGATTAGGGGAACGGTGAGGGTCAGGCTTCGTCGAAGTATTAGGGTTAGGGTTCGGGCTAGGGTTAAGGTTAGGGGACGGGGACGGTTTAGGGTCCAGGTGAGGGTACGGCAACGCTTTAGGGGGAGCGTGCGTGTGAGGGCGCGGGTTAGTGTTAGCGTACGGGTTAGGATTAGGGGACGGGTGAGGGTCAGGCTTCGGGGAAGGGTTAGGGTTAGGGTTCGGGCTAGGGTTAGGGTTACGGGACGGGGACGGTTTAGGGTCCAGGTGAGGGTACGGCAACGCTTTAGGGGGAGCGTGCATGTGAGGGCGCGGGTTAGTGTTAGCGTACGGGTTAGGATTAGGGGACGGGTGAGGGTCAGGCTTCGGGGAAGGGTTAGGGTTAGGGTTCGGGCTAGGGTTAGGGTTAGGGGACGGGGACGGTTTAGGGTCCAGGTGAGGGTACGGCAACGCTTTAGGGGGAGCGTGCGTGTGAGGGCGCGGGTTAGTGTTAGCGTACGGGTTAGGATTAGGGGACGGGTGAGGGTCAGGCTTCGGGGAAGGGTTAGGGTTAGGGTTCGGGCTAGGGTTAGGGTTAGGGGACGGGGACGGTTTCGGGTCCAGGTGAGGGTACGGCAACGCTTTAGGGGGAGCGTGCGTGGGAGGGCGCGGGTTAGTGTTAGCGTACGGGTTAGGATTAGGGGACGGGTGAGGGTCAGGCTTCGGGGAAGGGTTAGGGTTAGGGTTCGGGCTAGGGTTAGGGTTAGGGGACGGAGACGGTTTAGGGTCCAGGTGAGGGTACGGCAACGCTTTAGGGGGAGCGTGCGTGTGAGGGCGCGGGTTAGTGTTAGTGTACGGGTTAGGATTAGGGGACGGGTGAGGGTCAGGCTTCGGGGAAGGGTTAGGGTTAGGGTTCGGGCTAGAGTTAGGGTTAGGGGACGGGGACGGTTTAGGGTCCAGGTGAGGGTACGGCAACGCTTTAGGGGGAGCGTGCGTGTGAGGGCGCGGGTTAGTGTTAGCGTACGGGTTAGGATTAGGGGACGGGTGAGGGTCAGGCTTCGGGGAAGGGTTAGGGTTAGGGTTCGGGCTAGGGTTAGGGTTAGGGGATGGGGACGGTTTAGGGTCCAGGTGAGGGTACGGCAACGCTTTAGGGGGAGCGTGCATATGAGGGCGCGGGTTAGTGTTAGCATACGGGTTAGGATTAGGGGACGGGTGACGGTCAGGCTTCGGGGAAGGGTTAGGGTTCGGGCTAGGGTTAGGGTTAGGGGACGGGGACGGTTTAGGGTCCAGGTGAGGGTACGGCAACGCTTTAGGGGGAGCGTGCGTGTGAGGGCACGGGTTAGTGTTAGCGTACGGGTTAGGATTAGGGGACGGGTGAGGGTCAGGCTTCGGGGAAGGGTTAGGGTTAGGGTTCGGGCTAGGGTTAGGGTTAGGGGACGGGGACGGTTTAGGGTCCAGGTGAGGGTACGGCAACGCTTTAGGGGGAGCGTGCGTGTGAGGGCGCGGGTTAGTGTTAGCGTACGGGTTAGGATTAGGGGACGGGTGAGGGTCAGGCTTCGGGGAAGGGTTAAGGTTAGGGTTCGGGCTAGGGTTAGGGTTAGGGGACGGGGACGGTTTCGGGTCCAGGTGAGGGTACGGCAACGCTTTAGGGGGAGCGTGCGTGTGAGGGCGCGGGTTAGTGTTAGCGTACGGGTTAGGATTAGGGGACGGGTGAGGGTCAGGCTTCGGGGAAGGGTTAGGGTTAGGGTTCGGGCTAGAGTTAGGGTTAGGGGACGGGGACGGTTTAGGGTCCAGGTGAGGGTACGGCAACGCTTTAGGGGGAGCGTGCGTGTGAGGGCGCGGGTTAGTGTTAGCGTACGGGTTAGGATTAGGGGACGGGTGAGGGTCAGGCTTCGGGGAAGGGTTAGGGTTAGGGTTCGGGCTAGGGTTAGGGTTAGGGGATGGGGACGGTTTAGGGTCCAGGTGAGGGTACGGCAACGCTTTAGGGGGAGCGTGCATGTGAGGGCGCGGGTTAGTGTTAGCATACGGGTTAGGATTAGGGGACGGGTGAGGGTCAGGCTTCGGGGAAGGGTTAGGGTTCGGGCTAGGGTTAGGGTTAGGGGACGGGGACGGTTTAGGGTCCAGGTGAGGGTATGGCAACGCTTTAGGGGGAGCGTGCGTGTGAGGGCACGGGTTAGTGTTAGCGTACGGGTTAGGATTAGGGGACGGGTGAGGGTCAGGCTTCGGGGAAGGGTTAGGGTTAGGGTTCGGGCTAGGGTTAGGGTTAGGGGACGGGGACGGTTTAGGGTCCAGGTGAGGGTACGGCAACGCTTTAGGGGGAGCGTGCGTGTGAGGGCGCGGGTTAGTGTTAGCGTACGGGTTAGGATTAGGGGACGGGTGAGGGTCAGGCTTCGGGGAAGGGTTAAGGTTAGGGTTCGGGCTAGGGTTAGGGTTAGGGGACGGGGACGGTTTCGGGTCCAGGTGAGGGTACGGCAACGCTTTAGGGGGAGCGTGCGTGTGAGGGCGTGGGTTAGTGTTAGCGTACGGGTTAGGATTAGGGGACGGGTGAGGGTCAGGCTTCGGGGAAGGGTTAGGGTTAGGGTTCGGGCTAGGGTTAGGGTTAGGGGACGGGGACGGTTTAGGGTCCAGGTGAGGGTACGGCAACGCTTTAGGGGGAGCGTGCGTGTGAGGGCGCGGGTTAGTGTTAGCGTACGGGTTAGGATTAGGGGACGGGTGAGGGTCAGGCTTCGGGGAAGGGTTAGGGTTAGGGTTCGGGCTAGGGTTAGGGTTAGGGGACGGGGACGGTTTAGGGTCCAGGTGAGGGTACGGCAACGCTTTAAGGGGAGCGTGCGTGTGAGGGCGCGGGTTAGTGTTAGCGTACGGGTAAGGATTAGGGGACGGGTGAGTGTCAGGCTTCGGGGAAGGGTTAGGATTAGGGTTCGGGCTAGGGTTAGGGTTAGGGGACGGGGACGGTTTAGGGTCCAGGTGAGGGTACGGCAACGCTTTAGGGGGAGCGTGCATGTGAGGGCGCGGGTTAGTGTTAGCGTACGGGTTAGGATTAGGGGACGGGTGAGGGTCAGGCTTCGGGGAAGTGTTAGGGTTAGGGTTCGGGCTAGGGTTAGGGTTAGGGGACGGAGACGGTTTAGGGTCCAGGTGAGGGTACGGCAACGCTTTAGGGGGAGCGTGCGTGTGAGGACGCGGGTTAGTGTTAGCGTACGGGTTAGGATTAGGGGACGGGTGAGGGTCAGGCTTCGGGGAAGTGTTAGGGTTCGGGCTAGGGTTAGGGTTAGGGGACGGGGACGGTTTAGGGTCCAGGTGAGGGTACGGCAACGCTTTAGGGGGAGCGTGTGTGTGAGGGCACGGGTTAGTGTTAGCGTACGGGTTGGATTAGGGGACGGGTGAGGGTCAGGCTTCGGGGAAGGGTTAGGGTTAGGGTTCGGGCTAGGGTTAGGGTTAGGGGACGGGGACGGTTTAGGGTCCAGGTGAGGGTACGGCAACGCTTTAGGGGGAGCGTGCGTGTGAGGGCGCGGGTTAGTGTTAGCGTACGGGTTAGGATTAGGGGACGGGTGAGGGTCAGGCTTCGGGGAAGGGTTAGGGTTAGGGTTCGGGCTAGGGTTAGGGTTAGGAGACGGGGACGGTTTAGGGTCCAGGTGAGGGTACGGCAACGCTTTAGGGGGAGCGTGCGTGTGAGGGCGCGGGTTAGTGTTAGCGTACGGGTTAGGATTAGGGGACGGGTGAGGGTCAGGCTTCGGGGAACTGTTAGGGTTAGGGTTCGGGCTAGGGTTAGGGTTAGGGGACGGGGACGGTTTAGGGTCCAGGTGAGGGTACGGCAACGCTTTAGGGGGAGCGTGCGTGTGAGGGCGCGGGTTAGTGTTAGCGTACGGGTTAGGATTAGGGGACGGGTGAGGGTCAGGCTTCGGGGAAGGGTTAGGGTTAGGGTTCGGGCTAGGGTTAGGGTTAGGGGACGGGGACGGTTTAGGGTCCAGGTGAGGGTACGGCAACGCTTTAGGGGGAGCGTGCGTGTGAGGGCGCGGGTTAGTGTTAGCGTACGGGTTAGGATTAGGGGACGGGTGAGGGTCAGGCTTCGGGGAAGGGTTAGGGTTAGGGTTCGGGCTAGGGTTAGCGTTAGGGGACGGGGACGGTTTCGGGTCCAGGTGAGGGTACGGCAACGCTTTATGGGGAGCGTGCGTGTGGGGGCGCGGGTTAGTGTTAGCGTACGGGTTAGGATTAGGGGACGGGTGAGGGTCAGGCTTCGGGGAATGGTTAGGGTTAGGGTTCGGGCTAGGGTTAGGGTTAGGGGACGGGGACCGTTTAGGGTCCAGGTGAGGGTACGGCAACGCTTTAGGGGGAGCGTGCATGTGAGGGCGCGGGTTAGTGTTAGCGTACGGCTTAGGATTAGGGGACGGGTGAGGGTCAGGCTTCGGGGAAGGGTTAGGGTTAGGGTTCGGGCTAGGGTTAGGGTTAGGGGACGGGGACGGTTTCGGGTCCCGGTGAGGGTACGGCAACGCTTTAGGGGGAGCGTGCGTGTGAGGGCGCGGGTTAGTGTTAGCGTACGGGTTAGGATTAGGGGACGGGTGAGGGTCAGGCTTCGGGGAAGGGTTAGGGTTAGGGTTCGGGCTAGGTTAGGGTTAGGGGACGGGGACGGTTTAGGGTCCAGGTGAGGGTACGGCAACGCTTTAGAGGGAGCGTGCGTGTGAGGGCGCGGGTTAGTGTTAGCGTACGGGTTAGAATTAGGGGACGGGTGAGGGTCAGGCTTCGGGGAAGGGTTAGGGTTAGGGTTCGGGCTATGGTTAGGGTTAGGGGACGGGGACGGTTTAGGGTCCAGGTGAGGGTACAGCAACGCTTTAGGGGGAGCGTGCGTGTGAGGGCGCGGGTTAGTGTTAGCGTACGGGTTAGGATTAGGGGACGGGTGAGGGTCAGGCTTCGGGGAAGGGTTAGGGTTAGGGTTCGGGCTAGGGTTAGGGTTAGGGGACGGGGACGGTTTAGGGTGCAGGTGAGGGTACGGCAACACTTTAGGGGGAGCGTGCGTGTGAGGGCGCGGGTTAGTGTTAGCGTACGGGTTAGGATTAGGGGACGGGTGAGGGTCAGGCTTCAGGGAAGGGTTAGGGTTAGGGTTCGGGCTAGGGTTAGGGTTAGGGGACGGGGACGGTTTAGGGTCCAGGTGAGGGTACGGCCACGCTTTAGAGGGAGCGTGCGTGTGAGGGCGCGGGTTAGTGTTAGCGAACGGGTTAGGATTAGGGGACGGGTGAGGGTCAGGCTTCGGGGAAGGGTTAGGGTTAGGGTTCGGGCTAGGGTTAGGGTTAGGGGACGGGGACGGTTTAGGGTCCAGTTGAGGGTAGGGCAACGCTTTAGGGGGAGCGTGCGTGTGAGGGCGTGGGTTAGTGTTAGCATACGGGTTAGGATTAGGGGACGGGTGAGGGTCAGGCTTCGGGGAAGGGTTAGGGTTAGGGTTCGGGCTAGGGTTAGGGTTAGGGGACGGGGACGGTTTAGGGTCCAGGTGAGGGTACGGCAACGCTTTAGGGGGAGCGTGCGAGTGAGGGCGTGGGTTAGTGTTAGCGTACGGGTTAGGATTAGGGGACGGGTGAGGGTCAGGCTTCGGGGAAGGGTTAGGGTTCGGGGTAGGGTTAGGGTTAGGGGACGGGGACGGTTTAGGGTCCAGGTGAGGGTAGAGCAACGCTTTAGGGGGAGCGTGCGTGTGAGGGCGCGTGTTAGTGTTAGCGTACGGGTTAGGATTAGGGGACGGGTGAGGGTCAGGCTTCGGGAAAGGGTTAGGGTTAGGGTTCGGGCTAGGGTTAGGGTTAGGGGACGGGGACGGTTTAGGGTCCAGGTGAGGGTACGGCAACGCTTTAGGGGGAGCGTGCGTGTGAGGGCGCGGGTTAGTGTTAGCGTACGGGTTAGGATTAGGGGACGGGTGAGGGTCAGGCTTCGGGGAAGGGTTAGGGTTAGGGTTCGGGCTAGGGTTAGGGTTAGGGGACGGGGACGGTTTAGGGTCCAGGTGAGGGTACGGCAACGCTTTAGGGGGAGCGTGCGTGTGAGGGCGCGGGTTAGTGTTAGCGTACGGGTTAGGATTAGGGGACGGGTGAGGGTCAGGCTTCGGGGAAGGGTTAGGCTTAGGGTTTGGGCTAGGGTTAGGGTTAGGGGACGGGGACGGTTTAGGGTCCAGGTGAGGGTACGGCAACGCTTTAGGGGGAGCGTGCGTGTGAGGGCGCGGGTTAGTGTTAGCGTACGGGTTAGGATTAGGGGACGGGTGAGGGTCAGGCTTCGGGGAAGGGTTAGGGTTAGGGTTCGGGCTAGGGTTAGGGTTAGGGGACGGGGACGGTTTAGGGTCCAGGTGAGGGTACGGCAACGCTTTAGGGGGAGCGTGCGTGTGAGGGCGCGGGTTAGTGTTAGCGTACGGGTTAGGATTAGGGGACGGGTGAGGGTCAGGCTTCGGGGAAGGGTTAAGGTTAGTGTTCGGGCTAGGGTTAGGGTTAGGGGACGGGGACGGTTTCGGGTCCAGGTGAGGGTACGGCAACGCATTAGGGGGAGCGTGCGTGTGAGGGCGTGGGTTAGTGTTAGCGTACGGGTTAGGATTAGGGGACGGGTGAGGGTCAGGCTTCGGGGAAGGGTTAGGGTTAGGGTTCGGGCTAGGGTTAAGGTTAGGGGACGGGGACGGTTTAGGGTCCAGGTGAGGGTACGGCAACGCTTTATGGGGAGCGTGCGTGTGAGGGCGCGGGTTAGTGTTAGCGTACGGGTTAGGATTAGGGGACGGGTGAGGGTCAGGCTTCGGGGAAGGGTTAGGGTTAGGGTTCGGGCTAGGGTTAGGGTTAGGGGACGGGGACGGTTTAGGGTCCAGGTGAGGGTACGGCAACGCTTTAGGGGGAGCGTGCGTGTGAGGGCGCGGGTTAGTGTTAGCGTACGGGTTAGGATTAGGGGACGGGTGAGGGTCAGGCTTCGGGGAAGGGTTAGGGTTAGGGTTTGGGCTAGGGTTAGGGTTAGGGGACGGGGACGGTTTAGGGTCCAGGTGAGGGTACGGCAACGCTTTAGGGGGAGCGTGCGTGTGAGGGCGCGGGTTAGTGTTAGCGTACGGGTTAGGATTAGGGGACGGGTGAGGGTCAGGCTTCGGGGAAGGGTTAGGGTTAGGGTTCGGGCTAGGGTTCGGGTTAGGGGACGGGGACGGTTTAGGGTCCAGGTGAGGGTACGGCAACGCTTTAGGGGGAGCGTGCGTGTGAGGGCGCGGGTTAGTGTTAGCGTACGGGTTAGGATTAGGGGACGGGTGAGGGTCAGGCTTCGGGGAAGGGTTAAGGTTAGTGTTCGGGCTAGGGTTAGGGTTAGGGGACGGGGACGGTTTCGGGTCCAGGTGAGGGTACGGCAACGCATTAGGGGGAGAGTGCGTGTGAGGGCGCGGGTTAGTGTTAGCGTACGGGTTAGGATTAGGGGACGGGTGAGGGTCAGGCTTCGGGGAAGGGTTAGGGTTAGGGTTCGGGCTAGGGTTAGGGTTAGGGGACGAGGACGGTTTAGGGTCCAGGTGAGGGTACGGCAACGCTTTAGGGGGAGCGTGCGTGTGAGGGCGCGGGTTAGTGTTAGCGTACGGGTTAGGATTAGGGGACGGGTGAGGGTCAGGCTTCGGGGAAGGGTTAGGGTTAGGGTTCGGGCTAGGGTTAGGGTTAGGGGACGGGGACGGTTTAGGGTCCAGGTGAGGGTACGGCAACGCTTTAGGGGGAGCGTGCGTGTGAGGGCGCGGGTTAGTGTTAGCGTACGGGTTAGGATTAGGGGACGGGTGAGTGTCAGGCTTCGGGGAAGGGTTAGGATTAGGGTTCGGGCTAGGGTTAGGGTTAGGGGACGGGGACGGTTTAGGGTCCAGGTGAGGGTACGGCAACGCTTTAGGGGGAGCGTGCGTGTGAGGGCGCGGGTTAGTGTTAGCGTACGGGTTAGGATTAGGGGACGGGTGAGGGTCAGGCTTCGGGGAAGTGTTAGGGTTAGGGTTCGGGCTAGGGTTAGGGTTAGGGGACGGAGACGGTTTAGGGTCCAGGTGAGGGTACGGCAACGCTTTAGGGGGAGCGTGCGTGTGAGGACGCGGGTTAGTGTTAGCGTACGGGTTAGGATTAGGGGACGGGTGAGGGTCAGGCTTCGGGGAAGTGTTAGGGTTCGGGCTAGGGTTAGGGTTAGGGGACGGGGACGGTTTAGGGTCCAGGTGAGGGTACGGCAACGCTTTAGGGGGAGGGTGTGTGTGAGGGCACGGGTTAGTGTTAGCGTACGGGTTGGATTAGGGGACGGGTGAGGGTCAGGCTTCGGGGAAGGGTTAGGGTTAGGGTTCGGGCTAGGGTTAGGGTTAGGGGACGGGGACGGTTTACGGTCCAGGTGAGGGTACGGCAACGCTTTAGGGGGAGCGTGCGTGTGAGGGCGCGGGTTAGTCTTAGCGTACGTGTTAAGATTAGGGGACGGGTGAGGGTCAGGCTTCGGGGAAGGGTTAGGGTTAGGGTTCGGGCTAGGGTTAGGGTTAGGGGACGGGGACGGTTTAGGGTCCAGGTGAGGGTACGGCAACGCTTTAGGGGGAGCGTGCGTGTGAGGGCGCGGGTTAGTGTTAGCGTACGGGTTAGGATTAGGGGACGGGTGAGGGTCAGGCTTCGGGGAAGTGTTAGGGTTAGGGTTCGGGCTAGGGTTAGGGTTAGGGGACGGGGACGGTTTAGGGTCCAGGTGAGGGTACGGCAACGCTTTAGGGGGAGCGTGCGTGTGAGGGCGCGGGTTAGTGTTAGCGTACGGGTTAGGATTAGGGGACGGGTGAGGGTCAGGCTTCGGGGAAGGGTTAGGGTTCGGGTTCGGGCTAGGGTTAGCGTTAGGGGACGGGGACGGTTTCGGGTCCAGGTGAGGGTACGGCAACGCTTTAGGGGGAGCGTGCGTGTGAGGGCGCGGGTTAGTGTTAGCGTACGTGTTAGGATTGGGGACGGGTGAGGGTCAGGCTTCGGGGAAGGGTTAGGGTTAGGGTTCGGGCTAGGGTTAGGGTTAGGGGACGGGGACCGTTTAGGGTCCAGGTGAGGGTACGGCAACGCTTTAGGGGGAGCGTGCGTGTGAGGGCGCGGGTTAGTGTTAGCGTACGGCTTAGGATTAGGGGACGGGTGAGGGTCAGGCTTCGGGGAAGGGTTAGGGTTAGGGTTCGGGCTAGGGTTAGGGTTAGGGGACGGGGACGGTTTCGGGTCCAGGTGAGGGTACGGCAACGCTTTAGGGGGAGCGTGCGTGTGAGGGCGCGGGTTAGTGTTAGCGTACGGGTTAGGATTAGGGGACGGGTGAGGGTCAGGCTTCGGGGAAGGGTTAGGGTTAGGGTTCGGGCTATGGTTAGGGTTAGGGGACGGGGACCGTTTAGGGTCCAGTTGAGGGTACGGCAACGCTTTAGGGGGAGCGTGCGTGTGAGGGCGCGGGTTAGTGTTAGCGTACGGGTTAGGATTAGGGGACGGGTGAGGGTCAGGCTTCGGGGAAGGGTTAGGGTTACGGTTCGGGCTAGGGTTAGGGTTAGGGGACGGGGACGGTTTAGGGTCCAGTTGAGGGTAGGGCAATGCTTTAGGGGGAGCGTGCGTGTGAGGGCGTGGGTTAGTGTTAGCATACGGGTTAGGATTAGGGGACGGGTGAGGGTCAGGCTTCGGGGAAGGGTTAGGGTTCGGGCTAGGGTTAGGGTTAGGGGACGGGGACGGTTTAGGGTCCAGGTGAGGGTAGAGCAACGCTTTAGGGGGAGCGTGCGTGTGAGGGCGCGTGTTAGTGTTAGCGTACGGGTTAGGATTAGGGGACGGCTGAGGGTCAGGCTTCGGGGAAGGGTTAGGGTTAGGGTTCGGGCTAGGGTTAGGGTTAGGGGACGGGGACGGTTTAGGGTCCAGGTGAGGGTACGGCAACGCTTTAGGGGGAGCGTGCGTGTGAGGGCGCGGGTTAGTGTTAGCGTACGGCTTAGGATTAGGGGACGGGTGAGGGTCAGGCTTCGGGGAAGGGTTAGGGTTAGGGTTCGGGCTAGGGTTAGGGTTAGGGGACGGGGACGGTTTAGGGTCCAGGTGAGGGTACGGCAACGCTTTAGGGGGAGCGTGCGTGTGAGGGCGTGGGTTAGTGTTAGCGTACGGGTTAGGATTAGGGGACGGGTGAGGGTCAGGCTTCGGGGAAGGGTTAGGGTTAGGGTTCGGGCTAGGGTTAGGGTTAGGGGACGGGGACGGTTTAGGGTCCATGTGAGGGTACGGCAACGCTTTAGGGGGAGCGTGCGTGTGAGGGCGCGGGTTAGTGTTAGCGTACGGGTTAGGATTAGGGGACGGGTGAGGGTCAGGCTTCGGGGAAGGGTTAGGGTTAGGGTTCGGGCTAGGGTTAGGGTTAGGGGACGGGGACGGTTTCGGGTCCAGGTGAGGGTACGGCAACGCTTTAGGGGGAGCGTGCGTGTGAGGGCGCGGGTTAGTGTTAGCGTACGGGTTAGGATTAGGGGACGGGTGAGGGTCAGGCTTCGGGGAAGGGTTAGGGTTAGGGTTCGGGCTAGGGTTAGGGTTAGGGGACGGGGACGCTTTAGGGTCCAGGTGAGGGTACGGCAACGCTTTAGGGGGAGCGTGCGTGTGAGGGCGCGGGTTAGTGTTAGCGTACGGGTTAGGATTAGGGGACGGGTTAGGGTCAGGCTTCGGGGAAGGGTTAGGGTTAGGGTTTGGGCTAGGGTTAGGGTTAGGGGACGGGGACGGTTTAGGGTCCAGGTGAGGGTTCGGCAACGCTTTAGGGGGAGCGTGCGTGTGAGGGCGCGGGTTAGTGTTAGCGTACGGGTTAGGATTAGGGGACGGGTGAGGGTAGGCTTCGGGGAAGGGTTAGGGTTAGGGTTCGGGCTAGGGTTAGGGTTAGGGGACGGGGACGGTTTAGGGTCCAAGTGAGGGTACGGCAACGCTTTAGGGGGAGCGTGCGTGTGAGGGCGCGGGTTAGTGTTAGCGTACGGGTTAGGATTAGGGGACGGGTGAGGGTCAGGCTTCGGGGAAGGGTTAAGGTTAGTGTTCGGGCTAGGGTTAGGGTTAGGGGACGGGGACGGTTTCGGGTCCAGGTGAGGGTACGGCAACGCATTAGGGGGAGCGTGCGTGTGAGGGCGCGGGTTAGTGTTAGCGTACGGGTTAGGATTAGGGGACGGGTGAGGGTCAGGCTTCGGGGAAGGGTTAGGGTTAGGGTTCGGGCTAGGGTTAGGGTTAGGGGACGGGGACGGTTTAGGGTCCAGGTGAGGGTACGGCAACGCTTTAGGGGGAGCGTGCGTGTGAGGGCGCGGGTTAGTGTTAGTGTACGGGTTAGGATTAGGGGACGGGTGAGGGTCAGGCTTCGGGGAAGGGTTAGGGTTAGGGTTCGGGCTAGGGTTAGGGTTAGGGGACGGGTACGGTTTAGGGTCCAGGTGAGGGTACGGCAACGCTTTAGGGGGAGCGTGCATGTGAGGGCGCGGGTTAGTGTTAGCGTACGGGTTAGGATTAGGGGACGGGTGAGTGTCAGGCTTCGGGGAAGGGTTAGGATTAGGGTTCGGGCTAGGGTTAGGGTTAGGGGACGGGGACGGTTTAGGGTCCAGGTGAGGGTACGGCAACGCTTTAGGGGGAGCGTGCGTGTGAGGGCGCGGGTTAGTGTTAGCGTACGGGTTAGGATTAGGGGACGGGTGAGGGTCAGGCTTCGGGGAAGTGTTAGGGTTAGGGTTCGGGCTAGGGTTAGGGTTAGGGGACGGAGACGGTTTAGGGTCCAGGTGAGGGTACGGCAACGCTTTAGGGGGAGCGTGCGTGTGAGGACGCGGGTTAGTGTTAGCGTACGGGTTAGGATTAGGGGACGGGTGAGGGTCAGGCTTCGGGGAAGTGTTAGGGTTCGGGCTAGGGTTAGGGTTAGGGGACGGGGACGGTTTAGGGTCCAGGTGAGGGTACGGCAACGCTTTAGGGGGAGCGTGTGTGTGAGGGCACGGGTTAGTGTTAGCGTACGGGTTGGATTAGGGGACGGGTGAGGGTCAGGCTTCGGGGAAGGGTTAGGGTTAGGGTTCGGGCTAGGGTTAGGGTTAGGGGACGGGGACGGTTTAGGGTCCAGGTGAGGGTACGGCAACGCTTTAGGGGGAGCGTGCGTGTGAGGGCGCGGGTTAGTGTTAGCGTACGGGTTAAGATTAGGGGACGGGTGAGGGTCAGGCTTCGGGGAAGGGTTAGGGTTAGGGTTCGGGCTAGGGTTAGGGTTAGGAGACGGGGACGGTTTAGGGTCCAGGTGAGGGTACGGCATGGCTTTAGGGGGAGCGTGCGTGTGAGGGCGCGGGTTAGTGTTAGCGTACGGGTTAGGATTAGGGGACGGGTGAGGGTCAGGCTTCGGGGAAGGGTTAGGGTTAGGGTTCGGGCTAGGGTTAGGGTTAGGAGACGGGGACGGTTTAGGGTCCAGGTGAGGGTACGGCAATGCTTTAGGGGGAGCGTGCGTGTGAGGGCGCGGGTTAGTGTTAGCGTACGGGTTTGGATTAGGGGACGGGTGAGGGTCAGGCTTCGGGGAAGGGTTAGGGTTAGGGTTCGGGCTAGGGTTAGGGTTAGGGGACGGGGACGGTTTAGGGTCCAGGTGAGGGTACGGCAACGCTTTAGGGGGAGCGTGCGTGTGAGGGCACGGGTTAGTGTTAGCGTACGGGTTAGGATTAGGGGACGGGTGAGGGTCAGGCTTCGGGGAAGTGTTAGGGTTAGGGTTCGGGCTAGGGTTAGGGTTAGGGGACGGGGACGGTTTAGGGTCCAGGTGAGGGTACGGCAACGCTTTAGGGGGAGCGTGCGTGTGAGGGCGCGGGTTAGTGTTAGCGTACGGGTTAGGATTAGGGGACGGGTGAGGGTCAGGCTTCGGGGAAGGGTTAGGGTTCGGGTTCGGGCTAGGGTTAGCGTTAGGGGACTGGGACGGTTTCGGGTCCAGGTGAGGGTACGGCAACGCTTTAGGGGGAGCGTGCGTGTGAGGGCGCGGGTTAGTGTTAACGTACGTGTTAGGATTGGGGACGGGTGAGGGTCAGGCTTCGGGGAAGGGTTAGGGTTAGGGTTCGGGCTAGGGTTAGGGTTAGGGGACGGGGACCGTTTAGGGTCCAGGTGAGGGTACGGCAACGCTTTAGGGGGAGCGTGCGTGTGAGGGCGCGGGTTAGTGTTAGCGTACGGTTTAGGATTAGGGGACGGGTGAGGGTCAGGCTTCGGGGAAGGGTTAGGGTTAGGGTTCGGGCTAGGGTTAGGGTTAGGGGACGGGGACGGTTTCGGGTCCAGGTGAGGGTACTGCAACGCTTTAGGGGGAGCGTGCGTGTGAGGGCGCGGGTTAGTGTTAGCGTACGGGTTAGGATTAGGGGACGGGTGAGGGTCAGGCTCGGGGAAGGGTTAGGGTTAGGGTTCGGGTTAGGGTTAGGGTTCGGGCTAGGGTTAGGGTTAGGGGACGGGGACGGTTTAGGGTCCAGGTGAGGGTACGGCAACGCTTTAGGGGGAGCGTGCGTGTGAGGGCGCGGGTTAGTGTTAGCGTACGGGTTAGGATTAGGGGACGGGTGAGGGTCAGGCTTCGGGGAAGTGTTAGGGTTAGGGTTCGGGCTAGGGTTAGGGTTAGGGGACGGGGACAGTTTCAGGTCCAGGTGAGGGTACGGCAACGCTTTAGGGGGAGCGTGCGTGTGAGGGCGCGGGTTAGTGTTAGCGTACGGGTTAGGATTAGGGGACGGGTGAGGGTCAGGCTTCGGGGAAGGGTTAGGGTTAGGGTTCGGGCTAGGGTTAGGGTTAGGGGACGGGGACGGTTTAGGGTCCAGGTGAGGGTACGGCAACGCTTTAGGGGGAGCGTGCGTGTGAGGGCGCGGGTTAGTGTTAGCGTACGGGTTAGGATTAGGGGACGGGTGAGGGTCAGGCTTCGGGGAAGGGTTAGGGTTAGGGTTCGGGCTATGGTTAGGGTTAGGGGACGGGGACGGTTTAGGGTCCAGGTGAGGGTACGGCAACGCTTTAGGGGGAGCGTGCGTGTGAGGGCGCGGGTTAGTGTTAGCGTACGGGTTAGGATTAGGGGACGGGTGAGGGTCAGGCTTCGGGGAAGGGTTAGGGTTAGGGTTCGGGCTAGGGTTAGGGTTAGGGGACGGGGACGGTTTAGGGTCCAGGTGAGGGTACGGCAACGCTTTAGGGGGAGCGTGCGTGTGAGGGCGCGGGTTAGTGTTAGCGTACGGGTTAGGATTAGGGGACGGGTGAGGGTCAGGCTGCGGGGAAGTGTTAGGGTTAGGGTTCGGGCTAGGGTTAGGGTTAGGTGACGGGGACGGTTTAGGGTCCAGGTGATGGTACGGCAACTATTTAGAGGGAGCGTGCGTGTGAGGGCGCGGGTTAGTGTTAGCGTACGGGTTAGGATTAGGGGACGGGTGAGGGTCAGGCTTCGGGGAAGGGTTAGGGTTAGGGTTCGGGCTAGGGTTAGGGTTAGGGGACGGGGACGGTTTAGGGTCCAGTTGAGGGTAGGGCAACGCTTTAGGGGGAGCGTGCGTGTGAGGGCGTGGGTTAGTGTTAGCATACGGGTTAGGATTAGGGGACGGGTGAGGGTCAGGCTTCGGGGAAGGGTTAGGGTTAGGGTTCGGGCTAGGGTTAGGGTTAGGGGACGGGGACGGTTTAGGGTCCAGGTGAGGGTACAGCAACGCTTTAGGGGGAGCGTGCGAGTGAGGGCGCGGGTTAGTGTTAGCGTACGGGTTAGGATTAGGGGACGGGTGAGGGTCAGGCTTCGGGGAAGGGTTAGGGTTCGGGCTAGGGTTAGGGTTAGGGGACGGGGACGGTTTAGGGTCCAGGTGAGGGTAGAGCAACGCTTTAGGGGGAGCGTGCGCGTGAGGGCGCGTGTTAGTGTTAGCGTACGGGTTAGGATTAGGGGACGGGTGAGGGTCAGGCTTCGGGGAAGGGTTAGGGTTAGGGTTCGGGCTAGGGTTAGGGTTAGGGGACGGGGACGGTTTAGGGTCCAGGTGAGGGTACGGCAACGCTTTAGGGGGAGCGTGCGTGTGAGGGCGCGGGTTAGTGTTAGCGTACGGCTTAGGATTAGGGGACGGGTGAGGGTCAGGCTTCGGGGAAGGGTTAGGGTTAGGGTTCGGGCTAGGGTTAGGGTTAGGGGACGGGGACGGTTTAGGGTCCAGGTGAGGGTACGGCAACGCTTTAGGGGGAGCGTGCGTGTGAGGGCGCGGGTTAGTGTTAGCGTACGGGTTAGGATTAGGGGACGGGTGAGGGTCAGGCTTCGGGGAAGGGTTAGGGTTAGGGTTCGGGCTAGGGTTAGGGTTAGGGGACGGGGACGGTTTAGGGTCCAGGTGAGGGTACGGCAACGCTTTAGGGGGAGCGTGCGTGTGAGGGCGCGGGTTAGTGTTAGCGTATGGGTTAGGATTAGGGGACGGGTGAGGGTCAGGCTTCGGGGAAGGGTTAGGGTTAGGGTTCGGGCTAGGGTTAGGGTTAGGGGACGGGGACGGTTTAGGGTCCAGGTGAGGGTACGGCAACGCTTTAGGGGGAGCGTGCGTGTGAGGGCGCGGGTTAGTGTTAGCGTACGGGTTAGGATTAGGGGACGGGTGAGGGTCAGGCTTCGGGGAAGGGTTAGGGTTAGGGTTCGGGCTAGGGTTAGGGTTAGGGGACGGGGAAGGTTTAGAGTCCAGGTGAGGTTACGGCAACGCGTTAGGGGGAGCGTGCGTGTGAGGGCGCGGGTTAGTGTTAGCGTACGGGTTAGGATTAGGGGACGGCTGAGGGTCAGGCTTCGGGGAAGGGTTAGGGTTAGGGTTCGGGCTAGGGTTAGGGTTAGGGGACGGGGACGGTTTAGGGTCCAGGTGAGGGTACGGCAACGCTTTAGGGGGAGCGTGCGTGTGAGGGCGCGGGTTAGTGTTAGCGTACGGGTTAGGATTAGGGGACGGGTGAGGGTCAGGCTTCGGGGAAGGGTTAGGGTTAGGGTTCGGGCTAGGGTTAGGGTTAGGGGACGGGGACGGTTTAGGGTCCAGGTGAGGGTACGGCAACGCTTTAGGGGGAGCGTGCGTGTGAGGGCGCGGGTTAGTGTTAGCGTACGGGTTAGGATTAGGGGACGGGTGAAGGTCAGGCTTCGGGGAAGGGTTAGGGTTCGGGCTAGGGTTAGGGTTAGGGGACGGGGACGGTTTCGGGTCCAGGTGAGGGTACGGCAACGCTTTAGGGGGAGCGTGCGTGTGAGGGCGCGGGTTAGTGTTAGCGTACGGGTTAGGATTAGCGGACGGGTGAGGGTCAGGCTTCGGGGAAGGGTTAGGGTTAGGGTTCGGGCTAGGGTTAGGGTTAGGGGACGGGGACGGTTTAGGGTCCAGGTGAGGGTACGGCAACGCTTTAGGGGGAGCGTGCGTGTGAGGGCGCGGGTTAGTGTTAGCGTACGGGTTAGGATTAGGGGACGGGTGAGTGTCAGGCTTCGGGGAAGGGTTAGGGTTAGGGTTCGGGCTAGGGTTAGGGTTAGGGGACGGGGACGGTTTAGGGTCCAGGTGAGGGTACGGCAACGCTTTAGGGGGAGCGTGCGTGTGAGGGCGCGGGTTAGTGTTAGCGTACGGGTTAGGATTAGGGGACGGGTGAGGGTCAGGCTTCGGGGAAGGGTTAGGGTTAGGGTTCGGGCTAGGGTTAGGGTTAGGGGACGGGGACGGTTTCGGGTCCAGGTGAGGGTACGGCAACGCTTTAGGGGGAGTGTGCGTGTGAGGGCGCGGGTTAGTGTTAGCGTACGGGTTAGGATTAGGGGACGGGTGAGGGTCAGGCTTCGGGGAAGGGTTAGGGTTAGGGTTCGGGCTAGGGTTAGGGTTAGGGGACGGGGACGGTTTAGGGTCCAGGTGAGGGTACGGCAACGCTTTAGGGGGAGCGTGCATGTGAGGGCGCGGGTTAGTGTTAGCGTACGGGTTAGGATTAGGGGACGGGTGAGGGTCAGGCTTCGGGGAAGGGTTAGGGTTAGGGTTCGGGCTAGGGTTAGGGTTAGGGGCCGGGGACGGTTTAGGGTCCAGGTGAGGGTACGGCAACGCTTTAGGGGGAGCGTGCGTGTGAGGGCACGGGTTAGTGTTAGCGTACGGGTTAGGATTAGGGGACGGGTGAGGGTCAGGCTTCGGGGAAGTGTTAGGGTTAGGGTTCGGGCTAGGGTTAGGATTAGGGGACGGGGACGGTTTACGGTCCAGGTGAGGGTAGGGCAACGCTTTAGGGGGAACGTGCGTGTGAGGGCGCGGGTTAGTGTTAGCGTACGGGTTAGGATTAGGGGATGGGTGAGTGTCAGGCTTCGGGGAAGGGTTAGGGTTCGGGCTAGGGTTAGGGTTAGGGGACGGGGACGGTTTAGGGTCCAGGTGAGTGTACGGCAACGCTTTAGGGGGAGCGTGCGTGTGAGGGCGCGGGTTAGTGTTAGCGTACAGGTTAGGATTAGGGGACGGGTGAGGGTCAGGCTTCGGGGAAGGGTTAGGGTTAGGGTTCGGGCTAGGGTTAGGGTTAGGGGACGGGGACGGTTTAGGGTCCAGGTGAGGGTACGGCAACGCTTTAGGGGGAGCGTGCGTGTGAGGGCGCGGGTTAGTGTTAGCGTACGGGTTAGGATTAGGGGACGGGTGAGGGTCAGGCTTCGGTGAAGGGTTAGGGTTAGGGTTCGGGCTAGGGTTAGGGTTAGGGGACGGGGACGGTTTAGGGTCCAGGTGAGGGTAGGGCAACGCTTTAGGGGGAGCGTGCGTGTGAGGGCGCGGGTTAGTGTTAGCGTACGGGTTAGGATTAGGGGACGGGTGAGGGTCAGGCTTCGGGGAAGGGTTAGGGTTAGGGTTCGGGCTAGGGTTAGGGTTAGGGGACGGGGACGGTTTAGGGTCCAGGTGAGGGTACGGCAACGCTTTAGGGGGAGCGTGCGTGTGTGGGCGCGGGTTAGTGTTAGCGTACGGGTTAGGTTTAGGGGACGGGTGAGGGTCAGGCTTCGGGGAAGGGTTAGGGTTAGGGTTCGGGCTAGGGTTAGGGTTAGGGGACGGGGACGGTTTCGGGTCCAGGTGAGGGTACGGCAACGCTTTAGGGGGAGCGTGCGTGTGAGGGCGCGGGTTAGTGTTAGCGTACGGGTTAGGATTAGGGGACGGGTGAGGGTCAGGCTTCGGGGAAGGGTTAGGGTTAGGGTTCGGGCTAGGGTTAGGGTTAGGGAACGGGGACGGTTTAGGGTCCAGGTGAGGGTACAGCAACGCTTTAGAGGGAGCGTGCGTGTGAGGGCGCGGGTTAGTGTTAGCGTACGGGTTAGGATTAGGGGACGGGTGAGGGTCAGGCTTCGGGGAAGGGTTAGGGTTAGGGTTCGGGCTAGGGTTAGGGTTAGGGGATGGGGACGGTTTAGGGTCCAGGTGAGGGTACGGCAATGCTTTAGGGGGAGCGTGCGTGTGAGGGCGCGGGTTAATGTTAGCGTACGGGTTAGGATTAGGGGACGGGTGAGGGTCAGGCTTCGGGGAAGGGTTAGGGTTAGGGTTCGGGCTAGGGTTAGGGTTAGGGGACGGGGAAGGTTTAGGGTCCAGGTGAGGGTACGGCAACGCTTTAGGGGGAGCGTGCGTGTGAGGGCGCGGGTTAGTGTTAGCGTACGTGTTAGGATTAGGGGACGGGTGAGGGTCAGGCTTCGGGGAAGGGTTAGGGTTAGGGTTCGGGCTAGGGTTAGGGTTAGGGGACGGGGACGGTTTAGGGTCCAGGTGAGGGTACGGCAACGCTTTAGGGGGAGCGTGCGTGTGAGGGCGCGGGTTAGTGTTAGCGTACGGGTTAGGATTAGGGGACGGGTGAGGGTCAGGCTTCGGGGAAGGGTTAGGGTTAGGGTTCGGGCTAGGGTTAGGGTAAGGGGACGGGGACGGTTTAGGGTCCAGGTGAGGGTACGGCAACGCTTTAGGGGGAGCGTGCGTGTGAGGGTGCGGGTTAGTGTTAGCGTACGGGTTAGGATTAGGGGACGGGTGAGGGTCAGGCTTCGGGGAAGGGTTAGGGTTAGGGTTCGGGCTAGGGTTAGGGTTAGGGGACAGGGACGGTTTAGGGTCCAGGTGAGGGTACGGCAACGCTTTAGGGGGAGCGTGCGTGTGAGGGCGCGGGTTAGTGTTAGCGTACGGGTTAGGATTAGGGGACGGGTGAGGGTCAGGCTTCGGGGAAGGGTTAGGGTTAGGGTTCGGGCTAGGGTTAGGGTTAGGGGACGGGGACGGTTTAGGGTCCAGGTGAGGGTACGGCAACGCTTTAGGGGGAGCGTGCGTGTGAGGCGCGGGTTAGTGTTAGCGTACGGGTTAGGATTAGGGGACGGGTGAGGGTCAGGCTTCGGGGAAGGGTTAGGGTTAGGGTTCGGGCTAGGGTTAGGGTTAGGGGACGGGGACGGTTTAGGGTCCAGGTGAGGGTACGGCAATGCTTTAGGGGGAGCGTGCGTGTGAGGGCGCGGGTTAGTGTTAGCGTACGGGTTAGGATTAGGGGACGGGTGAGGGTCAGGCTTCGGGGAAGGGTTAGGGTTAGGGTTCGGGCTAGGGTTAGGGTTAGGGGACGGGGACGGTTTAGGGTCCAGGTGAGGGTACGGCAACGCTTTAGGGGGAGCGTCCGTGTGAGGGCACACGTTAGTGTTAGCGTACGGGTTAGGATTAGGGGACGGGTGAGGGTCACGCTTCGGGGAAGGGTTAGGGTTAGGGTTCGGACTAGGGTTAGGGTTAGGGGACGGCGATGGTTTAGGGTCCAGGTGAGGGTACGGCAACGCTTTAGGGGGAGCGTGCGTGTGAGGGCGCGGGTTAGTGTTAGCGTACGGGTTAGGATTAGGGGACGGGTGAGGGTCAGGCTTCGGGGAAGGGTTAGGGTTAGGGTTCGGGCTAGGGTTAGGGTTAGGGGCCGGGGACGGTTTAGGGTCCAGGTGAGGGTACTGCAACGCTTTAGGGGGAGCGTGCGTGTGAGGGCGCGGGTTAGTGTTAGCGTACGGGTTAGGATTAGGGGACGGGTGAGGGTCAGGCTTCGGGGAAGTGTTAGGGTTAGGGTTCCGGCTAGGGTAAGGATTAGGGGACGGGGACGGTTTAGGGTCCAGGTGAGGGTAGGGCAACGCTTTAGGGGGAGCGTGCGTGTGAGGGCGCGGGTTAGTGTTAGCGTACGGGTTAGGATTAGGGGACGGGTGAGGGTCAGGCTTCGGGGAAGGGTTAGGGTTCGGGCTAGGGTTAGGGTTAGGGGACGGGGACGGTTTAGGGTCCAGGTGAGTGTACGGCAACGCTTTAGGGGGAGCGTGCGTGTGAGGGCGCGGGTTAGTGTTAGCGTACGGGTTAGGATTAGGGGACGGGTGAGGGTCAGGCTTCGGGGAAGGGTTAGGGTTAGGGTTCGGGCTAGGGTTAGGGTTAGGGGACGGGGACGGTTTAGGGTCCAGGTGAGGGTACGGCAACGCTTTAGGGGGAGCGTGCGTGTGAGGGCGCGGGTTAGTGTTAGCGTACGGGTTAGGATTAGGGGACGGGTGAGGGTCAGGCTTCGGGGAAGTGTTAGGGTTAGGGTTCGGGCTAGGGTTAGGGGACGGGGACGGGGACGGTTTAGGGTCCAGGTGAGGGTAGGGCAACGCTTTAGGGGGAGCGTGCGTGTGAGGGCGCGTGTTAGTGTAAGCGTACGGGTTAGGATTAGGGGACGGGTGAGGGTCAGGCTTCGGGGAAGGGTTAGGTTTAGGGTTCGGGCTAGGGTTAGGGTTAGGGGACGGGGACGGTTTAGGGTCCAGGTGAGGGTACGGCAACGCTTAAGGGGGAGCGTGCGTGTGTGGGCGCGGGTTAGTGTTAGCGTACGGGTTAGGTTTAGGGGACGGGTGAGGGTCAGGCTTCGGGGAAGGGTTAGGTTTAGGGTTCGGGCTAGGGTTAGGGTTAGGGGACGGGGACGGTTTCGGGTCAGGTGAGGGTACGGCAACGCTTTAGGGGGAGCGTGCGTGTGAGGGCGCGGGTTAGTGTTAGCGTACGGGTTAGGATTAGAGGACAGGTGAGGGTCAGGCTTCGGGGAAGGGTTAGGGTTAGGGTTCGAGCTAGGGTTAGGGTTAGGGGACGGGGACGGTTTAGGGTCCAGGTGAGGGTACGGCAACGCTTTAGAGCGAGCGTGCGTGTGAGGGCGCGGGTTAGTGTTAGCGTACGGGTTAGGATTAGGGGACGGTTGAGAGTCAGGCTTCGGGGAAGGGTTAGGGTTAGGGTTCGGGCTAGGGTTAGGGTTAGGGGACGGGGACGGTTTAGGGTCCAGGTGAGGGTACGGCAATGCTTTAGGGGGAGCGTGCGTGTGAGGGCGCGGGTTAGTGTTAGCGTACGGGTTAGGATTAGGGGACGGGTGAGGGTCAGGCTTCGGGGAAGGGTTAGGGTTAGGGTTCGGGCTAGGGTTAGGGTTAGGGGACGGGGACGGTTTAGGGTCCAGGTGAGGGTACGGCAACGCTTTAGGGGGAGCGTGCGTGTGAGGGCGCGGGTTAGTGTTAGCGTACGGGTTAGGATTAGGGGACGGGTGAGGGTCAGGCTTCGTGGAAGTGTTAGGGTTCGGGCTAGGGTTAGGGTTAGGGGACGGGGACGGTTTAGGGTCCAGGTGAGGGTACGGCAACGCTTTAGGGGGAGCGTGCGTGTGAGGGCACGGGTTAGTGTTAGCGTACGGGTTAGGATTAGGGGACGGGTGAGTGTCAGGCTTCGGGGAAGGGTTAGGGTTAGGGTTCGGGTTAGGGTTAGGGTTAGGGGACGGGGACGGTTTAGGGTCCAGGTGAGGGTACGGCAACGCTTTAGGGGGAGCGTGCGTGTGAGGGCGCGGGTTAGTGTTAGCGTACGGGTTAGGATTAGGGGACGGGTGAGGGTCAGGCTTCGGGGAAGTGTTAGGGTTAGGATTCGGGCTAGGGTTAGGGTTAGGGGACGGGGACGGTTTAGGGTCCAGGTGAGGGTACGGCAACGCTTTAGGGGGAGCGTGCGTGTGAGGGCGCGGGTTAGTGTTAGCGTACGGGTTAGGATTAGGGGACGGGTGAGGGTCAGGCTGCGGGGAAGGGTTAGGGTTAGGGTTCGGGCTAGGGTTAGGGTTAGGGGACGGGGACGGTTTAGGGTCCAGGTGAGGGTACAGCAACGCTTTAGGGAGAGCGTGCGTGTGAGGGCGCGGGTTAGTGTTAGCGTACGGGTTAGGATTAGGGGACGGGTGAGGGTCAGGCTTCGGGGAAGGGTTAGGGTTAGGGTTCGGGCTAGGGTTAGGGTTAGGGGACGGGGACGGTTTAGGGTCCAGGTGAGGGTACGGCAACGCTTTAGGGGGAGCGTGCGTGTGAGGGCACGGGTTAGTGTTAGCGTACGGGTTAGGATTAGGGGACGGGTGAGGGTCAGGCTTCGGGGAAGTGTTAGGGTTAGGGTTCGGGCTAGGGTTAGGGTTAGGTGACGGGGACGGTTTCGGGTCCAGGTGAGGGTACGGCAACGCTTTAGGGGGAGCGTGCGTGTGAGGGCGCGGGTTAGTGTTAGCGTACGGGTTAGGATTAGGGGACGGGTGAGGGTCAGGCTTCGGGGAAGGGTTAGGTTTAGGGTTCGGGCTAGGGTTAGGGTTAGGGGACGGGGACGGTTTCGGGTCCAGGTGAGGGTACGGCAACGCTTTAGGGGGAGCGTGCGTGTGAGGGCGCGGGTTAGTGTTAGCGTACGGGTTAGGATTAGGGGAAGGGTGAGGGTCAGGCTTCTGGGAAGGGTTAGGGTTAGGGTTCGGGCTAGGGTTAGGGTTAGGGGACGAGGACGGTTTAGGGTCCAGGTGAGGGCACGGCAACGCTTTAGGGGGAGCGTGCGTGTGAGGGCGCGCGTTAGTGTTAGCGTACGGCTTAGGATTATGGGACGGGTTAGGGTCAGGCTTCGGGGAAGGGTTAGGGTTAGGGTTCGGGCTAGGGTTAGGGTTAGGGGACGGGGACGGTTTAGGGTCCAGGTGAGGGTACGGCAACGCTTTAGGGGGAGCGTGCGTGTGAGGGCGCGGGATAATGTTAGCGTACGGGTTAGGATTAGGGGACGGGTGAGGGTCAGGCTTCGGGGAAGTGTTAGGGTTAGGATTCGGGCTAGGATTAGGGTTAGGGGACGGGGAAGGTTTAGAGTCCAGGTGACGGTACGGCAACGCTTTAGGGGGAGCGTGCGTGTGAGGGCGCGGGTTAGTGTTAGCGTACGGGTTAGGATTAGGGGACGGGTGAGGGTCAGGCTTCGGGGAAGGGTTAGGGTTAGGGTTCGGGCTAGGGTTAGGGTTAGGGGACGGGGACGGTTTAGGGTGCAGGTGAGGGTACGGCAATGCTTTAGGGGGAGCGTGCATGTGAGGGCGCGGGTTAGTGTTAGCGTACGGGTTAGGATTAGGGGACGGGTGAGGGTCAGGCTTCGGGGAAGGGTTAGGGTTAGGGTTCGGGCTAGGGTTAGGGTTAGGGGACGGGGACGGTTTAGGGTCCAGGTGAGGGAACGGCAACGCTTTAGGGGGAGCGTGCGTGTGAGGGCGCGGGTTAGTGTTAGCGTGCGGATTAGGATTAGGGGACGGGTGAGGGTCAGGCTTCGGGGAAGGGTTAGGGTTAGGGTTCGGGCTAGGGTTAGGGTTAGGGGACGGGGACGGTTTAGGGTCCAGGTGAGGGTACGGCAACGCTTTAGGGGGAGCGTGCGTGTGAGGGCGCGGGTTAGTGTTAGCGTACGGGTTAGGATTAGGGGACGGGTGAGGGTCAGGCTTCGGGGAAGGGTTAGGGTTAGGGCTCGGGCTAGGGTTAGGGTTAGGGGACGGGGACGGTTTAGGGTCCAGGTGAGGGTACGGCAACGCTTTAGGGGGAGCGTGCGTGTGAGGGCGCGGGTTAGTGTTAGCTTACGGGTTAGGATTAGGGGACGGGTGAGGGTCAGGCTTCGGGGAAGGGTTAGGGTTAGGGTTCGGGCTAGGGTTAGGGTTAGGGGACGGGGACGGTTTAGGGTCCAGGTGAGGGTACGGCAACGCTTTAGGGGGAGCGTGCGTCTGAGGGCGCGGGTTAGTGTTAGCGTACGGGTTAGGATTAGGGGACGGGTGAGGGTCAGGCTTCGGGGAAGGGTTAGGGTTAGGGTTCGGGCTAGGGTTAGGGTTAGGGGACGGGGACGGTTTAGGGTCCAGGTGAGGGTACGGCAACGCTTTAGGGGGAGCGTGCGTGTGAGGGCGCGGGTTAGTGTTAGCGTACGGGTTAGGATTAGGGGACGGGTGAGGGTCAGGCTTTGGGGAAGGGTTAGGGTTAGGGTTCGGGCTAGGGTTAGGGTTAGGGGACGGGGACGGTTTCGGATCCAGGTGAGGGTACGGCAACGCTTTAGGGGGAGCGTGCGTGTGAGGGCGCGGGTTAGCGTTAGCGTACGGGTTAGGATTAGGGGACGGGTGAGGGTCAGGCTTCGGGGAAGGGTTAGGGTTAGGATTCGGGCTAGGGTTAGGGTTAGGGGACGGGGACGGTTTAGGGTCCAGGTGAGGGTACGGCAACGCTTTAGGGGGAGCGTGCGTGTGAGGGCGCGGGTTAGTGTTAGCGTACGGGTTAGGATTAGGGGACGGGTGAGGGTCAGGCTTCGGGGAAGGGTTAGGGTTAGGGTTCGGGCTAGGGTTAGGGTTAGGGGCCGGGGACGGTTTAGGGTCCAGGTGAGGGTACTGCAACGCTTTAGGGGGAGCGTGCGTGTGAGGGCGCGGGTTAGTGTTAGCGTACGGGTTAGGATTAGGGGACGGGTGAGGGTCAGGCTTCGGGGAAGTGTTAGGGTTAGGGTTCCGGCTAGGGTAAGGATTAGGGGACGGGGACGGTTTAGGGTCCAGGTGAGGGTAGGGCAACGCTTTAGGGGGAGCGTGCGTGTGAGGGCGCGGGTTAGTGTTAGCGTACGGGTTAGGATTAGGGGACGGGTGAGGGTCAGGCTTCGGGGAAGGGTTAGGGTTCGGGCTAGGGTTAGGGTTAGGGGACGGGGACGGTTTAGGGTCCAGGTGAGTGTACGGCAACGCTTTAGGGGGAGCGTGCGTGTGAGGGCGCGGGTTAGTGTTAGCGTACGGGTTAGGATTAGGGGACGGGTGAGGGTCAGGCTTCGGGGAAGGGTTAGGGTTAGGGTTCGGGCTAGGGTTAGGGTTAGGGGACGGGGACGGTTTAGGGTCCAGGTGAGGGTACGGCAACGCTTTAGGGGGAGCGTGCGTGTGAGGGCGCGGGTTAGTGTTAGCGTACGGGTTAGGATTAGGGGACGGGTGAGGGTCAGGCTTCGGGGAAGTGTTAGGGTTAGGGTTCGGGCTAGGGTTAGGGGACGGGGACGGGGACGGTTTAGGGTCCAGGTGAGGGTAGGGCAACGCTTTAGGGGGAGCGTGCGTGTGAGGGCGCGTGTTAGTGTAAGCGTACGGGTTAGGATTAGGGGACGGGTGAGGGTCAGGCTTCGGGGAAGGGTTAGGTTTAGGGTTCGGGCTAGGGTTAGGGTTAGGGGACGGGGACGGTTTAGGGTCCAGGTGAGGGTACGGCAACGCTTAAGGGGGAGCGTGCGTGTGTGGGCGCGGGTTAGTGTTAGCGTACGGGTTAGGTTTAGGGGACGGGTGAGGGTCAGGCTTCGGGGAAGGGTTAGGTTTAGGGTTCGGGCTAGGGTTAGGGTTAGGGGACGGGGACGGTTTCGGGTCAGGTGAGGGTACGGCAACGCTTTAGGGGGAGCGTGCGTGTGAGGGCGCGGGTTAGTGTTAGCGTACGGGTTAGGATTAGAGGACAGGTGAGGGTCAGGCTTCGGGGAAGGGTTAGGGTTAGGGTTCGAGCTAGGGTTAGGGTTAGGGGACGGGGACGGTTTAGGGTCCAGGTGAGGGTACGGCAACGCTTTAGAGCGAGCGTGCGTGTGAGGGCGCGGGTTAGTGTTAGCGTACGGGTTAGGATTAGGGGACGGTTGAGAGTCAGGCTTCGGGGAAGGGTTAGGGTTAGGGTTCGGGCTAGGGTTAGGGTTAGGGGACGGGGACGGTTTAGGGTCCAGGTGAGGGTACGGCAATGCTTTAGGGGGAGCGTGCGTGTGAGGGCGCGGGTTAGTGTTAGCGTACGGGTTAGGATTAGGGGACGGGTGAGGGTCAGGCTTCGGGGAAGGGTTAGGGTTAGGGTTCGGGCTAGGGTTAGGGTTAGGGGACGGGGACGGTTTAGGGTCCAGGTGAGGGTACGGCAACGCTTTAGGGGGAGCGTGCGTGTGAGGGCGCGGGTTAGTGTTAGCGTACGGGTTAGGATTAGGGGACGGGTGAGGGTCAGGCTTCGTGGAAGTGTTAGGGTTCGGGCTAGGGTTAGGGTTAGGGGACGGGGACGGTTTAGGGTCCAGGTGAGGGTACGGCAACGCTTTAGGGGGAGCGTGCGTGTGAGGGCACGGGTTAGTGTTAGCGTACGGGTTAGGATTAGGGGACGGGTGAGTGTCAGGCTTCGGGGAAGGGTTAGGGTTAGGGTTCGGGTTAGGGTTAGGGTTAGGGGACGGGGACGGTTTAGGGTCCAGGTGAGGGTACGGCAACGCTTTAGGGGGAGCGTGCGTGTGAGGGCGCGGGTTAGTGTTAGCGTACGGGTTAGGATTAGGGGACGGGTGAGGGTCAGGCTTCGGGGAAGTGTTAGGGTTAGGATTCGGGCTAGGGTTAGGGTTAGGGGACGGGGACGGTTTAGGGTCCAGGTGAGGGTACGGCAACGCTTTAGGGGGAGCGTGCGTGTGAGGGCGCGGGTTAGTGTTAGCGTACGGGTTAGGATTAGGGGACGGGTGAGGGTCAGGCTGCGGGGAAGGGTTAGGGTTAGGGTTCGGGCTAGGGTTAGGGTTAGGGGACGGGGACGGTTTAGGGTCCAGGTGAGGGTACAGCAACGCTTTAGGGAGAGCGTGCGTGTGAGGGCGCGGGTTAGTGTTAGCGTACGGGTTAGGATTAGGGGACGGGTGAGGGTCAGGCTTCGGGGAAGGGTTAGGGTTAGGGTTCGGGCTAGGGTTAGGGTTAGGGGACGGGGACGGTTTAGGGTCCAGGTGAGGGTACGGCAACGCTTTAGGGGGAGCGTGCGTGTGAGGGCACGGGTTAGTGTTAGCGTACGGGTTAGGATTAGGGGACGGGTGAGGGTCAGGCTTCGGGGAAGTGTTAGGGTTAGGGTTCGGGCTAGGGTTAGGGTTAGGTGACGGGGACGGTTTCGGGTCCAGGTGAGGGTACGGCAACGCTTTAGGGGGAGCGTGCGTGTGAGGGCGCGGGTTAGTGTTAGCGTACGGGTTAGGATTAGGGGACGGGTGAGGGTCAGGCTTCGGGGAAGTGTTAGGTTTAGGGTTCGGGCTAGGGTTAGGGTTAGGGGACGGGGACGGTTTCGGGTCCAGGTGAGGGTACGGCAACGCTTTAGGGGGAGCGTGCGTGTGAGGGCGCGGGTTAGTGTTAGCGTACGGGTTAGGATTAGGGGAAGGGTGAGGGTCAGGCTTCTGGGAAGGGTTAGGGTTAGGGTTCGGGCTAGGGTTAGGGTTAGGGGACGAGGACGGTTTAGGGTCCAGGTGAGGGCACGGCAACGCTTTAGGGGGAGCGTGCGTGTGAGGGCGCGCGTTAGTGTTAGCGTACGGCTTAGGATTATGGGACGGGTTAGGGTCAGGCTTCGGGGAAGGGTTAGGGTTAGGGTTCGGGCTAGGGTTAGGGTTAGGGGACGGGGACGGTTTAGGGTCCAGGTGAGGGTACGGCAACGCTTTAGGGGGAGCGTGCGTGTGAGGGCGCGGGATAATGTTAGCGTACGGGTTAGGATTAGGGGACGGGTGAGGGTCAGGCTTCGGGGAAGTGTTAGGGTTAGGATTCGGGCTAGGATTAGGGTTAGGGGACGGGGAAGGTTTAGAGTCCAGGTGACGGTACGGCAACGCTTTAGGGGGAGCGTGCGTGTGAGGGCGCGGGTTAGTGTTAGCGTACGGGTTAGGATTAGGGGACGGGTGAGGGTCAGGCTTCGGGGAAGGGTTAGGGTTAGGGTTCGGGCTAGGGTTAGGGTTAGGGGACGGGGACGGTTTAGGGTGCAGGTGAGGGTACGGCAATGCTTTAGGGGGAGCGTGCATGTGAGGGCGCGGGTTAGTGTTAGCGTACGGGTTAGGATTAGGGGACGGGTGAGGGTCAGGCTTCGGGGAAGGGTTAGGGTTAGGGTTCGGGCTAGGGTTAGGGTTAGGGGACGGGGACGGTTTAGGGTCCAGGTGAGGGAACGGCAACGCTTTAGGGGGAGCGTGCGTGTGAGGGCGCGGGTTAGTGTTAGCGTGCGGATTAGGATTAGGGGACGGGTGAGGGTCAGGCTTCGGGGAAGGGTTAGGGTTAGGGTTCGGGCTAGGGTTAGGGTTAGGGGACGGGGACGGTTTAGGGTCCAGGTGAGGGTACGGCAACGCTTTAGGGGGAGCGTGCGTGTGAGGGCGCGGGTTAGTGTTAGCGTACGGGTTAGGATTAGGGGACGGGTGAGGGTCAGGCTTCGGGGAAGGGTTAGGGTTAGGGTTCGGGCTAGGGTTAGGGTTAGGGGACGGGGACGGTTTAGGGTCCAGGTGAGGGTACGGCAACGCTTTAGGGGGAGCGTGCGTGTGAGGGCGCGGGTTAGTGTTAGCTTACGGGTTAGGATTAGGGGACGGGTGAGGGTCAGGCTTCGGGGAAGGGTTAGGGTTAGGGTTCGGGCTAGGGTTAGGGTTAGGGGACGGGGACGGTTTAGGGTCCAGGTGAGGGTACGGCAACGCTTTAGGGGGAGCGTGCGTCTGAGGGCGCGGGTTAGTGTTAGCGTACGGGTTAGGATTAGGGGACGGGTGAGGGTCAGGCTTCGGGGAAGGGTTAGGGTTAGGGTTCGGGCTAGGGTTAGGGTTAGGGGACGGGGACGGTTTAGGGTCCAGGTGAGGGTACGGCAACGCTTTAGGGGGAGCGTGCGTGTGAGGGCGCGGGTTAGTGTTAGCGTACGGGTTAGGATTAGGGGACGGGTGAGGGTCAGGCTTTGGGGAAGGGTTAGGGTTAGGGTTCGGGCTAGGGTTAGGGTTAGGGGACGGGGACGGTTTCGGATCCAGGTGAGGGTACGGCAACGCTTTAGGGGGAGCGTGCGTGTGAGGGCGCGGGTTAGCGTTAGCGTACGGGTTAGGATTAGGGGACGGGTGAGGGTCAGGCTTCGGGGAAGGGTTAGGGTTAGGATTCGGGCTAGGGTTAGGGTTAGGGGACGGGGACGGTTTAGGGTCCAGGTGAGGGTACGGCAACGCTTTAGGGGGAGCGTGCGTGTGAGGGCGCGGGTTAGTGTTAGCGTACGGGTTAGGATTAGGGGACGGGTGAGGGTCAGGCTTCGGGGAAGGGTTAGGGTTAGGGTTCGGGCTAGGGTTAGGGTTAGGGGACGGGGACGGTTTAGGGTCCAGGTGAGGGTACGGCAACGCTTTACGGGGAGCGTGCGTGTCAGGGCGCGCGTTAGTGTTAGCGTACGGCTTAGGATTAGGGGACGGGTGAGGGTCAGGCTTCGGGGAAGGGTTAGGGTTAGGGTTCGGGCTAGGGTTAGGGTTAGGGGACGGGGACGGTTTAGGGTCCAGGTGAGGGTACGGCAACGCTTTAGGGGGAGCGTGCGTGTGAGGGCGCGGGTTAGTGTTAGCGTACGGGTTAGGATTAGGGGACGGGTGAGGGTCAGGCTTCGGGGAAGGGTTAGGGTTAGGGTTCGGGCTAGGGTTAGGGTTAGGGGATGGGGACCGTTTAGGGTCCAGGTGAGGGTACGGCAACGTTTTAGGGGGAGCGTGCGTGTGAGGGCGCGGGTTAGTGTTAGCGTACGGCTTAGGATTAGGGGACGGGTGAGGGTCAGGCTTCGGGGAAGGGTTAGGGTTAGGGTTCGGGCTAGGGTTAGGGTTAGGGGACGGGGACGGTTTAGGGTGCAGGTGAGGGTACGGCAATGCTTTAGGGGTGCGTGCATGTGAGGGCGCGGGTTAGTGTTAGCGTACGGGTTAGGAATAGGGGACGGGTGAGGGTCAGGCTTCGGGGAAGGGTTAGGATTAGGGTTCGGGCTAGGGTTAGGGTTAGGGGACGGGGACGGTTTAGGGTCCAGGTGAGGGTACGGCAACGCTTTAGGGGGAGCGTGCATGTGAGGGCGCGGGTTAGTGTTAGCGTACGGGTTAGGATTAGGGGACGGGTGAGGGTCAGGCTTCGGGGAAGGGTTAGGGTTAGGGTTCGGGCTAGGGTTAGGGTTAGGGGACGGGGACGGTTTAGGGTCCAGGTGAGTGTACGGCAACGCTTTAGGGGGAGCATGCATGTGAGGGCGCGGGTTAGTGTTAGCGTACGGGTTAGGATTAGGGGACGGGTGAGGGTCATGCTTCGGGGAAGGGTTTGGGTTAGGGTTCGGGCTAGGGTTAGGGTTAGGGGATGGGGACGGTTTAGGGTCCAGGTGAGGGTACGGCAACGCTTTAGGGGGAGTGTGCGTGTGAGGGCGCGGGTTAGTGTTAGCGTGCGGATTAGGATTAGGGGACGGGTGAGGGTCAGGCTTCGGGGAAGGGTTAGGGTTAGGGTTCGGGCTAGGGTTAGGGTTAGGGGACGGGGACGGTTTAGGGTCCAGGTGAGGGTACGGCAACGCTTTAGGGGGAGCGTGCGTGTGAGGGCGCGGGTTAGTGTTAGCGTACGGATTAGGATTAGGGGACGGGTGAGGGTCAGGCTTCGGGGAAGGGTTAGGGTTAGGGTTCGGGCTAGGGTTAGGGTTAGGGGACGGGGACGGTTTAGGGTCCAGGTGAGGGTACGGCAACGCTTTAGGGGGAGCGTGCGTGTGAGGGCGCGGGTTAGTGTTAGCGTACGGGTTAGGATTAGGGGACGGGTGAGGGTCAGGCTTTGGGGAAGGGTTAGGGTTAGGGTTCGGGCTAGGGTTAGGGTTAGGGGACGGGGACGGTTTCGGATCCAGGTGAGGGTACGGCAACGCTTTAGGAGGAGCGTGCGTGTGAGGGCGCGGGTTAGCGTTAGCGTACGGGTTAGGATTAGGGGACGGGTGAGGGTCAGGCTTCGGGGAAGGGTTAGGGTTAGGATTCGGGCTAGGGTTAGGGTTAGGGGACGGGGACGGTTTAGGGTCCAGGTGAGGGTACGGCAACGCTTTAGGGGGAGCGTGCGTGTGAGGGCGCGGGTTAGTGTTAGCGTACGGGTTAGGATTAGGGGACGGGTGAGGGTCAGGCTTCGGAGAAGGGTTAGGGTTAGGGTTCGGGCTAGGGTTAGGGTTAGGGGACGGGGACGGTTTAGGGTCCAGGTGAGGGTACGGCAACGCTTTACGGGGAGCGTGCGTGTGAGGGCGCGCGTTAGTGTTAGCGTACGGCTTAGGATTAGGGGATGGGTGAGGGTCAGGCTTCGGGGAAGGGTTAGGGTTAGGGTTCGGGCTAGGGTTAGGGTTAGGGGACGGGGACGGTTTAGGGTCCAGGTGAGGGTACGGCAACGCTTTAGGGGGAGCGTGCGTGTGAGGGCGCGGGTTAGTGTTAGCGTACGGGTTAGGATTAGGGGACGGGTGAGGGTCAAGCTTTGGGGAAGGGTTAGGGTTAGGGTTCGGGCTAGGGTTAGGGTTAGGGGACGGGGACGGTTTCGGATCCAGGTGAGGGTACGGCAACGCTTTAGGAGTAGCGTGCGTGTGAGGGCGCGGGTTAGCGTTAGCGTACGGGTTAGGATTAGGGGACGGGTGAGGGTCAGGCTTCGGGGAAGGGTTAGGGTTAGGATTCGGGCTAGGGTTAGGGTTAGGGGACGGGGACGGTTTAGGGTCCAGGTGACGGTACGGCAACGCTTTAGGGGGAGCGTGCATGTGAGGGCGCGGGTTAGTGTTAGCGTACGGGTTAGCATTAGGGGACGGGTGAGGGTCAGGCTTCGGGGAAGGGTTAGGGTTAGGGTTCGGGCTAGGGTTAGGGTTAGGGGACGGGGACGGTTTCGGGTCCAGGTGAGGGTACGGCAACGCTTTAGGGGGAGCGTGCGTGTGAGGGCGCGGGTTAGTGTTAGCGTACGGGTTAGGATTAGGGGACGGGTGAGGGTCAGGCTTCGGGGAAGGGTTAGGGTTAGGGTTCGGGCTAGGGTTAGGGTTAGGGGACGGGGACCGTTTAGGGTCCAGGTGAGGGTACGGCAACGTTTTAGGGGGAGCGTGCGTGTGAGGGCGCGGGTTAGTGTTAGCGTACGGCTTAGGATTAGGGGACGGGTGAGGGTCAGGCTTCGGGGAAGGGTTAGGGTTAGGGTTCGGGCTAGGGTTAGGGTTAGGGGACGGGGACGGTTTAGGGTGCAGGTGAGGGTACGGCAATGCTTTAGGGGGAGCGTGCATGTGAGGGCGCGGGTTAGTGTTAGCGTACGGGTTAGGATTAGGGGACGGGTGAGGGTCAGGCTTCGGGGAAGGGTTAGGATTAGGGTTCGGGCTAGGGTTAGGGTTAGGGGACGGGGACGGTTTAGGGTCCAGGTGAGGGTACGGCAACGCTTTAGGGGGAGCGTGCATGTGAGGGCGCGGGTTAGTGTTAGCGTACGGGTTAGGATTAGGGGACGGGTGAGGGTCAGGCTTCGGGGAAGGGTTAGGGTTAGGGTTCGGGCTAGGGTTAGGGTTAGGGGACGGGGACGGTTTAGGGTCCAGGTGAGTGTACGGCAACGCTTTAGGGGGAGCATGCGTGTGAGGGCGCGGGTTAGTGTTAGCGTACGGGTTAGGATTAGGGGACGGGTGAGGGTCAGGCTGCGGGGAAGGGTTAGGGTTAGGGTTCGGGCTAGGGTTAGGGTTAGGGGACGGGGACGGTTTAGGGTCCAGGTGAGGGTACAGCAACGCTTTAGGGAGAGCGTGCGTGTGAGGGCGCGGGTTAGTGTTAGCGTACGGGTTAGGATTAGGGGACGGGTGAGGGTCAGGCTTCGGGGAAGGGTTAGGGTTAGGGTTCGGGCTAGGGTTAGGGTTAGGGGACGGGGACGGTTTAGGGTCCAGGTGAGGGTACGGCAACGCTTTAGGGGGAGCGTGCGTGTGAGGGCACGGGTTAGTGTTAGCGTACGGGTTAGGATTAGGGGACGGGTGAGGGTCAGGCTTCGGGGAAGTGTTAGGGTTAGGGTTCGGGCTAGGGTTAGGGTTAGGTGACGGGGACGGTTTCGGGTCCAGGTGAGGGTACGGCAACGCTTTAGGGGGAGCGTGCGTGTGAGGGCGCGGGTTAGTGTTAGCGTACGGGTTAGGATTAGGGGACGGGTGAGGGTCAGGCTTCGGGGAAGTGTTAGGTTTAGGGTTCGGGCTAGGGTTAGGGTTAGGGGACGGGGACGGTTTCGGGTCCAGGTGAGGGTACGGCAACGCTTTAGGGGGAGCGTGCGTGTGAGGGCGCGGGTTAGTGTTAGCGTACGGGTTAGGATTAGGGGAAGGGTGAGGGTCAGGCTTCTGGGAAGGGTTAGGGTTAGGGTTCGGGCTAGGGTTAGGGTTAGGGGACGAGGACGGTTTAGGGTCCAGGTGAGGGCACGGCAACGCTTTAGGGGGAGCGTGCGTGTGAGGGCGCGCGTTAGTGTTAGCGTACGGCTTAGGATTATGGGACGGGTTAGGGTCAGGCTTCGGGGAAGGGTTAGGGTTAGGGTTCGGGCTAGGGTT
This sequence comes from Delphinus delphis, assembly GCF_949987515.2. NCBI lineage: Eukaryota > Metazoa > Chordata > Mammalia > Artiodactyla > Delphinidae > Delphinus > Delphinus delphis. Next base: position 1,116,224 of record NC_082694.2, on the reverse strand, counting down.
AGGGTTAGGGGACGGGGACGGTTTAGGGTCCAGGTGAGGGTACGGCAACGCTTTAGGGGGAGCGTGCGTGTGAGGGCGCGGGATAATGTTAGCGTACGGGTTAGGATTAGGGGACGGGTGAGGGTCAGGCTTCGGGGAAGTGTTAGGGTTAGGATTCGGGCTAGGATTAGGGTTAGGGGACGGGGAAGGTTTAGAGTCCAGGTGACGGTACGGCAACGCTTTAGGGGGAGCGTGCGTGTGAGGGCGCGGGTTAGTGTTAGCGTACGGGTTAGGATTAGGGGACGGGTGAGGGTCAGGCTTCGGGGAAGGGTTAGGGTTAGGGTTCGGGCTAGGGTTAGGGTTAGGGGACGGGGACGGTTTAGGGTGCAGGTGAGGGTACGGCAATGCTTTAGGGGGAGCGTGCATGTGAGGGCGCGGGTTAGTGTTAGCGTACGGGTTAGGATTAGGGGACGGGTGAGGGTCAGGCTTCGGGGAAGGGTTAGGGTTAGGGTTCGGGCTAGGGTTAGGGTTAGGGGACGGGGACGGTTTAGGGTCCAGGTGAGGGAACGGCAACGCTTTAGGGGGAGCGTGCGTGTGAGGGCGCGGGTTAGTGTTAGCGTGCGGATTAGGATTAGGGGACGGGTGAGGGTCAGGCTTCGGGGAAGGGTTAGGGTTAGGGTTCGGGCTAGGGTTAGGGTTAGGGGACGGGGACGGTTTAGGGTCCAGGTGAGGGTACGGCAACGCTTTAGGGGGAGCGTGCGTGTGAGGGCGCGGGTTAGTGTTAGCGTACGGGTTAGGATTAGGGGACGGGTGAGGGTCAGGCTTCGGGGAAGGGTTAGGGTTAGGGTTCGGGCTAGGGTTAGGGTTAGGGGACGGGGACGGTTTAGGGTCCAGGTGAGGGTACGGCAACGCTTTAGGGGGAGCGTGCGTGTGAGGGCGCGGGTTAGTGTTAGCTTACGGGTTAGGATTAGGGGACGGGTGAGGGTCAGGCTTCGGGGAAGGGTTAGGGTTAGGGTTCGGGCTAGGGTTAGGGTTAGGGGACGGGGACGGTTTAGGGTCCAGGTGAGGGTACGGCAACGCTTTAGGGGGAGCGTGCGTCTGAGGGCGCGGGTTAGTGTTAGCGTACGGGTTAGGATTAGGGGACGGGTGAGGGTCAGGCTTCGGGGAAGGGTTAGGGTTAGGGTTCGGGCTAGGGTTAGGGTTAGGGGACGGGGACGGTTTAGGGTCCAGGTGAGGGTACGGCAACGCTTTAGGGGGAGCGTGCGTGTGAGGGCGCGGGTTAGTGTTAGCGTACGGGTTAGGATTAGGGGACGGGTGAGGGTCAGGCTTTGGGGAAGGGTTAGGGTTAGGGTTCGGGCTAGGGTTAGGGTTAGGGGACGGGGACGGTTTCGGATCCAGGTGAGGGTACGGCAACGCTTTAGGGGGAGCGTGCGTGTGAGGGCGCGGGTTAGCGTTAGCGTACGGGTTAGGATTAGGGGACGGGTGAGGGTCAGGCTTCGGGGAAGGGTTAGGGTTAGGATTCGGGCTAGGGTTAGGGTTAGGGGACGGGGACGGTTTAGGGTCCAGGTGAGGGTACGGCAACGCTTTAGGGGGAGCGTGCGTGTGAGGGCGCGGGTTAGTGTTAGCGTACGGGTTAGGATTAGGGGACGGGTGAGGGTCAGGCTTCGGGGAAGGGTTAGGGTTAGGGTTCGGGCTAGGGTTAGGGTTAGGGGACGGGGACGGTTTAGGGTCCAGGTGAGGGTACGGCAACGCTTTACGGGGAGCGTGCGTGTCAGGGCGCGCGTTAGTGTTAGCGTACGGCTTAGGATTAGGGGACGGGTGAGGGTCAGGCTTCGGGGAAGGGTTAGGGTTAGGGTTCGGGCTAGGGTTAGGGTTAGGGGACGGGGACGGTTTAGGGTCCAGGTGAGGGTACGGCAACGCTTTAGGGGGAGCGTGCGTGTGAGGGCGCGGGTTAGTGTTAGCGTACGGGTTAGGATTAGGGGACGGGTGAGGGTCAGGCTTCGGGGAAGGGTTAGGGTTAGGGTTCGGGCTAGGGTTAGGGTTAGGGGATGGGGACCGTTTAGGGTCCAGGTGAGGGTACGGCAACGTTTTAGGGGGAGCGTGCGTGTGAGGGCGCGGGTTAGTGTTAGCGTACGGCTTAGGATTAGGGGACGGGTGAGGGTCAGGCTTCGGGGAAGGGTTAGGGTTAGGGTTCGGGCTAGGGTTAGGGTTAGGGGACGGGGACGGTTTAGGGTGCAGGTGAGGGTACGGCAATGCTTTAGGGGTGCGTGCATGTGAGGGCGCGGGTTAGTGTTAGCGTACGGGTTAGGAATAGGGGACGGGTGAGGGTCAGGCTTCGGGGAAGGGTTAGGATTAGGGTTCGGGCTAGGGTTAGGGTTAGGGGACGGGGACGGTTTAGGGTCCAGGTGAGGGTACGGCAACGCTTTAGGGGGAGCGTGCATGTGAGGGCGCGGGTTAGTGTTAGCGTACGGGTTAGGATTAGGGGACGGGTGAGGGTCAGGCTTCGGGGAAGGGTTAGGGTTAGGGTTCGGGCTAGGGTTAGGGTTAGGGGACGGGGACGGTTTAGGGTCCAGGTGAGTGTACGGCAACGCTTTAGGGGGAGCATGCATGTGAGGGCGCGGGTTAGTGTTAGCGTACGGGTTAGGATTAGGGGACGGGTGAGGGTCATGCTTCGGGGAAGGGTTTGGGTTAGGGTTCGGGCTAGGGTTAGGGTTAGGGGACGGGGACGGTTTAGGGTCCAGGTGAGGGTACGGCAACGCTTTAGGGGGAGTGTGCGTGTGAGGGCGCGGGTTAGTGTTAGCGTGCGGATTAGGATTAGGGGACGGGTGAGGGTCAGGCTTCGGGGAAGGGTTAGGGTTAGGGTTCGGGCTAGGGTTAGGGTTAGGGGACGGGGACGGTTTAGGGTCCAGGTGAGGGTACGGCAACGCTTTAGGGGGAGCGTGCGTGTGAGGGCGCGGGTTAGTGTTAGCGTACGGATTAGGATTAGGGGACGGGTGAGGGTCAGGCTTCGGGGAAGGGTTAGGGTTAGGGTTCGGGCTAGGGTTAGGGTTAGGGGACGGGGACGGTTTAGGGTCCAGGTGAGGGTACGGCAACGCTTTAGGGGGAGCGTGCGTGTGAGGGCGCGGGTTAGTGTTAGCGTACGGGTTAGGATTAGGGGACGGGTGAGGGTCAGGCTTTGGGGAAGGGTTAGGGTTAGGGTTCGGGCTAGGGTTAGGGTTAGGGGACGGGGACGGTTTCGGATCCAGGTGAGGGTACGGCAACGCTTTAGGAGGAGCGTGCGTGTGAGGGCGCGGGTTAGCGTTAGCGTACGGGTTAGGATTAGGGGACGGGTGAGGGTCAGGCTTCGGGGAAGGGTTAGGGTTAGGATTCGGGCTAGGGTTAGGGTTAGGGGACGGGGACGGTTTAGGGTCCAGGTGAGGGTACGGCAACGCTTTAGGGGGAGCGTGCGTGTGAGGGCGCGGGTTAGTGTTAGCGTACGGGTTAGGATTAGGGGACGGGTGAGGGTCAGGCTTCGGAGAAGGGTTAGGGTTAGGGTTCGGGCTAGGGTTAGGGTTAGGGGACGGGGACGGTTTAGGGTCCAGGTGAGGGTACGGCAACGCTTTACGGGGAGCGTGCGTGTGAGGGCGCGCGTTAGTGTTAGCGTACGGCTTAGGATTAGGGGATGGGTGAGGGTCAGGCTTCGGGGAAGGGTTAGGGTTAGGGTTCGGGCTAGGGTTAGGGTTAGGGGACGGGGACGGTTTAGGGTCCAGGTGAGGGTACGGCAACGCTTTAGGGGGAGCGTGCGTGTGAGGGCGCGGGTTAGTGTTAGCGTACGGGTTAGGATTAGGGGACGGGTGAGGGTCAAGCTTTGGGGAAGGGTTAGGGTTAGGGTTCGGGCTAGGGTTAGGGTTAGGGGACGGGGACGGTTTCGGATCCAGGTGAGGGTACGGCAACGCTTTAGGAGTAGCGTGCGTGTGAGGGCGCGGGTTAGCGTTAGCGTACGGGTTAGGATTAGGGGACGGGTGAGGGTCAGGCTTCGGGGAAGGGTTAGGGTTAGGATTCGGGCTAGGGTTAGGGTTAGGGGACGGGGACGGTTTAGGGTCCAGGTGAGGGTACGGCAACGCTTTAGGGGGAGCGTGCATGTGAGGGCGCGGGTTAGTGTTAGCGTACGGGTTAGCATTAGGGGACGGGTGAGGGTCAGGCTTCGGGGAAGGGTTAGGGTTAGGGTTCGGGCTAGGGTTAGGGTTAGGGGACGGGGACGGTTTCGGGTCCAGGTGAGGGTACGGCAACGCTTTAGGGGGAGCGTGCGTGTGAGGGCGCGGGTTAGTGTTAGCGTACGGGTTAGGATTAGGGGACGGGTGAGGGTCAGGCTTCGGGGAAGGGTTAGGGTTAGGGTTCGGGCTAGGGTTAGGGTTAGGGGACGGGGACGGTTTAGGGTCCAGGTGAGGGTACGGCAACGCTTTAGGGGGAGCGTGCATGTGAGGGCGCGGGTTAGTGTTAGCGTACGGGTTAGGATTAGGGGACGGGTGAGGGTCAGGCTTCGGGGAAGGGTTAGGGTTAGGGTTCGGGCTAGGGTTAGGGTTAGGGGACGGGGACGGTTTAGGGTCCAGGTGAGTGTACGGCAACGCTTTAGGGGGAGCATGCGTGTGAGGGCGCGGGTTAGTGTGAGCGTACGGGTTAGGATTAGGGGACGGGTGAGGGTCATGCTTTGGGGAAGGGTTTGGGTTAGGGTTCGGGCTAGGGTTAGGGTTAGGGGACGGGGACGGTTTAGGGTCCAGGTGAGGGTACGGCAACGCTTTAGGGGGAGCGTGTGTGTGAGGGCGCGGGTTAGTGTTAGCGTATGGATTAGGATTAGGGGACGGGTGAGGGTCAGGCTTCGGGGAAGGGTTAGGGTTAGGGTTCGGGCTAGGGTTAGGGTTAGGGGACGGGGACGGTTTAGGGTCCAAGTGAGGGAACGGCAACGCTTTAGGGGGAGCGTGCGTGTGAGGGCGCGGGTTAGTGTTAGCGTGCGGATTAGGATTAGGGGACGGGTGAGGGTCAGGCTTCAGGGAAGGGTTAGGGTTAGGGTTCGGGCTAGGGTTAGGGTTAGGGGACGGGGACGGTTTAGGGTCCAGGTGAGGGTACGGCAACGCTTTAGGGGGAGCGTGCGTGTGAGTGCGCGGGTTAGTGTTAGCGTACTGGTTAGGATTAGGGGACGGGTGAGGGTCAGGCTTCGGGGAAGGGTTAGGGTTAGGGTTCGGGCTAGGGTTAGGGTTAGGGGACGGGGACGGTTTAGGGTCCAGGTGAGGGTACGGCAACGCTTTAGGGGGAGCGTGCGTGTGAGGGCGCGGGTTAGTGTTAGCGTACGGGTTAGAATTAGGGGACGGGTGAGGGTCAGGCTTCGGGGAAGGGTTAGGGTTAGGGTTCGGGCTAGGGTTAGGGTTAGGGGACGGGGACGGTTTAGGGTCCAGGTGAGTGTATGGCAACGCTTTAGGGGGAGCATGCGTGTGAGGGCACGGGTTAGTGTTAGCGTACGGGTTAGGATTAGGGGACGAGTGAGGGTCATGCTTCGGGGAAGGGTTTGGGTTAGGGTTCGGGCTAGGGTTAGGGTTAGGGGACGGGGACGGTTTAGGGTCCAGGTGAGGGTACGGCAACGCTTTAGGAGGAGCGTGCGTGTGAGGGCGCGGGTTAGCGTTAGCGTACGGGTTAGGATTAGGGGACGGGTGAGGGTCTGGCTTCGGGGAAGGGTTAGGGTTAGGATTCGGGCTAGGGTTAGGGTTAGGGGACGGGGACGGTTTAGGGTCCAGGTGAGGGTACGGCAACGCTTTAGGGGGAGCGTGCGTGTGAGGGCGCGGGTTAGTGTTAGCGTACGGGTTAGGATTAGGGGACGGGTGAGGGTCAGGCTTCGGAGAAGGGTTAGGGTTAGGGTTCGGGCTAGGGTTAGGGTTAGGGGACGGGGACGGTTTAGGGTCCAGGTGAGGGTACGGCTTCGCTTTACGGGGAGCGTGCGTGTGAGGGCGCGCGTTAGTGTTAGCGTACGGCTTAGGATTAGGGGACGGGTGAGGGTCAGGCTTCGGGGAAGGGTTAGGGTTAGGGTTCGGGCTAGGGTTAGGGTTAGGGGACGGGGACGGTTTAGGGTCCAGGTGAGGGTACGGCAACGCTTTAGGGGGAGCGTGCGTGGGAGGGCGCGGGTTAGTGTTAGCGTACGGGTTAGGATTAGGGGACGGGTGAGGGTCAAGCTTTGGGGAAGGGTTAGGGTTAGGGTTCGGGCTAGGGTTAGGGTTAGGGGACGGGGACGGTTTCGGATCCAGGTGAGGGTACGGCAACGCTTTAGGAGGAGCGTGCGTGTGAGGGCGCGGGTTAGCGTTAGCGTACGGGTTAGGATTAGGGGACGGGTGAGGGTCAGGCTTCGGGGAAGGGTTAGGGTTAGGATTCGGGCTAGGGTTAGGGTTAGGGGACGGGGACGGTTTAGGGTCCAGGTGAGGGTACGGCAACGCTTTAGGGGGAGCGTGCATGTGAGGGCGCGGGTTAGTGTTAGCGTACGGGTTAGCATTAGGGGACGGGTGAGGGTCAGGCTTCGGGGAAGGGTTAGGGTTAGGGTTCGGGCTAGGGTTAGGGTTAGGGGACGGGGACGGTTTAGGGTCCAGGTGAGTGTACGGCAACGCTTTAGGGGGAGCATGCGTGTGAGGGCGCGGGTTAGTGTTAGCGTACGGGTTAGGATTAGGGGACGGGTGAGGGTCATGCTTCGGGGAAGGGTTTGGGTTAGGGTTCGGGCTAGGGTTAGGGTTAGGGGACGGGGACGGTTTAGGGTCCAGGTGAGGGTACGGCAACGCTTTAGGGGGAGCGTGCGTGTGAGGGCGCGGGTTAGTGTTAGCGTGCGGATTAGGATTAGGGGACGGGTGAGGGTCAGGCTTCGGGGAAGGGTTAGGGTTAGGGTTCGGGCTAGGGTTAGGGTTAGGGGACGGGGACGGTTTAGGGTCCAGGTGAGGGTACGGCAACGCTTTAGGGGGAGCGTGCATGTGAGGGCGCGGGTTAGTGTTAGCGTATGGATTAGGATTAGGGGACGGGTGAGGGTCAGGCTTCGGGGAAGGGTTAGGGTTAGGGTTCGGGCTAGGGTTAGGGTTAGGGGACGGGGACGGTTTAGGGTCCAGGTGAGGGTACGGCAACGCTTTAGGGGGAGCGTGCGTGTGAGTGCGCGGGTTAGTGTTAGCGTACTGGTTAGGATTAGGGGACGGGTGAGGGTCTGGCTTCGGGGAAGGGTTAGGGTTAGGGTTCGGGCTAGGGTTAGGGTTAGGGGACGGGGACGGTTTAGGGTCCAGGTGAGGGTACGGCAACGCTTTAGGGGGAGCGTGCGTGTGAGGGCGCGGGTTAGTGTTAGCGTACGGGTTAGAATTAGGGGACGGGTGAGGGTCAGGCTTCGGGGAAGGGTTAGGGTTAGGGTTCGGGCTAGGGTTAGGGTTAGGGGACGGGGACGGTTTAGGGTCCAGGTGAGTGTATGGCAACGCTTTAGGGGGAGCATGCGTGTGAGGGCGCGGGTTAGTGTTAGCGTACGGGTTAGGATTAGGGGACGGGTGAGGGTCATGCTTCGGGGAAGGGTTTGGGTTAGGGTTCGGGCTAGGGTTAGGGTTAGGAGACGGGGACGGTTTAGGGTCCAGGTGAGGGTACGGCAACGCTTTAGGGGGAGCGTGCGTGTGAGGGCGCGGGTTAGTGTTAGCGTACGGATTAGGATTAGGGGACGTGTGAGGGTCAGGCTTCGGGGAAGGGTTAGGGTTAGGGTTCGGGCTAGGGTTAGGGTTAGGGGACGGGGACGGTTTAGGGTCCAGGTGAGGGTACGGCAACGCTTTAGGGGGAGCGTGCGTGTGAGGGCGCGGGTTAGTGTTAGCGTACGGATTAGGATTAGGGGACGGGTGAGGGTCAGGCTTCGGGGAAGGGTTAGGGTTAGGGTTCGGGCTAGGGTTAGGGTTAGGGGACGGGGACGGTTTAGGGTCCAGGTGAGGGAACGGCAACGCTTTAGGGGGAGCGTGCGTGTGAGGGCGTGGGTTAGTGTTAGCGTGCGGATTAGGATTAGGGGACGGGTGAGGGTCAGGCTTCGGGGAAGGGTTAGGGTTAGGGTTCGGGCTAGGGTTAGGGTTAGGGGACGGGGACGGTTTAGGGTCCAGGTGAGGGTACAGCAACGCTTTAGGGGGAGCGTGCGTGTGAGGGCGCGGGTTAGTGTTAGCGTACGGGTTAGGATTAGGGGACGGGTGAGGGTCAGGCTTCGGGGAAGGGTTAGGGTTAGGGTTCGGGCTAGGGTTAGGGTTAGGGGACGGGGACGGTTTAGGGTCCAGGTGAGGGTACGGCAACGCTTTAGGGGGAGCGTGCGTGTGAGGGCGCGGGTTAGTGTTAGCTTACGGGTTAGGATTAGGGGACGGGTGAGGGTCAGGCTTCGGGGAAGGGTTAGGGTTAGGGTTCGGGCTAGGGTTAGGGTTAGGGGACGGGGACGGTTTAGGGTCCAGGTGAGGGTACGGCAACGCTTTAGGGGGAGCGTGCGTGTGAGGGCGCGGGTTAGTGTTAGCGTACGGGTTAGGATTAGGGGACGGGTGAGGGTCAGGCTTCGGGGAAGGGTTAGGGTTAGGGTTCGGGCTAGGGTTAGGGTTAGGGGACGGGGACGGTTTAGGGTCCAGGTGAGGGTACGGCAACGCTTTAGGGGGAGCGTGCGTGTGAGGGCGCGGGTTAGTGTTAGCGTACGGGTTAGGATTAGGGGACGGGTGAGGGTCAGGCTTTCGGGAAGGGTTAGGGTTAGGGTTCGGGCTAGGGTTAGGGTTAGGGGACGGGGACGGTTTCGGATCCAGGTGAGGGTACGGCAACGCTTTAGGAGGAGCGTGCGTGTGAGGGCGCGGGTTAGTGTTAGCGTACGGGTTAGGATTAGGGGACGGGTGAGGGTCAGGCTTCGGGGAAGGGTTAGGGTTAGGGTTCGGGCTAGGGTTAGGGTTAGGGGACGGGGACGGTTTAGGGTCCAGGTGAGGGTACGGCAACGCTTTAGGGGGAGCGTGCGTGTGAGGGCGCGGGTTAGTGTTAGCGTACGGGTTAGGATTAGGGGACGGGTGAGGGTCAGGCTTCGGGGAAGGGTTAGGGTTAGGGTTCGGGCTAGGGTTAGGGTTAGGGGACGGGGACGGTTTAGGGTCCAGGTGAGGGTATGGCAACGCTTTACGGGGAGCGTGCGTGTGAGGGCGCGCGTTAGTGTTAGCGTACGGCTTAGGATTAGGGGACGGGTGAGGGTCAGGCTTCGGGGAAGGGTTAGGGTTAGGGTTCGGGCTAGGGTTAGGGTTAGGGGACGGGGATGGTTTAGGGTCCAGGTGAGGGTACGGCAACGCTTTAGGGGGAGCGTGCGTGTGAGGGCGCGGGTTAGTGTTAGCGTACGGGTTAGGATTAGGGGACGGGTGAGGGTCAGGCTTCGGAGAAGGGTTAGGGTTAGGGTTCGGGCTAGGGTTAGGGTTAGGGGACGGGGACGGTTTAGGGTCCAGGTGAGGGTACGGCAACGCTTTACGGGGAGCGTGCGTGTGAGGGCGCGCGTTAGTGTTAGCGTACGGCTTAGGATTAGGGGACGGGTGAGGGTCAGGCTTCGGGGAAGGGTTAGGGTTAGGGTTCGGGCTAGGGTTAGGGTTAGGGGACGGGGACGGTTTAGGGTACAGGTGAGGGTACGGCAACGCTTTAGGGGGAGCGTGCGTGTGAGGGCGCGGGTTAGTGTTAGCGTACGGGTTAGGATTAGGGGACGGGTGAGGGTCAAGCTTTGGGGAAGGGTTAGGGTTAGGGTTCGGGCTAGGGTTAGGGTTAGGGGACGGGGACGGTTTCGGATCCAGGTGAGGGTACGGCAACGCTTTAGGAGGAGCGTGCGTGTGAGGGCGCGGGTTAGCGTTAGCGTACGGGTTAGGATTAGGGGACGGGTGAGGGTCAGGCTTCGGGGAAGTGTTAGGGTTAGGATTCGGGCTAGGGTTAGGGTTAGGGGACGGGGACGGTTTAGGGTCCAGGTGAGGGTACGGCAACGCTTTAGGGGGAGCGTGCGTGTGAGGGCGCGGGTTAGTGTTAGCGTACGGGTTAGGATTAGGGGACGGGTGAGGGTCAGGCTTCGGAGAAGGGTTAGGGTTAGGGTTCGGGCTAGGGTTAGGGTTAGGGGACGGGGACGGTTTAGGGTCCAGGTGAGGGTACGGCAACGCTTTACGGGGAGCGTGCGTGTGAGGGCGCGCGTTAGTGTTAGCGTACGGCTTAGGATTAGGGGACGGGTGAGGGTCAGGCTTCGGGGAAGGGTTAGGGTTAGGGTTCGGGCTAGGGTTAGTGTTAGGGGACGGGGATGGTTTAGGGTCCAGGTGAGGGTACGGCAACGCTTTAGGGGGAGCGTGCATGTGAGGGCGCGGGTTAGTGTTAGCGTACGGGTTAGGATTAGGGGACGGGTGAGGGTCAGGCTTCGGGGAAGGGTTAGGGTTAGGGTTCGGGCTAGGGTTAGGGTTAGGGGACGGGGACGGTTTAGGGTCCAGGTGAGGGTACGGCAACGCTTTAGGGGGAGCGTGCGTGTGAGGGCGCGGGTTAGTGTTAGCTTACGGGTTAGTATTAGGGGACGGGTGAGGGTCAGGCTTCGGGGAAGGGTTAGGGTTAGGGTTCGGGCTAGGTTTAGGGTTAGGGGACGGGGACCGTTTAGGGTCCAGGTGAGGGTACGGCAACGTTTTAGGGGGAGCGTGCGTGTGAGGGCGCGGGTTAGTGTTAGCGTACGGCTTAGGATTAGGGGACGGGTGAGGGTCAGGCTTCGGGGAAGGGTTAGGGTTAGGGTTCGGGCTAGGGTTAGGGTTAGGGGACGGGGACGGTTTAGGGTGCAGGTGAGGGTACGGCAATGCTTTAGGGGGAGCGTGCGTGTGAGGGCGCGGGTGAGTGTTAGCGTACGGGTTAGGATTAGGGGACGGGTGAGGGTCAGGCTTCGGGGAAGGGTTAGGATTAGGGGTCGGGCTAGGGTTAGGGTTAGGGGACGGGGACGGTTTAGGGTCCAGGTGAGGGTACGGCAACGCTTTAGGGGGAGCGTGCATGTGAGGGCGCGGGTTAGTGTTAGCGTACGGGTTAGGATTAGGGGACGGGTGAGGGTCAGGCTTCGGGGAAGGGTTAGGGTTAGGGTTCGGGCTAGGGTTAGGGTTAGGGGACGGGGACGGTTTAGGGTCCAGGTGAGTGTACGGCAACGCTTTAGGGGGAGCATGCATGTGAGGGCGCGGGTTAGTGTTAGCGTACGGGTTAGGATTAGGGGACGGGTGAGGGTCATGCTTCGGGGAAGGGTTTGGGTTAGGGTTCGGGCTAGGGTTAGGGTTAGGGGCCGGGGACGGTTTAGGGTCCAGGTGAGGGTACGGCAACGCTTTAGGGGGAGCGTGCGTGTGAGGGCGCGGGTTAGTGTTAGCGTGCGGATTAGGATTAGGGGACGGGTGAGGGTCAGGCTTCGGGGAAGGGTTAGGGTTAGGGTTCGGGCTAGGGTTAGGGTTAGGGGACGGGGACGGTTTAGGGTCCAGGTGAGGGTACGGCAACGCTTTAGGGGGAGCGTGCGTGTGAGGGCGCGGGTTAGTGTTAGCGTATGGATTAGGATTAGGGGACGGGTGAGGGTCAGGCTTCGGGGAAGGGTTAGGGTTAGGGTTCGGGCTAGGGTTAGGGTTAGGGGACGGGGACGGTTTAGGGTCCAAGTGAGGGAACGGCAACGCTTTAGGGGGAGCGTGCGTGTCAGGGCGCGGGTTAGTGTTAGCGTGCGGATTAGGATTAGGGGACGGGTGAGGGTCAGGCTTCGGGGAAGGGTTAGGGTTAGGGTTCGGGCTAGGGTTAGGGTTAGGGGACGGGGACGGTTTAGGGTCCAGGTGAGGGTACGGCAACGCTTTAGGGGGAGCGTGCGTGTGAGGGCGCGGGTTAGTGTTAGCGTACTGGTTAGGATTAGGGGACGGGTGAGGGTCAGGCTTCGGGGAAGGGTTAGGGTTAGGGTTCGGGCTAGGGTTAGGGTTAGGGGACGGGGACGGTTTAGGGTCCAGGTGAGGGTACGGCAACGCTTTAGGGGGAGCGTGCGTGTGAGGGCGCGGGTTAGTGTTAGCGTACGGATTAGAATTAGGGGACGGGTGAGGGTCAGGCTTCGGGGAAGGGTTAGGGTTAGGGTTCGGGCTAGGGTTAGGGTTAGGGGACGGGGACGGTTTAGGGTCCAGGTGAGTGTATGGCAACGCTTTAGGGGGAGCATGCGTGTGAGGGCGCGGGTTAGTGTTAGCGTACGGGTTAGGATTAGGGGACGGGTGAGGGTCATGCTTCGGGGAAGGGTTTGGGTTAGGGTTCGGGCTAGGGTTAGGGTTAGGGGACGGGGACGGTTTAGGGTCCAGGTGAGGGTACGGCAACCCTTTAGGGGGAGCGTGCGTGTGAGGGCGCGGGTTAGTGTTAGCGTACGGATTAGGATTAGGGGACGTGTGAGGGTCAGGCTTCGGGGAAGGGTTAGGGTTAGGGTTCGGGCTAGGGTTAGGGTTAGGGGACGGGGACGGTTTAGGGTCCAGGTGAGGGTACGGCAACGCTTTAGGGGGAGCGTGCGTGTGAGGGCGCGGGTTAGTGTTAGCGTACGGATTAGGATTAGGGGACGGGTGAGGGTCAGGCTTCGGGGAAGGGTTAGGGTTAGGGTTCGGGCTAGGGTTAGGGTTAGGGGACGGGGACGGTTTAGGGTCCAGGTGAGGGAACGGCAACGCTTTAGGGGGAGCGTGCGTGTGAGGGCGTGGGTTAGTGTTAGCGTGCGGATTAGGATTAGGGGACGGGTGAGGGTCAGGCTTCGGGGAAGGCTTAGGGTTAGGGTTCGGGCTAGGGTTAGGGTTAGGGGACAGGGACGGTTTAGGGTCCAGGTGAGGGTACAGCAACGCTTTAGGGGGAGCGTGCGTGTGAGGGCGCGGGTTAGTGTTAGCGAACGGGTTAGGATTAGGGGACGGGTGAGGGTCAGGCTTCGGGGAAGGGTTAGGGTTAGGGTTCGGGCTAGGGTTAGGGTTAGGGGACGGGGACGGTTTAGGGTCCAGGTGAGGGTACGGCAACGCTTTAGGGGGAGCGTGCGTGTGAGGGCGCGGGTTAGTGTTAGCTTACGGGTTAGGATTAGGGGACGGGTGAGGGTCAGGCTTCGGGGAAGGGTTAGGGTTAGGGTTCGGGCTAGGGTTAGGGTTAGGGGACGGGGACGGTTTAGGGTCCAGGTGAGGGTACGGCAACGCTTTAGGGGGAGCGTGCGTGTGAGGGCGCGGGTTAGTGTTAGCGTACGGGTTAGGATTAGGGGACGGGTGAGGGTCAGGCTTCGGGGAAGGGTTAGGGTTAGGGTTCGGGCTAGGGTTAGGGTTAGGGGACGGGGACGGTTTAGGGTCCAGGTGAGGGTACGGCAACGCTTTAGGGGGAGCGTGCGTGTGAGGGCGTGGGTTAGTGTTAGCGTACGGGTTAGGATTAGGGGACGGGTGAGGGTCAGGCTTTCGGGAAGGGTTAGGGTTAGGGTTCGCGCTAGGGTTAGGGTTAGGGGACGGGGACGGTTTCGAATCCAGGTGAGGGTACGGCAACGCTTTAGGAGGAGCGTGCGTGTGAGGGCGTGGGTTAGTGTTAGCGTACGGGTTAGGATTAGGGGACGGGTGAGGGTCAGGCTTCGGGGAAGGGTTAGGGTTAGGGTTCGGGCTAGGGTTAGGGTTAGGGGACGGGGACGGTTTAGGGTCCAGGTGAGGGTACGGCAACGCTTTAGGGGGAGCGTGCGTGTGAGGGCGCGGGTTAGTGTTAGCGTACGGGTTAGGATTAGGGGACGGGTGAGGGTCAGGCTTCGGGGAAGGGTTAGGGTTAGGGTTCGGGCTAGGGTTAGGGTTAGGGGACGGGGACGGTTTAGGGTCCAGGTGAGGGTATGGCAACGCTTTACGGGGAGCGTGCGTGTGAGGGCGCGCGTTAGTGTTAGCGTACGGCTTAGGATTAGGGGACGGGTGAGGGTCAGGCTTCGGGGAAGGGTTAGGGTTAGGGTTCGGGCTAGGGTTAGGGTTAGGGGACGGGGATGGTTTAGGGTCCAGGTGAGGGTACGGCAACGCTTTAGTGGGAGCGTGCGTGTGAGGGCGCGGGTTAGTGTTAGCGTACGGGTTAGGATTAGGGGACGGGTGAGGGTCAGGCTTCGGGGAAGGGTTAGGGTTAGGGTTCGGGCTAGGGTTAGGGTTAGGGGACGGGGACGGTTTAGGGTCCAGGTGAGGGTACGGCAACGCTTTAGGGGGAGCGTGCGTGTGAGGGCGCGGGTTAGTGTTAGCGTACGGGTTAGGATTAGGGGACGGGTGAGGGTCAGGCTTCGGGGAAGGGTTAGGGTTAGGGTTCGGGCTAGGGTTAGGGTTAGGGGACGGGGACGGTTTAGGGTCCAGGTGAGAGTACGGCAACACTTTAGGGGGAGCGTGCGTGTGAGGGCGCGGGTTAGTGTTAGCGTACGGGTTAGGATTAGGGGACTGGTGAGGGTCAGGCTTCGGGGAAGGGTTAGGGTTAGGGTTCGGGCTAGGGTTAGGGTTAGGGGACGGGGACGGTTTAGGGTCCAGGTGAGGGTACGGCAACGCTTTAGGGGGAGCGTGCGTGTGAGGGCGCGGGTTAGTGTTAGCGTACGGGTTAGGATTAGGGGACGGGTGAGGGTCAGGCTTCGGGGAAGGGTTAGGGTTAGGGTTCGGGCTAGGGTTAGGGTTAGGGGACGGGGACGGTTTACGGTCCAGGTGAGGGTACGGCAACGCTTTAGGGGGAGCGTGCGTGTGAGGGAGCGGGTTAGAGTTAGCGTACGGGTTAGGATTAGGGGACGGGTGAGGGTCAGGCTTCGGGGAAGGGTTAGGGTTAGGGTTCGGGCTAGGGTTAGGGTTAGGGGACGGGGACGGTTTAGGGTCCAGGTGAGGGTACGGCAATGCTTTAGGGGGAGCGTGCGTGTGAGGGCGCGGGTTAGTGTTAGCGTACGGGTTAGGATTAGGGGACGGGTGAGGGTCAGGCTTCGGGGAAGGGTTAGGGTTAGGGTTCGGGCTAGGGTTAGGGTTAGGGGACGGGGACCGTTTAGGGTCCAGGTGAGGGTACGGCAACGCTTTAGGGGGAGCGTGCGTGTGAGGGCGCGGGTTAGTGTTAGCGTACGGGTTAGGATTAGGGGACGGGTGAGGGTCAGGCTTCGGGGAAGGGTTAGGGTTAGGGTTCGGGCTAGGGTTAGGGTTAGGGGACGGGGACGGTTTAGGGTCCAGGTGAGGGTACGGCAACGCTTTAGGGGGAGCGTGCGTGTGAGGGCGCGGGTTAGTGTTAGCGTACGGGTTAGGATTAGGGGACGGGTGAGGGTCAGGCTTCGGGGAAGGGTTAGGGTTAGGGTTCGGGCTAGGGTTAGGGTTAGGGGACGGGGACGGTTTAGGGTCCAGGTGAGGGTACGGCAACGCTTTAGGGGGAGCGTGCGTGTGAGGGCGCGGGTTAGTGTTAGCGTGCGGATTAGGATTAGGGTACGGGTGAGGGTCAGGCTTCGGGGAAGGGTTAGGGTTAGGGTTCGGGCTAGGGTTAGGGTTAGGGGACGGGACGGTTTAGGGTCCAGGTGAGGGTACGGCAACGCTTTAGGGGGAGCGTGCGTGTGAGGGCGTGGGTTAGTGTTAGCGTACGGGTTAGGATTAGGGGACGGGTGAGGGTCAGGCTTCGGGGAAGGGTTAGGGTTAGGGTTCGGGCTAGGGTTAGGGTTAGGGGACGGGGACGGTTTAGGGTCCAGGTGAGGGTACGGCAACGCTTTAGGGGGAGCGTGCGTGTGAGGGCGCGGGTTAGTGTTAGCGTACGGGTTAGGATTAGGGGACGGGTGAGGGTCAGGCTTCGGGGAAGGGTTAGGGTTAGGGTTCGGGCTAGGGTTAGGGTTAGGGGACGGGGACCGTTTAGGGTCCAGGTGAGGGTACGGCAACGCTTTAGGGGGAGCGTGCGTGTGAGGGCGCGGGTTAGTGTTAGCGTACGGGTTAGGATTAGGGGACGGGTGAGGGTCAGGCTTCGGGGAAGGGTTAGGGTTAGGGTTCGGGCTAGGGTTAGGGTTAGGGGACGGGGACGGTTTAGGGTCCAGGTGAGGGTACGGCAACGCTTTAGGGGGAGCGTGCGTGTGAGGGCGCGGGTTAGTGTTAGCGTACGTGTTAGGATTAGGGGACGGGTGAGGGTCAGGCTTCGGGGAAGGGTTAGGGTTAGGGTTCGGGCTAGGGTTAGGGTTAGGGGACGGGGACGGTTTAGGGTCCAGGTGAGGGTACGGCAACGCTTTAGGGGGAGCGTGCGTGTGAGGGCGCGGGTTAGTGTTAGCTTACGGGTTAGGATTAGGGGACGGGTGAGGGTCAGGCTTCGGGGAAGGGTTAGGGTTAGGGTTCGGGCTAGGGTTAGGGTTAGGGGACGGGGACGGTTTAGGGTCCAGGTGAGGGTACGGCAACGCTTTAGGGGGAGCGTGCGTGTGAGGGCGCGGGTTAGTGTTAGCGTACGGGTTAGGATTAGGGGACGGGTGAGGGTCAGGCTTCGGGGAAGGGTTAGGGTTAGGGTTCGGGCTAGGGTTAGGGTTAGGGGACGGGGACGGTTTAGGGTCCAGGTGAGGGTACGGCAACGCTTTAGGGGGAGCGTGCGTGTGAGGGCGCGGGTTAGTGTTAGCGTACGGGTTAGGATTAGGGGACGGGTGAGGGTCAGGCTTCAGGGAAGGGTTAGGGTTAGGGTTCGGGCTAGGGTTAGGGTTAGGGGACGGGGACCGTTTAGGGTCCAGGTGAGGGTACGGCAACGTTTTAGGGGGAGCGTGCGTGTGAGGGCGCGGGTTAGTGTTAGCGTACGGCTTAGGATTAGGGGACGGGTGAGGGTCAGGCTTCGGGGAAGGGTTAGGGTTAGGGTTCGGGCTAGGGTTAGGGTTAGGAGACGGGGACGGTTTAGGGTGCAGGTGAGGGTACGGCAATGCTTTAGGGGGAGCGTGCATGTGAGGGCGCGGGTTAGTGTTAGCGTACGGGTTAGGATTAAGGGACGGGTGAGGGTCAGGCTTCGGGGAAGGGTTAGGGTTAGGGTTCGGGCTAGGGTTAGGGTTAGGGGACGGGGACGGTTTAGGGTCCAGGTGAGTGTACGGCAACGCTTTAGGGGGAGCGTGCGTGTGAGGGCGCGGGTTAGTGTTAGCGTACGGGTTAGGATTAGGGGACGGGTGAGGGTCAGGCTTCGGGGAAGGGTTAGGATTAGGGTTCGGGCTAGGGTTAGGGTTAGGGGACGGGGACGGTTTAGGGTCCAGGTGAGGGTACGGCAACGCTTTAGGGGGAGCGTGCATGTGAGGGCGCGGGTTAGTGTTAGCGTACGGGTTAGGATTAGGGGACGGGTGAGGGTCAGGCTTCGGGGAAGGGTTAGGGTTAGGGTTCGGGCTAGGGTTAGGGTTAGGGGACGGGGACGGTTTAGGGTCCAGGTGAGTGTACGGCAACGCTTTAGGGGGAGCATGCGTGTGAGGGCGCGGGTTAGTGTTAGCGTACGGGTTAGGATTAGGGGACGGGTGAGGGTCATGCTTCGGGGAAGGGTTTGGGTTAGGGTTCGGGCTAGGGTTAGGGTTAGGGGACGGGGACGGTTTAGGGTCCAGGTGAGGGTACGGCAACGCTTTAGGGGGAGCGTGCGTGTGAGGGCACGGGTTAGTGTTAGCGTACGGATTAGGATTAGGGGACGGGTGAGGGTCAGGCTTCGGGGAAGGGTTAGGTTTAGGGTTCGGGCTAGGGTTAGGGTTAGGGGACGGGGACGGTTTAGGGTCCAGGTGAGGGTACGGCAACGCTTTAGGGGGAGCGTGCGTGTGAGGGCGCGGGTTAGTGTTAGCGTACGGATTAGGATTAGGGGACGGGTGAGGGTCAGGCTTCGGGGAAGGGTTAGGGTTAGGGTTCGGGCTAGGGTTAGGGTTAGGGGACGGGGACGGTTTAGGGTCCAGGTGAGGGAACGGCAACGCTTTAGGGGGAGCGTGCGTGTGAGGGCGCGGGTTAGTGTTAGCGTGCGGATTAGGATTAGGGGACGGGTGAGGGTCAGGCTTCGGGGAAGGGTTAGGGTTAGGGTTCGGGCTAGGGTTAGGGTTAGGGGACGGGGACGGTTTAGGGTCCAGGTGAGGGTACGGCAAAGCTTTAGGGGGAGCGTGCGTGTGAGGGCGCGGGTTAGTGTTAGCGTACGGGTTAGGATTAGGGGACGGGTGAGGGTCAGGCTTCGGGGAAGGGTTAGGGTTAGGGTTCGGGCTAGGGTTAGGGTTAGGGGACGGGGACGGTTTAGGGTCCAGGTGAGGGAACGGCAACGCTTTAGGGGGAGCGTGCGTGTGAGGGCGCGGGTTAGTGTTAGCGTGCGGATTAGGATTAGGGGACGGGTGAGGGTCAGGCTTCGGGGAAGGGTTAGGGTTAGGGTTCGGGCTAGGGTTAGGGTTAGGGGACGGGGACGGTTTAGGGTCCAGGTGAGGGTACGGCAACGCTTTAGGGGGAGCGTGCGTGTGAGGGCGCGGGTTAGTGTTAGCGTACGGGTTAGGATTAGGGGACGGGTGAGGGTCAGGCTTCGGGGAAGGGTTAGGGTTAGGGTTCGGGCTAGGGTTAGGGTTAGGGGACGGGGACGGTTTAGGGTCCAGGTGAGGGTACGGCAACGCTTTAGGGGGAGCGTGCGTGTGAGGGCGCGGGTTAGTGTTAGCGTACGGGTTAGGATTAGGGGACGGGTGAGGGTCAGGCTTCGGGGAAGGGTTAGGGTTAGGGTTCGGGCTAGGGTTAGGGTTAGGGGACGGGGACGGTTTAGGGTCCAGGTGAGGGTACGGCAACGCTTTAGGGGGAGCGTGCGTGTGAGGGCGCGGGTTAGTGTTAGCGTACGGGTTAGGATTAGGGGACGGGTGAGGGTCAGGCTTCGGGGAAGGGTTAGGGTTAGGGTTCGGGCTAGGGTTAGGGTTAGGGGACGGGGACGGTTTAGGGTCCAGGTGAGGGTACGGCAACGCTTTAGGGGGAGCGTGCGTGTGAGGGCGCGGGTTAGTGTTAGCGTACGGGTTAGGATTAGGGGACGGGTGAGGGTCAGGCTTCGGGGAAGGGTTAGGGTTAGGGTTCGGGCTAGGGTTAGTGTTAGGGGACGGGGACGGTTTACGGTCCAGGTGAGGGTACGGCAACGCTTTAGGGGGAGCGTGCATGTGAGGGCGCGGGTTAGAGTTAGCGTACGGGTTAGGATTAGGGGACGGGTGAGGGTCAGGCTTCGGGGAAGGGTTAGGGTTAGGGTTCGGGCTAGGGTTAGGGTTAGGGGACGGGGACGGTTTAGGGTCCAGGTGAGGGTACGGCAACGCTTTAGGGGGAGCGTGCGTGTGAGGGCGCGGGTTAGTGTTAGCGTACGGGTTAGGATTAGGGGACGGGTGAGGGTCAGGCTTCGGGGAAGGGTTAGGGTTAGGGTTCGGGCTAGGGTTAGGGTTAGGGGACGGGGACGGTTTAGGGTCCAGGTGAGGGTACGGCAACGCTTTAGGGGGAGCGTGCGTGTGAGGGCGCGGGTTAGTGTTAGCGTACGGGTTAGGATTAGGGGACGGGTGAGGGTCAGGCTTCGGGGAAGGGTTAGGGTTAGGGTTCGGGCTAGGGTTAGGGTTAGGGGACGGGGACCGTTTAGGGTCCAGGTGAGGGTACGGCAACGTTTTAGGGGGAGCGTGCGTGTGAGGGCGCGGGTTAGTGTTAGCGTACGGCTTAGGATTAGGGGACGGGTGAGGGTCAGGCTTCGGGGAAGGGTTAGGATTAGGGTTCGGGCTAGGGTTAGGGTTAGGGGACGGGGACGGTTTAGGGTCCAGGTGAGGGTACGGCAACGCTTTAGGGGGAGCGTGCATGTGAGGGCGCGGGTTAGTGTTAGCGTACGGGTTAGGATTAGGGGACGGGTGAGGGTCAGGCTTCGGGGAAGGGTTAGGTTTAGGGTTCGGGCTAGGGTTAGGGTTAAGGGACGGGGACGGTTTAGGGTCCAGGTGAGTGTACGGCAACGCTTTAGGGGGAGCATGCGTGTGAGGGCGCGGGTTAGTGTTAGCGTACGGGTTAGGATTAGGGGACGGGTGAGGGTCATGCTTTGGGGAAGGGTTTGGGTTAGGGTTCGGGCTAGGGTTAGGGTTAGGGGACGGGGACGGTTTAGGGTCCAGGTGAGGGTACGGCAACGCTTTAGGGGGAGCGTGCGTGTGAGGGCGCGGGTTAGTGTTAGCGTACGGATTAGGATTAGGGGACGGGTGAGGGTCAGGCTTCGGGGAAGGGTTAGGGTTAGGGTTCGGGCTAGGGTTAGGGTTAGGGGACGGGGACGGTTTAGGGTCCAGGTGAGGGAACGGCAATGCTTTAGGGGGAGTGTGTGTGTGAGGGCGCGGGTTAGTGTTAGCGTGCGGATTAGGATTAGGGGACGGGTGAGGGTCAGGTTTCGGGGAAGGGTTAGGGATAGGGTTCGGGCTAGGGTTAGGGTTAGGGGATGGGGACGGTTTAGGGTCCAGGTGAGGGTACGGCAACGCTTTAGGGGGAGCGTGCGTGTGAGGGCGCGGGTTAGTGTTAGCGTACGGGTTAGGATTAGGGGACGGGTGAGGGTCAGGCTTCGGGGAAGGGTTAGGGTTAGGGTTCGGGCTAGGGTTAGGGTTAGGGGACGGGGACGGTTTAGGGTCCAGGTGAGGGTACGGCAACGCTTTAGGGGGAGCGTGCGTGTGAGGGCGCGGGTTAGTGTTAGCTTACGGGTTAGGATTAGGGGACGGGTGAGGGTCAGGCTTCGGGGAAGGGTTAGGGTTAGGGTTCGGGCTAGGGTTAGGGTTAGGGGACGGGGACGGTTTAGGGTCCAGGTGAGGGTACGGCAACGCTTTAGGGGGAGCGTGCGTGTGAGGGCGCGGGTTAGTGTTAGCGTACGGGTTAGGATTAGGGGACGGGTGAGGGTCAGGCTTCGGGGAAGGGTTAGGGTTAGGGTTCGGGCTAGGGTTAGCGTTAGGGGACGGGGACCGTTTAGGGTCCAGGTGAGGGTACGGCAACGTTTTAGGGGGAGCGTGCGTGTGAGGGCGCGGGTTAGTGTTAGCGTACGGCTTAGGATTAGGGGACGGGGGAGGGTCAGGCTTCGGGGAAGGGTTAGGGTTAGGGTTCGGGCTAGGGTTAGGGTTAGGGGACGGGGACGGTTTAGGGTGCAGGTGAGGGTACGACAATGCTGTAGGGGGAGCGTGCATGTGAGGGCGCGGGTTAGTGTTAGCGTACGGGTTAGGATTAAGGGACGGGTGAGGGTCAGGCTTCGGGGAAGGGTTAGGGTTAGGGTTCGGGCTAGGGTTAGGGTTAGGGGACGGGGACGGTTTAGGGTCCAGGTGAGGGTACGGCAACGCTTTAGGGGGAGCGTGCGTGTGAGGGCGCGGGTTAGTGTTAGCGTACGGGTTAGGATTAGGGGACGGGTGAGGGTCAGGCTTCGGGGAAGGGTTAGGGTTAGGGTTCGGGCTAGGGTTAGCGTTAGGGGACGGGGACCGTTTAGGGTCCAGGTGAGGGTAGGGCAACGCTTTAGGGGGAGCGTGCGTGTGAGGGCGCGGGTTAGTGTTAGCGTACGGCTTAGGATTAGGGGACGGGTGAGGGTCAGGCTTCGGGGAAGGGTTAGGGTTAGGGTTCGGGCTAGGGTTAGGGTTAGGGGACGGGGACGGTTTAGGGTGCAGGTGAGGGTACGACAAGGCTTTAGGGGGAGCGTGCATGTGAGGGCGCGGGTTAGTGTTAGCGTACGGGTTAGGATTAAGGGACGGGTGAGGGTCAGGCTTCGGGGAAGGGTTAGGGTTAGGGTTCGGGCTAGGGTTAGGGTTAGGGGACGGGGACGGTTTAGGGTCCAGGTGAGGGTATGGCAACGCTTTAGGGGGAGCGTGCGTGTGAGGGCGCGGGTTAGTGTTAGCGTACGGGTTAGGATTAGGGGACGGGTGAGGGTCAGGCTTCGGGGAAGGGTTAGGGTTTGGGTTCGGGCTAGGGTTAGGGTTAGGGGACGGGGACGGTTTAGGGTCCAGGTGAGGGTACGGCAACGCTTTAGGGGGAGCGTGCGTGTGAGGGCGCGGGTTAGTGTTAGCTTACGGGTTAGGATTAGGGGACGGGTGAGGGTCAGGCTTCGGGGAAGGGTTAGGGTTAGGGTTCGGGCTAGGGTTAGGGTTAGGGGACGGGGACGGTTTAGGGTCCAGGTGAGGGTACGGCAACGCTTTAGGGGGAGCGTGCGTGTGAGGGCGCGGGTTAGTGTTAGCGTACGGGTTAGGATTAGGGGACGGGTGAGGGTCAGGCTTCGGGGAAGGGTTAGGGTTAGGGTTCGGGCTAGGGTTAGGGTTAGGGGACGGGGACGGTTTAGGGTCCAGGTGAGGGTACGGCAACGCTTTAGGGGGAGCGTGCGTGTGAGGGCGCGGGTTAGTGTTAGCGTACGGGTTAGGATTAGGGGACGGGTGAGGGTCAGGCTTCGGGGAAGGGTTAGGGTTAGGGTTCGGGCTAGGGTTAGGGTTAGGGGACGGGGACGGTTTCGGATCCAGGTGAGGGTACGGCAACGCTTTAGGAGGAGCGTGCGTGTGAGGGAGCGGGTTAGTGTTAGCGTACGGGTTAGGATTAGGGGACGGGTGAGGGTCAGGCTTCGGGGAAGGGTTAGGGTTAGGGTTCGGGCTAGGGTTAGGGTTAGGGGACGGGGACGGTTTAGGGTCCAGGTGAGGGTACGGCAACGCTTTAGGGGGAGCGTGCGTGTGAGGGCGCGGGTTAGTGTTAGCGTACGGGTTAGGATTAGGGGACGGGTGAGGGTCAGGCTTCGGGGAAGGGTTAGGGTTAGGGTTCGGGCTAGGGTTAGGGTTAGGGGACGGGGACGGTTTAGGGTCCAGGTGAGGGTATGGCAACGCTTTACAGGGAGCGTGCGTGTGAGGGCGCGCATTACTGTTAGCGTACGGCTTAGGATTAGGGGACAGGTGAGGGTCAGGCTTCGGGGAAGGGTTAGGGTTAGGGTTCGGGCTAGGGTTAGGGTTAGGGGACGGGGATGGTTTAGGGTCCAGGTGAGGGTACGGCAACGCTTTAGGGGGAGCGTGCGTGTGAGGGCGCGGGTTAGTGTTAGCGTACGTGTTAGCATTAGGGGACGGGTGAGGGTCAGGCTTCGGGGAAGTGTTAGGGTTAGGGTTCGGCCTAGGGTTAGGGTTAGGGGACGGGGATGGTTTAGGGTCCAGGTGAGGGTACGGCAACGCTTTAGGGGGAGCGTGCGTGTGAGGGTGCGGGTTAGTGTTAGCGTACGGGTTAGGATTAGGGGACGGGTGAGGGTCAGGCTTCGGGGAAGGGTTAGGGTTAGGGTTCGGGCTAGGGTTAGGGTTAGGGGACGGGGACGGTTTAGGGTCCAGGTGAGGGTACGGCAACGCTTTAGGGGGAGCGTGCGTGTGAGGGCGCGGGTTAGTGTTAGCGTACGTGTTAGGATTAGGGGATGGGTGAGGGTCAGGCTTCGGGGAAGGGTTAGGGTTAGGGTTCGGGCTAGGGTTAGGGTTAGGGGATGGGGACGGTTTAGGGTCCAGGTGAGGGTACGGCAACGCTTTAGGGGGAGCGTGCGTGTGAGGGCGCGGGTTAGTGTTAGCGTACGGGTTAGGATTAGGGGACGGGTGAGGGTCAGGCTTCGGGGAAGGGTTAGGGTTAGGGTTCGGGCTAGGGTTAGGGTTAGGGGACGGGGCGGTTTAGGGTCCAGGTGAGGGTACGGCAACGCTTTAGGGGGAGCGTGCGTGTGA
This sequence comes from Delphinus delphis, assembly GCF_949987515.2. NCBI lineage: Eukaryota > Metazoa > Chordata > Mammalia > Artiodactyla > Delphinidae > Delphinus > Delphinus delphis. Next base: position 1,092,634 of record NC_082694.2, on the reverse strand, counting down.
GGGCGCGGGTTAGTGTTAGCGTACGGGTTAGGATTAGGGGACGGGTGAGGGTCAGGCTTCGGGGAAGTGTTAGGGTTAGGGTTCGGGATAGGGTTAGGGTTAGGGGACGGGGACGGTTTAGGGTCCAGGTGAGGGTACGGCAACGCTTTAGGGGGAGTGTGCGTGTGAGGGCGCGGGTTAGTGTTAGTGTACGGGTTAGGATTAGGGGACGGGTGAGGGTCAGGCTTCGGGGAAGGGTTAGGGTTAGGGTTCGGGCTCGGGTTAGGGTTAGGGGACGGGGACGGTTTAGGGTCCAGGTGAGGGTACGGCAACGCTTTAGGGGGAGCGTGTGTGTGAGGGCGCGGGTTAGTGTTAGCGTACGGGTTACGATTAGGGGACGGGTGAGGGTCAGGCTTCGGGGAAGAGTTAGGGTTAGGGTTCGGGCTAGGGTTAGGGTTAAGGGACGGGGACGGTTTAGGGTCCAGGTGAGCGTACTGCAACGCTTTAGGGGGAGCGTGCGTGTGAGGGCGCGGGTTAGTGTTAGGGTACTGGTTAGGATTAGGGGACGGGTGAGGGTCAGGCTTCGGGGAAGGGTTAGGGTTAGGGTTCGGGCTAGGGTTAGGGTTAGGGGACGGGGACGGTTTAGGGTCCAGGTGAGGGTACGGCAACGCTTTAGGGGGAGCGTGCGTGTGAGGGCGCAGGTTAGTGTTAGCGTACGGGTTAGGATTAGGGGACGGGTGAGGGTCAGGCTTCGGGGAAGGGTTAGGGTTAGGGTTCGGGCTAGGGTTAGGGTTAGGGTACGGGAACGGTTTCGGGTCGAGGTGAGGGTACGGCAACGCTTTAGGGGTAGCGTGCGTGTGAGGGCGCGGGTTAGTGTTAGCGTACGGGTTAGGATTAGGGGACGGGTGAGGGTCAGGCTTCGGGGAAGGGTTAGGGTTAGGGTTCGGGCTAGGGTTAGGGTTAGGGGACGGGGACGGTTTAGGGTCCAGGTGAGGGTACGGCAACGCTTTAGGGGGAGCGTGCGTGTGAGGGCGCGGGTTAGTGTTAGCGTACGGGTTAGGATTAGGGGACGGGTGAGGGTCAGGCTTCGGGGAAGGGTTAGGGTTAGGGTTCGGGCTAGGGTTAGGGTTAGGGGACGGGGACGGTTTAGGGTCCAGGTGAGGTTAGGGCAACGCTTTAGGGGGAGCGTCCGTGTGAGGGCGCGGGTTAGTGTTAGCGTACGGGTTAGGATTAGGTGACGGGTGAGGGTCAGGGTTCGGGGAAGTGTTAGGGTTCGGGCTAGGGTTAGGGTTAGGGGACGGGGACGGTTTAGGGTCCAGGTGAGGGTACGGCAACGCTTTAGGGGGCGCGTGCGTGTGAGGGCACGGGTTAGTGTTAGCGTACGGGTTAGGATTAGGGGACGGGTGAGGGTCAGGCTTCGGGGAGGGTAAGGGTTAGGGTTCGGGCTAGTGTTAGGGTTAGGGGACGGGGACGGTTTAGGGTCCAGGTGAGGGTACGGCAATGCTTTAGGGGGAGCGTGCATGTGAGGGCGCGGGTTAGTGTTAGCGTACGGGTTAGGATTAGGGGACGGGTGAGGGTCAGGCTTCGGGGAAGGGTTAGGGTTAGGGTTCGGGCTAGGGTTAGGGTTAGGGGACGGGGACGGTTTAGGGTCCAGGTGAGGGTACGGCAACGCTTTAGGGGGAGCGTGCGTGTGAGGGCGCGGGTTAGTGTTAGCGTACGGGTTAGGATTAGGGGACGGGTGAGGGTCAGGCTTCGGGGAAGGGTTAGGGTTAGGGTTCGGGCTAGGGTTAGGGTTAGGGGACGGGGAAGGTTTAGAGTCCAGGTGAGGGTACGGCAACGCTTTAGGGGGAGCGTGCGTGTGAGGGCGCGGGTTAGTGTTAGCGTACGGGTTAGGATTAGGGGACGGGTGAGGGTCAGGCTTCGGGGAAGGGTTAGGGTTAGGGTTCGGGCTAGGGTTAGGGTTACGGGCCGGGGACAGTTTAGGGTCCAGGTGAGGGTACGGCAACGCTTTAGGGGGAGCGTGCGTGTGAGGGCGCGGGTTAGTGTTAGCGTACGGGTTAGGATTAGGGGACGGGTGAGGGTCAGGCTTCGGGGAAGGGTTAGGGTTAGGGTTCGGGCTAGGGTTAGGATTAGGCGACGGGGACGGTTTAGGGTCCAGGTGAGGGTAGGGCAACGCTTTAGGGGGAGCGTGCGTGTGAGGGCGCGGGTTAGTGTTAGCGTACGGGTTAGGATTAGGGGACGGGTGAGGGTCAGGCTTCGGGGAAGGGTTAGGGATAGGGTTCGGGCTAGGGTTAGGGTTAGGGGACGGGGACGGTTTAGGGTCCAGGTGAGGGTACGGAAACGCTTTAGGGGGAGCGTGCGTGTGAGGGCGCGGGTTAGTGTTAGCGTACGGGTTAGGATTAGGGGACGGGTGAGGGTCAGGCTTCGGGGAAGGGTTAGGGTTAGGGTTCGGGCTAGGGTTAGGGTTAGGGGACGGGGACGGTTTAGGGTCCAGGTGAGGGTACGGCAACGCTTTAGGGGGAGCGTGCGTGTGAGGGCGCAGGTTAGTGTTAGCGTACGGGTTAGGATTAGGGGACGGGTGAGGGTCAGGCTTCAGGGAAGGGTTAGGGTTAGGGTTCGGGCTAGGGTTAGGGTTAGGGGACGGGGACGGTTTAGGGTCCAGGTGAGGGTACGGCAACGCTTTAGGGGGAGCGTGCGTGTGAGGGCGCGGGTTAGTGTTAGCGTACGGGTGAGGATTAGGGGACGGGTGAGGGTCAGGCTTCGGGGAAGGGTTAGGGTTAGGGTTCGGGCTAGGGTTAGGGTTAGGGGACGGGGACGGTTTAGGGTCCAGGTGAGGGTACGGCAACGCTTTAGGGGGAGCGTGCGTGTGAGGGCGCGGGTTAGTGTTAGCGTACGGGTTAGGATTAGGGGACGGGTGAGGGTCAGGCTTCGGGGAAGGGTTAGGATTAGGGTTCGGGCTAGGGTTAGGGTTAGGGGACGGGGACGGTTTAGGGTCCAGGTGAGGTTAGGGCAACGCTTTAGGGGGAGCGTGCGTGTGAGGGCGCGGGTTAGTGTTAGCGTACGGGTTAGGATTAGGGGACGGGTGAGGGTCAGGCTTCGGGGAAGGGTTAGGGTTAGGGTTCGGGCTAGGGTTAGGGTTAGGGGACGGGGACGGTTTAGGGTCCAGGTGAGGGTACGGCAACGCTTTAGGGGGAGCGTGCGTGTGAGGGCGCGGGTTAGTGTTAGCGTACGGGTTAGGATTAGGTGACGGGTGAGGGTCAGGGTTCGGGGAAGTGTTAGGGTTCGGGCTAGGGTTAGGGTTAGGGGACGGGGACGGTTTAGGGTCCAGGTGAGGGTACGGCAACGCTTTAGGGGGCGCGTGCGTGTGAGGGCACGGGTTAGTGTTAGCGTACGGGTTAGGATTAGGGGACGGGTGAGGGTCAGGCTTCGGGGAGGGTAAGGGTTAGGGTTCGGGCTAGTGTTAGGGTTAGGGGACGGGGACGGTTTAGGGTCCAGGTGAGGGTACGGCAATGCTTTAGGGGGAGCGTGCATGTGAGGGCGCGGGTTAGTGTTAGCGTACGGGTTAGGATTAGGGGACGGGTGAGGGTCAGGCTTCGGGGAAGGGTTAGGGTTAGGGTTCGGGCTAGGGTTAGGGTTAGGGGACGGGGACGGTTTAGGGTCCAGGTGAGGGTACGGCAACGCTTTAGGAGGAGCGTGCGTGTGAGGGCGCGGGTTAGTGTTAGCGTACGGGTTAGGATTAGGGGACGGGTGAGGGTCAGGCTTCGGGGAAGGGTTAGGGTTAGGGTTCGGGCTAGGGTTAGGGTTAGGGGACGGGGAAGGTTTAGAGTCCAGGTGAGGGTACGGCAACGCTTTAGGGGGAGCGTGCGTGTGAGGGCGCGGGTTAGTGTTAGCGTACGGGTTAGGATTAGGGGACGGGTGAGGGTCAGGCTTCGGGGAAGGGTTAGGGTTAGGGTTCGGGCTAGGGTTAGGGTTACGGGCCGGGGACAGTTTAGGGTCCAGGTGAGGGTACGGCAACGCTTTAGGGGGAGCGTGCGTGTGAGGGCGCGGGTTAGTGTTAGCGTACGGGTTAGGATTAGGGGACGGGTGAGGGTCAGGCTTCGGGGAAGGGTTAGGGTTAGGGTTCGGGCTAGGGTTAGGATTAGGCGACGGGGACGGTTTAGGGTCCAGGTGAGGGTAGGGCAACGCTTTAGGGGGAGCGTGCGTGTGAGGGCGCGGGTTAGTGTTAGCGTACGGGTTAGGATTAGGGGACGGGTGAGGGTCAGGCTTCGGGGAAGGGTTAGGGATAGGGTTCGGGCTAGGGTTAGGGTTAGGGGACGGGGACGGTTTAGGGTCCAGGTGAGGGTACGGAAACGCTTTAGGGGGAGCGTGCGTGTGAGGGCGCGGGTTAGTGTTAGCGTACGGGTTAGGATTAGGGGACGGGTGAGGGTCAGGCTTCGGGGAAGGGTTAGGGTTAGGGTTCGGGCTAGGGTTAGGGTTAGGGGACGGGGACGGTTTAGGGTCCAGGTGAGGGTACGGCAACGCTTTAGGGGGAGCGTGCGTGTGAGGGCGCGGGTTAGTGTTAGCGTACGGGTTAGGATTAGGGGACGGGTGAGGGTCAGGCTTCAGGGAAGGGTTAGGGTTAGGGTTCGGGCTAGGGTTAGGGTTAGGGGACGGGGACGGTTTAGGGTCCAGGTGAGGGTACGGCAACGCTTTAGGGGTAGCGGGCGTGTGAGGGCGCGGGTTAGTGTTAGCGTACGGGTTAGGATTAGGGGACGGGTGTGGATCAGGCTTCGTGGAAGGGTTAGGGTTAGGGTTCGGGCTAGGGTTAGGGTTAGGGGACGGGGACGGTTTAGGGTCCAGGTGAGGGTACGGCAACGCTTTAGGGGGAGCGTGCATGTGAGGGTGCGGGTTAGTGTTAGCGTACGGGTTAGGATTAGGGGACGGGTGAGGGTCAGGCTTCGGGGAAGGGTTAGGGTTAGGGTTCGGGCTAGGGTTAGGGTTAGGGGACGGGGACGGTTTAGGGTCCAGGTGAGGGTACGGCAACGCTTTAGGGGGAGCGTGCGTGTGAGGGCGCGGGTTAGTGTTAGCGTACGGGTTAGGATTAGGGGACGGGTGAGGGTCAGGCTTTGGGGAAGGGTTAGGGTTAGGGTTCGGGCTAGGGTTAGGGTTAGGGGACGGGGACGGTTTAGGGTCCAGGTGAGGGTACGGCAACGCTTTAGGGGGAGCGGGCGTGTGAGGGCGTGGGTTAGTGTTAGCGTACGGGTTAGGATTAGGGGACGGGTGAGGATCAGGCTTCGGGGAAGGGTTAGGGTTAGGGTTCGGGCTAGGGTTAGGGTTAGGGGACGGGGACGGTTTAGGGTCCAGGTGAGGGTACGGCAACGCTTTAGGGGGAGCGTGCGTGTGAGGGCGCGGGTTAGTGTTAGCGTACGGGTTAGGATTAGGGGACGGGTGAGGGTCAGGCTTCGGGGAAGGGTTAGGGTTAGGGTTCGGGCTAGGGTTAGGGTTAGGGGACGGGGACGGTTTAGGGTCCAGGTGAGGGTACGGCAACGCTTTAGGGGGAGCGTGCGTGTGAGGGCGCGGGTTAGTGTTAGAGTACGGGTTAGGATTAGGGGACGGGTGAGGGTCAGGCTTCGGGGAAGGGTTAGGGTTAGGGTTCGGGCTAGGGTTAGGGTTAGGGGACGGGGACGGTTTAGGGTCCAGGTGAGGGTACGGCAACGCTTTAGGGGGAGCGTGCGTGTGAGGGCGCGGGTTAGTGTTAGCGTACGGGTTAGGATTAGGGGACGGGTGAGGGTCTGGCTTCGGGGAAGGGTTAGGGTTAGGGTTTGGGCTAGGGTTAGGGTTAGGGGACGGGGACGGTTTAGGGTCCAGGTGAGGGTACGGCAACGCTTTAGGGGGAGCGTGCGTGTGAGGGCGCGGGTTAGTGTTAGCGTACGGGTTAGGATTAGGGGACGGGTGAGGGTCAGGCTTCGGGGAAGGGTTAGGGTTAGGGTTCGGGCTAGGGTTAGGGTTAGGGGACGGGGACGGTTTCGGGTCCTGGTGAGTGTACGGCAACGCTTTAGGGGGAGCGTGCGTGTGAGGGCGCGGGTTAGTGTTAGCGTACGGGTTAGGATTAGGGGACGGGTGAGGGTCAGGCTTCGGGGAAGGGTTAGGGTTAGGGTTCGGGCTAGGGTTAGGGTTAGGGGACGGGGACGGTTTAGGGTCCAGGTGAGGGTACGGCAACGCTTTAGGGGGAGCGTGCGTGTGAGGGCGCGGGTTAGTGTTAGCGTACGGGTTAGAATTAGGGGACGGGTGAGGGTCAGGCTTCGGGGAAGGGTTAGGGTTAGGGTTCGGGCTAGGGTTAGGGTTAGGGGACGGGGACGGTTTAGGGTCCAGGTGAGGGTACGGCAACGCTTTAGGGGAAGCGTGCATGGGAGGGCGCGGGTTAGTGTTAGCGTACGGGTTAGGATTAGGGGACGGGTGAGGGTCAGGCATCGGGGAAGGGTTAGGGTTAGGGTTCGGGCTAGGGTTAGGGTTAGGGGACGGGGACGGTTTAGGGTCCAGGTGAGGGTACGGCAACGCTTTAGGGGGAGCGTGCGTGTGAGGGCGCGGGTTAGTGTTAGCGTACGGGTGAGGATTAGGGGACGGGTGAGGGTCAGGCTTCGGGGAAGGGTTAGGGTTAGGGTTCGGGCTAGGGTTAGGGTTAGGGGACGGAGACGGTTTAGGGTCCAGGTGAGGGTATGGCAACGCTTAAGGGGGAGCGTGCGTGTGAGGGCGCGGGTTAGTGTTAGCGTACGGGTTAGGATTAGGGGACGGGTGAGGGTCAGGCTTCGGGGAAGGGTTAGGGTTAGGGTTCGGGCTAGGGTTAGGGTTAGGTGACGGGGACGGTTTAGGGTCCAGGTGAGGGTACGGCAACGCTTTAGGGGGAGCGTGCATGTGAGGGCGCGGGTTAGTGTTAGCGTACGGGTTAGGATTAGGGGACGGGTGAGGGTCAGGCTTCGGGGAAGGGTTAGGGTTAGGGTTCGGGCTAGGGTTAGGGTTAGGGGACGGGGACGGTTTAGGGTCCAGGTGAGGATACGGCAATGCTTTAGGGGGAGCGTGCGTGTGAGGGCGCGGGTTAGTGTTAGCGTACGGGTTAGGATTAGGGGACGGGTGAGGGTCAGGCTTCGGGGAAGGGTTAGGGTTAGGGTTCGGGCTAGGGTTAGGGTTAGGGGACGGGGACGGTTTAGGGTCCAGGTGAGGGTATGGCAACGCTTTAGGGGGAGCGTGCGTGTGAGGGCGCGGGTTAGTGTTAGCGTACGGGTTAGGATTAGGGGACGGGTGAGGGTCAGGCTTCGGGGAAGGGTTAGGGTTAGGGTTCGGGCTAGGGTTAGGGTTTGGGGACGGGGACGGTTTAGGGTCCAGGTGAGGGTATGGCAACGCTCTAGGGCGAGCGTGCGTGTGAGGGCGCGGGTTAGTGTTAGCGTACGGGTTAGGATTAGGGGACGGGTGAGGGTCAGGCTTCGGGGAAGGGTTAGGGTTAGGGTTCGGGCTAGGGTTAGGGTTAGGGGACGGGGACGGTTTCGGGTCCAGGTGAGGGTACGGCAACGCTTTAGGGGGAGCGTGCGTGTGAGGGTGCGGGTTAGTGTTAGCGTACGGGTGAGGATTAGGGGACGGGTGAGGGTCAGGCTTCGGGGAAGGGTTAGGGTTAGGGTTCGGGCTAGGGTTAGGGTTAGGGGACGGAGACGGTTTAGGGTCCAGGTGAGGGTATGGCAACGCTTAAGGGGGAGCGTGCGTGTGAGGGCGCGGGTTAGTGTTAGCGTACGGGTTAGGATTAGGGGACGGGTGAGGGTCAGGCTTTGGGGAAGGGTTAGGGTTAGGGTTCGGGCTAGGGTTAGGGTTAGGGGACGGGGACGGTTTAGGGTCCAGGTGAGGGTACGGCAACGCTTTAGGGGGAGCGTGCGTGTGAGGGCGCGGGTTAGTGTTAGCGTACGGGTTAGGATTAGGGGACGGGTGAGGGTCAGGCTTCGGGGAAGGTTTAGGGTTAGGGTTCGGACTAGGGTTAGGGTTAGGGGACGGGGACGGTTTAGGGTCCAGGTGAGGATACGGCAACGCTTTAGGGGGAGCGTGCGTGTGAGGGCGCGGGTTAGTGTTAGCGTACGTGTTAGGATTAGGGGACGGGTGAGGGTCAGGCTTCGGGGAAGGGTTAGGGTTAGGGTTCGGGCTAGGGTTAGGGTTAGGGGACGGGGACGGTTTAGGGTCCAGGTGAGGGTATGGCAACGCTTTAGGGGGAGCGTGCGTGTGAGGGCGCGGGTTAGTGTTAGCGTACGGGTTAGGATTAGGGGACGGGTGAGGGTCAGGCTTCGGGGAAGGGTTAGGGTTAGGGTTCGGGCTAGGGTTAGGGTTAGGGGACGGGGACGGTTTAGGGTCCAGGTGAGGGTATGGCAACGCTCTAGGGCGAGCGTGCGTGTGAGGGCGCGGGTTAGTGTTAGCGTACGGGTTAGGATTAGGGGACGGGTGAGGGTCAGGCTTCGGGGAAGGGTTAGGGTTAGGGTTCGGGCTAGGGTTAGGGTTAGGGGACGGGGACGGTTTCGGGTCCAGGTGAGGGTACGGCAACGCTTTAGGGGGAGCGTGCGTGTGAGGGCGCGGGTTAGTGTTAGCGTACGGGTTAGGATTAGGGGACGGGTGAGGGTCAGGCTTCGGGGAAGGGTTAGGGTTAGGGTTCGGGCTAGGGTTAGGGTTAGGGGACGGGGACGGTTTAGGGTCCAGGTGAGGGTATGGCAACGCTTTAGGGGGAGCGTGCGTGTGAGGGCGCGGGTTAGTGTTAGCGTACGGGTTAGGATTAGGGGACGGGTGAGGGTCAGGCTTCAGGGAAGGGTTAGGGTTCGGGCTAGGGTTAGGGTTAGGGGACGGGGACGGTTTAGGGTCCAGGTGAGGGTACGGCAACGCTTTAGGGGGAGCGTGCGTGTGAGGGCGCGGGTTAGTGTTAGCGTACGGGTTAGGATTAGGGGACGGGTGAGGGTCAGGCTTCGGGGAAGGGTTAGGGTTAGGGTTCGGGCTAGTGTTAGGGTTAGGGGACGGGGACGGTTTAGGGTCCAGGTGAGGGTACGGCAACGCTTTAGAGGGAGCGTGCGTGTGAGGGCGCGGGTTAGTGTTAGCGTACGGGTTAGGATTAGGGGACGGGTGAGGGTCAGGCTTCGGGGAAGTGTTAGGGTTAGGGTTCGGGCTAGGGTTAGGGTTAGGGGATGGGGACCGTTTAGGGTCCAGGTGATGGTACGGCAACGCTTTAGGAAGAGCGTGCGTGTGAGGGCGCGGGTTAGTGTTAGCGTACGGGTTAGGATTAGGGGACGGGTGAGGGTCAGGCTTCAGGGAAGGGTTAGGGTTCGGGCTAGGGTTAGGGTTAGGGGACGGGGACGGTTTAGGGTCCAGGTGAGGGTACGGCAACGCTTTAGGGGGAGCGTGCGTGTGAGGGCGCGGGTTAGTGTTAGCGTACGGGTTAGGATTAGGGGACGGGTGAGGGTCAGGCTTCGGGGAAGGGTTAGGGTTAGGGTTCGGGCTAGGGTTAGGGTTAGGGGACGGGGACGGTTTAGGGTCCAGGTGAGGGTACGGCAACGCTTTAGGGGGAGCGTGCGTGTGAGGGCGCGGGTTAGTGTTAGCGTACAGGTTAGGATTAGGGGACGGGTGAGGGTCAGGCTTCGGGGAAGGGTTAGGGTTAGGGTTCGGGCTAGGGTTAGGGTTAGGGGACGGGGACGGTTTAGGGTCCAGGTGAGGGTACGGCAACGCTTTAGGGGGAGCGTGCGTGTGAGGACGCGCGTTAGTGTTAGCGTACGGGTTAGGATTAGGGGACGGGTGAGGGTCAGGCTTCGGGGAAGGGTTAGGGTTAGGGTTCGGGCTAGGGTTAGGGTTAGGGGACGGGGACGGTTTAGGGTCCAGGTGACGGTACGGCAACGCTTTAGGGGGAGCGTGCGTGTGAGGGCGCGGGTTAGTGTTAGCGTACGGATTAGGATTAGGGGACGGGTGAGGGTCAGGCTTCGGGGAAGGGTTAGGTTTAGGGTTCGGGCTAGGGTTAGCGTTAGGGGACGGGGACGGTTTAGGGTCCAGGTGAGGGTACGGCAACGCTTTAGGGGGAGCGTGCGTGTGAGGGCGCGGGTTAGTGTTAGCGTACGGGTTAGGATTAGGGGACGGGTGAGGGTCAGGCTTCGGGGAAGGGTTAGGGTTAGGGTTCGGGCTAGGGTTAGGGTTAGGGGACGGGGACGGTTTAGGGTCCAGGTGAGGGTACGGCAACGCTTTAGGGGGAGCGTGCGTGTGAGGGCGCGGGTTAGTGTTAGCGTACGGGTTAGGATTAGGGGACGGGTGAGGGTCAGGCCTCGGGGAAGTGTTAGGGTTAGGGTTCGGGCTAGGGTTAGGGTTAGGGGACGGGGACCGTTTAGGGTCCAGGTGATGGTACGGCAACGCTTTAGGGGGAGCGTGCGTTTGAGGGCGTGGGTTAGTGTTAGCGTACGGGTTAGGATTAGGGGACGGGTGAGGGTCAGGCTTCAGGGAAGGGTTAGGGTTCGGGCTAGGGTTAGGGTTAGGGGACGGGGACGGTTTAGGGTCCAGGTGAGGGTACGGCAACGCTTTAGGGGGAGCGTGCGTGTGAGGGCGCGGGTGAGTGTTAGCGTACGGGTTAGGATTAGGGGACGGGTGAGGGTCAGGCTTCGGGGAAGGGTTAGGGTTAGGGTTCGGGCTAGGGTTAGGGTTAGGGGATGGGGACGGTTTCGCGTCCAGGTGAGGGTACGGCAATGCTTTAGGGGGAGCGTGCGTGTGAGGGCGCGGGTTAGTGTTAACGTACGTGTTAGGATTAGGGGACGGGTGAGGGTCAGGCTTCGGGGAAGGGTTAGGGTTAGGGTTCGGGCTAGGGTTAGGGTTAGGGGACGGGGACGGTTTAGGGTCCAGGTGAGGGTACGGCAACGCTTTAGGGGGAGCGTGCGTGTGAGGGCGCGGGTTAGTGTTAGCGTACGGGTTAGGATTAGGGGACGGGTGAGGGTCAGGCTTCGGGGAAGGGTTAGGGTTAGGGTTCGGGCTAGGGTTAGGGTTAGGGGACGGGGACGGTTTAGGGTCCAGGTGAGGGTACGGCAACGCTTTAGGGGGAGCGTGCGTGTGAGGGCGCGGGTGAGTGTTAGCGTACGGGTTAGGATTAGGGGACGGGTGAGGGTCAGGCTTCGGGGAAGGGTTAGGGTTAGGGTTCGGGCTAGGGTTAGGGTTAGGGGATGGGGACGGTTTCGGGTCCAGGTGAGGGTACGGCAATGCTTTAGGGGGAGCGTGCGTGTGAGGGCGCGGGTTAGTGTTAACGTACGTGTTAGGATTAGGGGACGGGTGAGGGTCAGGCTTCGGGGAAGGGTTAGGGTTAGGGTTCGGGCTAGGGTTAGGGTTAGGGGACGGGGACGGTTTAGGGTCCAGGTGAGGGTACGGCAACGCTTTAGGGGGAGCGTGCGTGTGAGGGCGCGGGTTAGTGTTAGCGTACGGGTTAGGATTAGGGGACGGGTGAGGGTCAGGCTTCGGGGAAGGGTTAGGGTTAGGGTTCGGGCTAGGGTTAGGGTTAGGGGACGGGGACGGTTTAGGGTCCAGGTGAGGGTACGGCAACGCTTTAGGGGGAGCGTGCGTGTGAGGGCGCGGGTGAGTGTTAGCGTACGGGTTAGGATTAGGGGACGGGTGAGGGTCAGGCTTCGGGGAAGGGTTAGGGTTAGGGTTCGGGCTAGGGTTAGGGTTAGGGGATGGGGACGGTTTCGGGTCCAGGTGAGGGTACGGCAATGCTTTAGGGGGAGCGTGCGTGTGAGGGCGCGGGTTAGTGTTAGCGTACGGGTTAGGATTAGGGGACGGGTGAGGGTCAGGCTTCGGGGAAGGGTTAGGGTTAGGGTTCGGGCTAGGGTTAGGGTTAGGGGACGGGGACGGTTTAGGGTCCAGGTGAGGGTACGGCAACGCTTTAGGGGGAGCGTGCGTGTGAGGGCGCGGGTTAGTGTTAGCGTACCGGTTAGGATTAGGGGACGGGTGAGGGTCAGGCTTCGGGGAAGGGTTAGGGTTAGGGTTCGGGCTAGGGTTAGGGTTAGGGGACGGGGACGGTTTCGGGTCCAGGTGAGGGTATGGCAACGCTTTAGGGGGAGTGTGCGTGTGAGGGCGCGGGTTAGTGTTAGCGTACGGGTTAGGATTAGGGGACGGGTGAGGGTCAGGCTTCGTGGAAGGGTTAGGGTTAGGGTTCGGGCTAGGGTTAGGGTTAGGGGACGGGGACGGTTTAGGGTCCAGGTGAGGGTACGGCAACGCTTTAGGGGGAGCGTGCGTGTGAGGGCGCGGGTGAGTGTTAGCGTACGGGTTAGGATTAGGGGACGGGTGAGGGTCAGGTTTCGGGGAAGGGTTAGGGTTAGGGTTCGGGCTAGGGTTAGGGTTAGGGGACGGGGACGGTTTCGGGTCCAGGTGAGGGTACGGCAACGCTTTAGGGGGAGCGTGCGTGTGAGGGCGCGGGTTAGTGTTAGCGTACGGGTTAGGATTAGGGGACGGGTTAGGGTCAGGCTTCGGGGAAGGGTTAGGGTTAGGGTTCGGGCTAGGGTTAGGGTTAGGGGACGGGGACGGTTTATGGTCCAGGTGAGGGTACGGCAACGCTTTAGGGGGAGCGTGCGTGTGAGGGCGCGGGTTAGTGTTAGCGTACGGGTTAGGATTAGCGGACGGGTGAGGGTCAGGCTTCGGGGAAGGGTTAGGGTTAGGGTTCAGGCTAGGGTTAGGGTTAGGGGACGGGGACGGTTTAGGGTCCAGGTGAGGGTACGGCAACGCTTTAGGGGGAGCGTGCGTGTGAGGGCGCGGGTTAGTGTTAGCGTACGGGTTAGGATTAGGGGACGGGTGAGGGTCAGGCATCGGGGAAGGGTTAGGGTTAGGGTTCGGGCTAGGGTTAGGGTTAGGGGACGGGGACGGTTTAGGGTCCAGGTGAGGGTACGGCAACGCTTTAGGGGGAGCGTGCGTGTGAGGGCGCGGGTTAGTGTTAGCGTACGGGTTAGGATTAGGGGACGGGTGAGGGTCAGGCTTCGGGGAAGGGTTAGGGTTAGGGTTCGGGCTAGGGTTAGGGTTAGGGGACGGGGACGGTTTAGGGTCCAGGTGAGGGTACGGCAACGCTTTAGGGGGAGCGTGCGTGTGAGGGCGCGGGTTAGTGTTAGCGTACGGGTTAGGATTAGGGGACGGGTGAGGGTCAGGCTTCGGGGAAGGGTTAGGGTTAGGGTTCGGGCTAGGGTTAGGGTTAGGGGACGGGGACGGTTTACGGTCCAGGTGAGGGTACGGCAACGTTTTAGGGGGAGCGTGCGTGTGAGGGCGCGGGTTAGTGTTAGCGTACGGGTTAGGATTAGGGCTCGGGTGAGGGTCAGGCTTCTGGGAAGGGTTAGGGTTAGGGTTCGGGCTAGGGTTAGGGTTAGGGGACGGGGACGGTTTAGGTTCCAGGTGAGGGTACGGCAACGCTTTAGGGGGAGCGTGCGTGTGAGGGCGCGTGTTAGTGTTAGCGTACGGCTTAGGATTAGGGGACGGGTGAGGGTCAGGCTTCGGGGAAGGGTTAGGGTTAGGGTTCGGGCTAGGGTTAGGGTTAGGGGACGGGGACGGTTTAGGGTCCCGGTGAGGGTATGGCAACGCTTTAGGGGGAGTGTGCGTGTTAGGGCGCGGGTTAGAGTTAGCCTACGGGTTAGGATTAGGGGACGGGTGAGGGTCAGGTTTCGGGGAAGTGTTAGGGTTAGGGTTCGGGCTAGGGTTAGGGTTAGGGGACGGGGACGGTTTAGGGTCCAGGTGAGGGTACGGCAACGCTTTAGGGGGAGCGTGCGTGTGAGGGCGCGGGTTAGTGTTAGCGTACGGGTTAGGATTAGGGGACGGGTGAAGGTCAGGCTTCGAGGAAGGGTTAGGGTTAGGGTTCGGGCTAGGGTTAGGGTTAGGGGCCGGGGACGGTTTAGGGTCCAGGTGAGTGTACGGCAATGCTTTAGGAGGAGCGTGCGTGTGAGGGCGCGGGTTAGTGTTAGCGTACGGGTTAGGATTAGGGGACGGGTGAGGGTCAGGCTTCGAGGAAGGGTTAGGGTTAGGGTTCGGGCTAGGGTTAGGGTTAGGGGACGGGGACTGTTTAGGGTCCAGGTGAGGGTACGGCAACGCTTTAGGGGGAGCGTGCGTGTGAGGGCGCGGGTTAGTGTTACCGTACGGGTTAGGATTAGGGGACGGGTGAGGGTCAGGCTTCGGGGAAGGGTTAGGGTTAGGGTTCGGGCTAGGGTTAGGGTTAGGGGCCGGGGACGGTTTAGGGTCCAGGTGAGGGTACGGCAACGCTTTAGGGGAGCGTGCGTGTGAGGGCGCGGGTTAGTGTTAGCGTACGGGTTAGGATTAGGGGACGGGTGAGGGTCAGGCTTCGGGGAAGGGTTAGGGTTAGGGTTTGGGCTAGGGTTAGGGTTAGGGGACGGGGACGGTTTACGGTCCAGGTGAGGGTACGGCAACGCTTTAGGGGGAGCGTGCGTGTGAGGGCGCGGGTTAGTGTTAGCGTACGGGTTAGGATTAGGGGACGGGTGAGGGTCAGGCTTCGGGGAAGGGTTAGGGTTAGGGTTCGGGCTAGGGTGAGGGTTAGGGGACGGGGACGGTTTAGGGTCCAGGTGAGGGTACGGCAACGCTTTAGGGGGAGCATGCGTGTGAGGGCGCAGGTTAGTGTTAGCGTACGGGTTAGGATTACGGGACGGGTGAGGGTCAGGCTTCGGGGAAGGGTTAGGGTTAGGGTTCGGGCTAGGGTTAGGGTTAGGGGACGGGGACGGTTTCGGGTCCAGGTGAGGGTACGGCAACGCTTTAGGGGGAGCGTGCGTGTGAGGGCGCGGGTTAGTGTTAGCGTACGGGTTAGGATTAGGGGACGGGTGAGGGTCAGGCTTCGGGGAAGGGTTAGGGTTAGGGTTCGGGCTAGGGTTAGGGTTAGGGGACGGGGACGGTTTAGGGTCCAGGTGAGGGTACGGCAACGCTTTAGGGGGAGCGTGCGTGTGAGGGCGCGCGTTAGTGTTAGCGTACGGGTTAGGATTAGGGGAGGGGTGAGGGTCAGGCTTCGGGGAAGGGTTAGGGTTAGGGTTCGGGCTAGGGTTAGGGTTAGGGGACGGGGACGGTTTAGGGTCCAGGTGAGGGTACGGCAACGCTTTAGGGGGAGCGTGCGTGTGAGGGCGCGGGTTAGTGTTAGCGTACGGGTTAGGATTAGGGGACGGGTGAGGGTCAGGCTTCGGGGAAGGGTTAGGGTTAGGGTTCGGGCTAGGGTTAGGGTTAGGGGACGGGGACGGTTTAGGGTCCAGGTGAGGGTACGGCAACGCTTTAGGGGGAGCGTGCGTGTGAGGGCGCGGGTTAGTGTTAGCGTACGGGTTAGGATTAGGGGACGGGTGAGGGTCAGGCTTCGGGGAAGGGTTAGGTTTAGGGTTCGGGCTAGGGTTATTGTTAGGGGACGGGGACGGTTTAGGGTCCAGGTGAGGGTACGGCAACGCTTTAGGGGGAGCGTGCGTGTGAGGGCGCGGGTTAGTGTTAGCGTACGGGTTAGGATTAGGGGACGGGTGAGGGTCAGGCATCGGGGAAGGGTTAGGGTTAGGGTTCGGGCTAGGGTTAGGGTTAGGGGACGGGGACGGTTTAGGGTCCAGGTGAGGGTACGGCAACGCTTTAGGGGGAGCGTGCGTGTGAGGGCGCGGGTTAGTGTTAGCGTACGGGTTAGGATTAGGGGACGGGTGAGGGTCAGGCTTCGGGGAAGGGTTAGGGTTAGGGTTCGGGCTAGGGTTAGGGTTAGGGTTAGGGGACGGTTTAGGGTCCAGGTGAGGGTACGGCAACGTTTTAGGGGGAGCGTGCGTGTGAGGGCGCGGGTTAGTGTTAGCGTACGGGTTAGGATTAGGGGTCGGGTGAGGGTCAGGCTTCTGGGAAGGGTTAGGGTTAGGGTTCGGGCTAGGGTTAGGGTTAGGGGACGGGGACGGTTTAGGGTCCAGGTGAGGGTACGGCAACGCTTTAGGGGGAGCGTGCGTGTGAGGGCGCGCGTTAGTGTTAGCGTACGGCTTAGGATTAGGGGACGGGTGAGGGTCAGGCTTCGGGGAAGGGTTAGGGTTAGGGTTCGGGCTAGGGTTAGGGTTAGGGGACGGGGACGGTTTAGGGTCCAGGTGAGGGTACGGCAACGCTTTAGGGGGAGCGTGCGTGTGAGGGCGCAGGTTAGTGTTACCGTACAGGTTAGGATTACGGGACGGGTGAGGGTCAGGCTTCGGGGAAGGGTTAGGGTTAGGGTTCGGGCTAGGGTTAGGGTTAGGGGACGGGGACGGTTTAGTGTCCAGGTGAGGGTACGGCAACGCTTTAGGGGGAGTGTGCGTGTGAGGGCGCGGGTTAGAGTTAGCGTACGGGTTAGGATTATGGGACGGGTGAGGGTCAGGTTTCGGGGAAGGGTTAGGGTTAGGGTTCGGGCTAGGGTTAGGGTTAGGGGACGGGGACGGTTTAGGGTCCAGGTGAGGGTA
Organism: Delphinus delphis; assembly: GCF_949987515.2. Classification (NCBI taxonomy): domain Eukaryota; kingdom Metazoa; phylum Chordata; class Mammalia; order Artiodactyla; family Delphinidae; genus Delphinus; species Delphinus delphis. The sequence continues at coordinate 1,076,234 of NC_082694.2, read as the reverse complement.
CGGCAACGCTTTAGGGGGAGCGTGCGTGTGAGGGCGCGGGTTAGTGTTAGCGTACGGGTTAGGATTAGGGGACGGGTGAGGGTCAGGCTTCGGGGAAGGGTTAGGGTTAGGGTTCGGGCTAGGGTTAGGGTTATGGGACGGGGACGGTTTAGGGTCCAGGTGAGGGTACGGCAACGCTTTAGGGGGAGCGTGCGTGTGAGGGCGCGGGTTAGTGTTAGCGTACGGGTTAGGATTAGGGGACGGGTGAGGGTCAGGCTTCGGGGAAGGGTTAGGGTTAGGGTTCGGGCTAGGGTTAGGGTTAGGGGCCGGGGACGGTTTACGGTCCAGGTGAGGGTACGGCAATGCTTTAGGGGGAGCGTGCGTGTGAGGGCGCGGGTTAGTGTTAGCGTACGGGTTAGGATTAGGGGACGGGTGAGGGTCAGGCTTCGGGGAAGGGTTAGGGTTACGGTTCGGGCTAGGGTTAGGGTTAGGGGACGGGGACTGTTTAGGGTCCAGGTGAGGGTACGGCAACGCTTTAGGGGGAGCGTGCGTGTGAGGGCGCGGGTTAGTGTTAGCGTACGGGTTAGGATTAGGGGACGGGTGAGGGTCAGGCTTCGGGGAAGGGTTAGGGTTAGGGTTCGGGCTAGGGTTAGGGTTAGGGGCTGGGGACGGTTTAGGGTCCAGGTGAGGGTACGGCAACGCTTTAGGGGAGCGTGCGTGTGAGGGCGCGGGTTAGTGTTAGCGTACGGGTTAGGATTAGGGGACGGGTGAGGGTCAGGCTTCGGGGAAGGGTTAGGGTTAGGGTTCGGGCTAGGGTTAGGGTTAGGGGACGGGGACGGTTTAGGGTCCAGTTGAGGGTACGGCAACGCATTAGGGGGAGCGTGCGTGTGAGGGCGCGGGTTAGTGTTAGGGTACGGGTTAGGATTAGGGGACGGGTGAGGGTCAGGCTTCGGGGAAGGGTTAGGGTTAGGGTTCGGGCTAGGGTGAGGGTTAGGGGACGGGGACGGTTTAGGGTCCAGGTGAGGGTACGGCAACGCTTTAGGGGGAGCGTGCGTGTGAGGGCGCGGGTTAGTCTTAGCGTACGGGTTAGGATTAGGGGAGGGGTGAGGGTCAGGCTTCGGGGAAGGGTTAGGTTTAGGGTTCGGGCTAGGGTTAGGGTTAGGGGACGGGGACGGTTTAGGGTCCAGGTGAGGGTACGGCAACGCTTTAGGGGGAGCGTGCGTGTGAGGGCGCGGGTTAGTGTTAGCGTACGGGTTAGGATTAGGGGACGGGTGAGGGTCAGGCTTCGGGGAAGGGTTAGGGTTAGGGTTCGGGCTAGGGTTAGGGTTAGGGGACGGGGACGGTTTAGGGTCCAGGTGAGGGTACGGCAACGCTTTAGGGGGAGCGTGCGTGTGAGGGCGCGGGTGAGTGTTAGCGTACGGGTTAGGATTAGGGGACGGGTGAGGGTCAGGCTTCGGGGAAGGGTTAGGGTTAGGGTTCGGGCTAGGGTTAGGGTTAGGGGATGGGGACGGTTTCGGGTCCAGGTGAGGGTACGGCAATGCTTTAGGGGGAGCGTGCGTGTGAGGGCGCGGGTTAGTGTTAACGTACGTGTTAGGATTAGGGGACGGGTGAGGGTCAGGCTTCGGGGAAGGGTTAGGGTTAGGGTTCGGGCTAGGGTTAGGGTTAGGGGACGGGGACGGTTTAGGGTCCAGGTGAGAGTACGGCAACGCTTTAGGGGGAGCGTGCGTGTGAGGGCGCGGGTTAGTGTTAGCGTACGGGTTAGGATTAGGGGACGGGTGAGGGTCAGGCTTCGGGGAAGGGTTAGGGTTAGGGTTCGGGCTAGGGTTAGGGTTAGGGGACGGGGACGGTTTAGGGTCCAGGTGAGGGTACGGCAACGCTTTAGGGGGAGCGTGCGTGTGAGGGCGCGGGTTAGTGTTAGCGTACGGGTTAGGATTAGGGGACGGGTGAGGGTCAGGCTTCGGGGAAGTGTTAGGGTTAGGGTTCGGGCTAGGGTTAGGGTTAGGGGACGGTGACGGTTTAGGGTCCAGGTGAGGGTACGGCAACGCTTTAGGGGGAGCGTGCGTGTGAGGGCGCGGGTTAGTGTTAGCGTACGGGTTAGGATTACGGGACGGGTGAGGGTCAGGCTTCGGGGAAGGGTTAGGGTTAGGGTTCGGGCTAGGGTTAGGGTTAGGGGACGGAGACGGTTTCGGGTCCAGGTGAGGGTACGGCAACGCTTTAGGGGGAGCGTGCGTGTGAGGGCGCGGGTTAGTGTTAGCGTACGGGTTAGGATTAGGGGACGGGTGAGGGTCAGGCTTCGTGGAAGGGTTAGGGTTAGGGTTCGGGCTAGGGTTAGGGTTAGGGGACGGGGACGGTTTAGGGTCCAGGTGAGGGTACGGCAACGCTTTAGGGGGAGCGTGCGTGTGAGGGCGTGGTTGAGTGTTAGCGTACGGGTTAGGATTAGGGGACGGGTGAGGGTCAGGTTTCGGGGAAGGGTTAGGGTTAGGGTTCGGGCTAGGGTTAGGGTTAGGGGACGGGGACGGTTTCGGGTCCAGGTGAGGGTACGGCAACGCTTTAGGGGGAGCGTGCGTGTGACGGCGCGGGTTAGTGTTAGCGTACGGGTTAGGATTAGGGGACGGGTTAGGGTCAGGCTTCGGGGAAGGGTTAGGGTTAGGGTTCGGGCTAGGGTTAGGGTTAGGGGACGGGGACGGTTTATGGTCCAGGTGAGGGTACGGCAACGCTTTAGGGGGAGCGTGCGTGTGAGGGCGCGGGTTAGTGTTAGCGTACGGGTTAGGATTAGCGGACGGGTGAGGGTCAGGCTTCGGGGAAGGGTTAGGGTTAGGGTTCAGGCTAGGGTTAGGGTTAGGGGACGGGGACGGTTTAGGGTCCAGGTGAGGGTACGGCAACGCTTTAGGGGGAGCGTGCGTGTGAGGGCGCGGGTTAGTGTTAGCGTACGGGTTAGGATTAGGGGACGGGTGAGGGTCAGGCTTCGGGGAAGGGTTAGGGTTAGGGTTCGGGCTAGGGTTAGGGTTAGGGGACGGGGACGGTTTAGGGTCCAGGTGAGGGTACGGCAACGCTTTAGGGGGAGCGTGCGTGTGAGGGCGCGGGTTAGTGTTAGCGTACGGGTTAGGATTAGGGGACGGGTGAGGGTCAGGCTTCGGGGAAGGGTTAGGGTTAGGGTTCGGGCTAGGGTTAGGGTTAGGGGACGGGGACGGTTTAGGGTCCAGGTGAGGGTACGGCAACGCTTTAGGGGGAGCGTGCGTGTGAGGGCGCGGGTTAGTGTTAGCGTACGGGTTAGGATTAGGGGACGGGTGAGGGTCAGGCTTCGGGGAAGGGTTAGGGTTAGGGTTCGGGCTAGGGTTAGGGTTAGGGGACGGGGACGGTTTACGGTCCAGGTGAGGGTACGGCAACGTTTTAGGGGGAGCGTGCGTGTGAGGGCGCGGGTTAGTGTTAGCGTACGGGTTAGGATTAGGGCTCGGGTGAGGGTCAGGCTTCTGGGAAGGGTTAGGGTTAGGGTTCGGGCTAGGGTTAGGGTTAGGGGACGGGGACGGTTTAGGGTCCAGGTGAGGGTACGGCAACGCTTTAGGGGGAGCGTGCGTGTGAGGGCGCGCGTTAGTGTTAGCGTACGGCTTAGGATTAGGGGACGGGTGAGGGTCAGGCTTCGGGGAAGGGTTAGGGTTAGGGTTCGGGCTAGGGTTAGGGTTAGGGGACGGGGACGGTTTAGGGTCCCGGTGAGGGTATGGCAACGCTTTAGGGGGAGTGTGCGTGTTAGGGCGCGGGTTAGAGTTAGCGTACGGGTTAGGATTAGGGGACGGGTGAGGGTCAGGTTTCGGGGAAGTGTTAGGGTTAGGGTTCGGGCTAGGGTTAGGGTTAGGGGACGGGGACGGTTTAGGGTCCAGGTGAGGGTACGGCAACGCTTTAGGGGGAGCGTGCGTGTGAGGGCGCGGGTTAGTGTTAGCGTACGGGTTAGGATTAGGGGACGGGTGAAGGTCAGGCTTCGAGGAAGGGTTAGGGTTAGGGTTCGGGCTAGGGTTAGGGTTAGGGGCCGGGGACGGTTTAGGGTCCAGGTGAGTGTACGGCAATGCTTTAGGAGGAGCGTGCGTGTGAGGGCGCGGGTTAGTGTTAGCGTACGGGTTAGGATTAGGGGACGGGTGAGGGTCAGGCTTCGAGGAAGGGTTAGGGTTAGGGTTCGGGCTAGGGTTAGGGTTAGGGGACGGGGACTGTTTAGGGTCCAGGTGAGGGTACGGCAATGCTTTAGGGGGAGCGTGCGTGTGAGGGCGCGGGTTAGTGTTAGCGTACGGGTTAGGATTAGGGGACGGGTGAGGGTCAGGCTTCGGGGAAGGTTTAGGTTTAGGGTTCGGGCTAGGGTTAGGGTTAGGGGCCGGGGACGGTTTAGGGTCCAGGTGAGGGTACGGCAACGCTTTAGGGGAGCGTGCGTGTGAGGGCGCGGGTTAGTGTTAGCGTACGGGTTAGGATTAGGGGACGGGTGAGGGTCAGGCTTCGGGGAAGGGTTAGGGTTAGGGTTTGGGCTAGGGTTAGGGTTAGGGGACGGGGACGGTTTACGGTCCAGGTGAGGGTACGGCAACGCTTTAGGGGGAGCGTGCGTGTGAGGGCGCGGGTTAGTGTTAGCGTACGGGTTAGGATTAGGGGACGGGTGAGGGTCAGGCTTCGGGGAAGGGTTAGGGTTAGGGTTCGGGCTAGGGTGAGGGTTAGGGGACGGGGACGGTTTAGGGTCCAGGTGAGGGTACGGCAACGCTTTAGGGGGAGCGTGCGTGTGAGGGCGCGGGTTAGTGTTAGCGTACGGGTTAGGATTAGGGGACGGGTGAGGGTCAGGCTTCGGGGAAGGGTTAGGTTTAGGGTTCGGGCTAGGGTTAGGGTTAGGGGACGGGGACGGTTTAGGGTCCAGGTGAGGGTACGGCAACGCTTTAGGGGGAGCGTGCGTGTGAGGGCGCGGGTGAGTGTTAGCGTACGGGTTAGGATTAGGGGACGGGTGAGGGTCAGGCTTCGGGGAAGGGTTAGGGTTAGGGTTCGGGCTAGGGTTAGGGTTAGGGGACGGGGACGGTTTAGGGTCCAGGTGAGGGTACGGCAACGCTTTAGGGGGAGCGTGCGTGTGAGGGCGCGGGTTAGTGTTAGCGTACGGGTTAGGATTAGGGGACGGGTGAGGGTCAGGCTTCGGGGAAGTGTTAGGGTTAGGGTTCGGGCTAGGGTTAGGGTTAGGGGACGGGGACGGTTTCGGGTCCAGGTGAGGGTACTGCAACGCTTTAGGGGGAGCGTGCGTGTGAGGGCGCGGGTTAGTTTTAGCGTACGGTTTAGGATTAGGGGACGGGTGAGGGTCAGGCTTCGGGGAAGGGTTAGGGTTAGGGTTCGGGCTAGGGTTAGGGTTAGGGGACGGGGACGGTTTAGGGTCCAGGTGAGGGTACGGCAACGCTTTAGGGGGAGCGTGCGTGTGAGGGCGCGGGTTAGTGTTAGCGTACGGGTTAGGATTAGGGGACGGGTGAGGGTCAGGCTTCGGGGAAGGGTTAGGGTTAGGGTTCGGGCTAGAGTTAGGGTTAGGGGACGGGGACGGTTTAGGGTCCAGGTGAGGGTACGGCAACGCTTTAGGGGGAGCGTGCATGTGAGGGCACGGGTTAGTGTTAGCGTACGGGTTAGGATTAGGGGACGGGTGAGGGTCATGCTTCGGGGAAGGGTTAGGGGTAGGGTTCGGGCTAGGGTTAGGGTTAGGGGAAGGGGACGGTTTAGGGTCCAGGTGAGGGTACGGCAACGCTTTAGGGGGAGCGTGCGTGTGAGGGCATGGGTTAGTGTTAGCGTACGGGTTAGGATTAGGGGACGGGTGAGGGTCAGGCTTCGGGGAAGGGTTAGAGTTAGGGTTCGGGCTAGGGTTAGGGTTAGGGGCCGGGGACGGTTTAGGGTCCAGGTGAGGGTACGGCAACGCTTTAGGGGGAGCGTGCGTGTGAGGGAGCGGGTTAGTGTTAGCGTACGGGTTAGGATTAGGGGACGGGTGAGGGTCAGGTTTCGGGGAAGAGTTAGGGTTAGGGTTCGGGCTAGGGTTAGGGTTAGGGGACGGGGACCGTTTAGGGTCCAGGTGAGGGTACGGCAACGCTTTAGGGGGAGCGTGCGTGTGAGGGCGCGGGTTAGTGTTAGCGTACGGGTTAGGATTAGGGGACGGGTGAGGGTCAGGCTTCGGGGAAGGGTTAGGGTTAGGGTTCGGGCTAGGGTTAGGGTTAGGGGACGGGGACGGTTTAGGGTCCAGTTGAGGGTACGGCAACGCTTTAGGGGGAGTGTGCGTGTGAGGGCGCGGGTTAGTGTTAGCGTACGGGTTAGGATTAGGGGACGGGTGAGTGTCAGGCTTCGGGGAAGGTTTAGGGTTAGGGTTCGGGCTAGGGTTAGGTTTAGGGGACGGGGACGGTTTAGGGTCCAGGTGAGGGTACGGCAACGCTTTAGGGGGAGCGTGCGTGTGAGGGCGCGGGTTAGTGTTAGCGTACGGGTTAGGATTAGGGGACGGGTGAGGGTCAGGCTTCGGGGAAGGGTTAGGGTTAGGGTTCGGGCTAGGGTTAGGGTTAGGGGATGGGGACGGTTTAGGGTCCAGGTGAGGGTACGGCAACGCTTTAGGGGGAGCGTGCGTGTGAGGGCGCGGGTTAGTGTTAGCGTACGGGTTAGGATTAGGGGACGGGTGAGGGTCAGGCTTCGGGGAAGGGTTAGGGTTAGGGTTCGGGCTAGGGTTAGGGTTAGGGGACGGGGACGGTTTAGGGTCCAGGTGAGGGTACGGCAACGCTTTAGGGGGAGCGTGTGTGTGAGGGCGCGGGTTAGTGTTAGCGTACGGGTTAGGATTAGGGGACGGGTGAGGGTCAGGCTTCGGGGAAGGGTTAGGGTTAGGGTTCGGGCTAGGGTTAGGGTTAGGGGACGGGGACCGTTTAGGGTCCAGGTGAGGGTACGGCAACGCTTTAGGGGGAGCGTGCGTGTGAGGGCGCGGGTTAGTGTTAGCGTACGGGTTAGGATTAGGGGACGGGTGAGTGTCAGGCTTCGGGGAAGGTTTAGGGTTAGGGTTCGGGCTAGGGTTAGGGTTAGGAGACGGGGACGGTTTAGGGTCCAGGTGAGGGTACGGCAACGCTTTAGGGGGAGCGTGCGTGTGAGGGCGCGGGTTATTGTTAGCGTACGGGTTAGGATTAGGGGACGGGTGAGGGTCAGGCTTCGGGGAAGGGTTAGGGTTAGGGTTCGGGCTAGGGTTAGGGTTAGGGGACGGGGACGGTTTAGGGTCCAGGTGAGGGTACGGCAACGCTTTAGGGGGAGCGTGCGTGTGAGGGCGTGGGTTAGTGTTAGCGTACGAGTTAGGATTAGGGGACGGGTGAGGGTCAGGCTTCGGGGAAGGGTTAGGGTTAGGGTTCGGGCTAGGGTTAGGGTTAGGGGACGGGGACAGTTTAGGGTCCAGGTGAGGGTACGGCAACGCTTTAGGGGGAGCGTGCGTGTGAGGGCGCGGGTTAGTGTTAGCGTACGGGTTAGGATTAGGGGACGGGTGAGGGTCAGGCTTCGGGGAAGGGTTAGGGTTAGGGTTCGGGCTAGGGTTAGGGTTAGGGGACGGGGACGGTTTAGGGTCCAGGTGAGGGTACGGAAACGCTTTAGGGGGAGCGTGCGTGTGAGGGCGCGGGTTAGTGTTAGCGTACGGGTTAGGATTAGGGGACGGGTGAGGGTCAGGCTTCGGGGAAGGGTTAGGGTTAGGGTTCGGGCTAGGGTTAGGGTTAGGGGACGGGGACCGTTTAGGATCCAGGTGAGGGTACGGCAACGTTTTATGGGGAGCGTGCGTGTGAGGGCGCGGGTTAGTGTTAGCGTACGGGTTAGGATTAGGGGACCGGTGTGGGTCAGGCTTCGGGGAAGGGTTAGGGTTAGGTTTCGGGCTAGGGTTAGGGTTAGGGGACGGGGACGGTTTAGGGTCCAGGTGAGGGTACAGCAACGCTTTAGGGCGAGCGTGCGTGTGAGGGCGCGCGTTAGTGTTAGCGTACGGGTGAGGATTAGGGGACGGGTGAGGGTCAGGCTTCGGGGAAGGGTTAGGGTTAGGGTTCGGGCTAGGGTTAGGGTTAGGGGACGGGGACGGTTTAGGGTCCAGGTGAGGGTACGGCAACGCTTTAGGGGGAGCGTGCGTGTGAGGGCGCGGGTTAGTGTTAGCGTACGGGTTAGGATTAGGGGACGGGTGAGGGTCAGGCTTCGGGGAAGGGTTAGGGTTAGGGTTCGGGCTAGGGTTAGGGTTAGGGGACGGGGACGGTTTAGGGTCCAGGTGAGGGTACGGCAACGCTTTAGGGGGAGCGTGCGTGTGAGGGCGCGGGTTAGTGTTAGCGTACGGGTTAGGATTAGGGGACGGGTGAGGGTCAGGTTTCGGGGAAGGGTTAGGGTTAGGGTTCGGGCTAGGGTTAGGGTTAGGGGACGGGGACTGTTTAGGGTCCAGGTGAGGGTACGGCAACGCTTTAGGGGGAGCGTGCGTGTGAGGGCGCGGGTTAGTGTTAGCGTACGGGTTAGGATTAGGGGACGGGTGAGGGTCAGGCTTCGGGGAAGGGTTAGGTTTAGGGTTCGGGCTAGGGTTACGGTTAGGGGCCGGGGACGGTTTAGGGTCCAGGTGAGGGTACGGCAACGCTTTAGGGGGAGCGTGCGTGTGAGGGAGCGGGTTAGTGTTAGCGTACGGGTTAGGATTAGGGGACGGGTGAGGGTCAGGCTTCGGGGAAGAGTTAGGGTTAGGGTTCGGGCTAGGGTTAGGGTTAGGGGACGGGGACCGTTTAGGGTCCAGGTGAGGGTACGGCAACGCTTTAGGGGGAGCGTGCGTGTGAGGGCGCGGGTTAGTGTTAGCGTACGGGTTAGGATTAGGGGACGGGTGAGGGTCAGGCTTCGGGGAAGGGTTAGGGTTAGGGTTCGGGCTAGGGTTAGGGTTAGGGGACGGGGACGGTTTAGGGTCCAGTTGAGGGTACGGCAACGCTTTAGGGGGAGTGTGCGTGTGAGGGCGCGGGTTAGTGTTAGCGTACGGGTTAGGATTAGGGGACGGGTGAGTGTCAGGCTTCGGGGAAGGGTTAGGGTTAGGGTTCGGGCTAGGGTTAGGTTTAGGGGACGGGGACGGTTTAGGGTCCAGGTGAGGGTACGGCAACGCTTTAGGGGGAGAGTGCGTGTGAGGGCGCGGGTTAGTGTTAGCGTACGGGTTAGGATTAGGGGACGGGTGAGGGTCAGGCTTCGGGGAAGGGTTAGGTTTAGGGTTCGGGCTAGGGTTAGGGTTAGGGGAAGGGGACGGTTTAGGGTCCAGGTGAGGGTACGGCAACGCTTTAGGGGGAGCGTGCGTGTGAGGTCGCGGGTTAGTGTTAGCGTACGGGTTAGGATTAGTGGACGGGTGAGGGTCAGGCTTCGGGGAAGGGTTAGGGTTAGGGTTCGGGCTAGGGTTAGGGTTAGGGGATGGGGACGGTTTCGGTTCCAGGTAAGGGTACGGCAACGCTTTAGGGGGAGCGTGCGTGTGAGGGCGCGGGTTAGTGTTAGCGTACGGGTTAGGATTAGGGGACGGGTGAGGGTCAGGCTTCGGGGAAGGGTTAGGGTTAGGGTTCGGGCTAGGGTTAGGGTTAGGGGACGGGGACGGTTTAGGGTCCAGGTGAGGGTACGGCAACGCTTTATGGGGAGCGTGCGTGTGAGGGCGCACGTTAGTGTTAGCGTACGGCTTAGGATTAGGGGACGGGTGAGGGTCAGGCTTCGGGGAAGGGTTAGGGTTAGGGTTCGGGCTAGGGTTAGGGTTAGGGGCCGGGGACTGTTTAGGGTCCAGGTGAGGGTACGGCAACGCTTTAGGAGGAGCGTGCGTGTGAGGGCGCGGGTTAGTGTTAGCGTACGGGTTAGGATTAGGGGACGGGTGAGGGTCAGGCTTCGGGGAAGGGTTAGGGTTAGGGTTCGGGCTAGGGTTAGGGTTAGGGGACGGGGACGGTTTAGGGTCCAGGTGAGGGTACGGCAACGCTTTAGGGGGAGCGTGTGTGTGAGGGCGCGCGTTAGTGTTAGAGTACGGGTTAGGATTAGGGGACGGGTGAGGGTCAGGCCTCGGGGAAGGGTTAGGGTTAGGGTTCGGGCTAGGGTTAGGGTTAGGGGACGGGGACGGTTTAGGGTCCAGGTGAGGGTACGGCAACGCTTTACGGGGAGCGTGCGTGTGAGGGCGTGGGTTAGTGTTATCGTACGGGTTAGGATTAGGGGACGGGTGAGGGTCAGGCTTCGGGGAAGGGTTAGGGTTAGGGTTCGGGCTAGGGTTAGGGTTAGGGGACGGGGACGGTTTCGGGTCCAGGTGAGGGTACGGCAACGCTTTAGGGGGAGCGTGCATGTGAGGGCGCGGGTTAGTGTTAGCGTACGGGTTAGGATTATGGGACGGGTGAGGGTCAGGCTTCGGGGAAGGGTTAGGGTTAGGGTTCGGGCTAGGGTTAGGGATAGGGGACGGGGACGGTTTAGGGTCCAGGTGAGGGTACGGCAACGCTTTAGGGGGAGCGTGCGTGTGAGGGCGCGGGTTAGTGTTAGCGTACGGGTTAAGATTAGGGGACGTGTGAGGGTCAGGCTTCGGGGAAGGGTTAGGGTTAGGGTTCGGGCTAGGATTAGGGTTAGGGGATGGGGACGGTTTAGGGTCCAGGTGAGGGTTCGGCAACGCTTTAGGGGGAGGGTGCGTGTGAGGGCGCGGGTTAGTGTAAGCGTACGGGTTAGGATTTGGGGACGGGTGCGGGTCAGGCTTCGGGGAAGGGTTAGGGTTAGGGTTCGGGCTAGGGTTAGGGTTAGGGGTCGGGGACGGTTTAGGGTCCAGGTGAGGGTACGGCAACGCTTTAGGGGGAGCGTGCGTGTGAGGGCGCGGGTTAGTGTTAGCGTACGGGTTAGGATTAGGGGACGGGTGAGGGTCAGGCTTCGGGGAAGGGTTAGGGTTAGGGTTCGGGCTAGGGTTAGGGTTAGGGGACGGGGACGGTTTAGGGTCCAGGTGAGGGTACGGCAACGCTTTAGGGGGAGCGTGCGTGTGAGGGCGCGGGTTAGTGTTAGCGTACGGGTTAGGATTAGGGGACGGGTGAGGGTCAGGCTTCGGGGAAGGGTTAGGGTTATGGTTCGGGCTAGGGTTAGGGTTAGGGGACGGGGACGGTTTAGGGTCCAGGTGAGGGTACGGCAACGCTTTAGGGGGAGCGTGCGTGTGAGGGCGCGGGTTAGTGTTAGCGTACGGGTTAGGATAAGGGGACGGGTGAGGGTCAGGCTTCGGGGAAGGGTTAGCGTTAGGGTTCGGGCTAGGGTTAGGGTTAGGGGACGGGGACGGTTTAGGGTCCAGGTGAGGGTTCGGCAACGCTTTAGGGGGAGCGTGCGTGTGAGGTCGCGGGTTAGTGTTAGCGTATGGGTTAGGATTAGGGGACGGGTGAGGGTCAGGCTTCGGGGAAGGGTTAGTGTTAGGGTTCGGGCTAGGGTTAGGGTTAGGGGATGGGGACGGTTTAGGGTCCAGGTGAGTGTACGGCAACGCTTTAGGGGGAGCGTGCGTGTGAGGGCACGGGTTAGTGTTAGCGTACGGGTTAGGATTAGGGGACGGGTGAGGGTCAGGCTTCGGGGAAGGGTTAGGGTTAGGGTTCGGGCTAGGGTTAGGGTTAGGGGACGGGGACGGTTTAGGGTCCAGGTGAGGGTACGGCAACGCTTTAGGGGGAGCGTGCGTGTGAGGGCACGGGTTAGTGTTAGCGTACGGGTTAGGATTAGGGGACGGGTGAGGGTCAGGCTTCGGGGAAGGGTTAGGGTTAGGGATCGGGCTAGGGTTAGGGTTAGGGGACGGGGACGGTTTCGGGTCCAGGTGAGGGTATGGCAACGCTTTAGGGGGAGCGTGCGTGTGAGGGCGCGCGTTAGTGTTAGCGTACGGCTTAGGATTAGGGGACGGGTGAGGGTCAGGCTTCGGGGAAGGGTTAGGGTTAGGGTTCGGGCTAGGGTTAGGGTTAGGGGACGGGGACGGTTTAGGGTCCAGGTGAGGGTACGGCAACGCTTTAGGGGGAGCGTGCGTGTGAGGGCGCGGGTTAGTGTTAGCGTACGGGTTAGGATTAGGGGACGGGTGAGGGTCAGGCTTCGGGGAAGGGTTAGGGTTAGGGTTCGGGCTAGGGTTAGGGTTAGGGGACGGGGACGGTTTAGGGTCCAGGTGAGGGTACGGCAACGCTTTAGGGGGAGCGTGCGTGTGAGGGCGCGGGTTAGTGTTAGCGTACGGGTTACGATTAGGGGACGGGTGAGGGTCAGGCTTCGGGGAAGGGTTAGGGTTAGGGTTCGGGCTAGGGTTAGGGTTAGGGGACGGGGACGGTTTACGGTCCAGGTGAGGGTACGGCAACGCTTTAGGGGCAGCGTGCGTGTGAGGGCGCGGGTTAGTGTTAGCGTACGGCTTAGGATTAGGGGACGGGTGAGGGTCAGGCTTCGGGGAAGGGTTAGGGTTAGGGTTCGGGCTAGGGTTAGGGTTAGGGGACGGGGACGGTTTAGGGTTAGGTGAGGGTACGGCAACGCTTTAGGGGGAGCGTGCGTGTGAGGGCGCGCGTTAGTGTTAGCGTACGGGTTAGGATTAGGGGAGGGGTTAGGGTCAGGCTTCGGGGAAGGGTTAGGGTTAGGGTTCGGGCTAGGGTTAGGGTTAGGGGACGGGGACGGTTTAGGGTCCAGGTGAGGGTACGGCAACGCTTTAGGGGGAGCGTGCGTGTGAGGGCGCGGGTTAGTGTTAGCGTACGGGTTAGGATTAGGGGACGGGTGAGGGTCAGGCTTCGGGGAAGGGTTAGGGTTAGGGTTCGGGCTAGGGTTAGGGTTAGGGGATGGGGACGGTTTAGGGTCCAGGTGAGGGTACGGCAACGCTTTAGGGGGAGCGTGCGTGTGAGGGCGCGGGTTAGTGTTAGCGTACGGGTTAGGATTAGGGGACGGGTGAGGGTCAGGCTTCGGGGAAGGGTTAGGGTTAGGTTTCGGGCTTGGGTTAGGGTTAGGGGACGGGGACCGTTTAGGGTCCAGGTGAGGGTACGGCAACGCTTTAGGGGGAGCGTGCATGTGAGGGCGCGGGTTAGTGTTAGGGTACGGGTTAGGATTAGGGGACGGGTGAGGGTCAGGCTTCGGGGAAGGGTTAGGTTTAGGGTTCGGGCTAGGGTTATTGTTAGGGGACGGGGACGGTTTAGGGTCCAGGTGAGGGTACGGCAACGCTTTAGGGGGAGCGTGCGTGTGAGGGCGCGGGTTAGTGTTAGCGTACGGGTTAGGATTAGGGGACGGGTGAGGGTCAGGCATCGGGGAAGGGTTAGGGTTAGGGTTCGGGCTAGGGTTAGGGTTAGGGGACGGGGACGGTTTAGGGTCCAGGTGAGGGTACGGCAACGCTTTAGGGGGAGCATGCGTGTGAGGGCGCAGGTTAGTGTTAGCGTACGGGTTAGGATTAGGGGACGGGTGAGGGTCAGGCTTCGGGGAAGGGTTAGGGTTAGGGTTCGGGCTAGGGTTAGGGTTAGGGGACGGGGACGGTTTAGGGTCCAGGTGAGGGTACGGCAACGCTTTAGGGGGAGCGTGCGTGTGAGGGCGCGGGTTAGTGTTAGCGTACGGGTTAGGATTAGGGGACGGGTGAGGGTCAGGCTTCGGGGAAGGGTTAGGGTTAGGGTTCGGGCTAGGGTTAGGGTTAGGGGACGGGGACGGTTTACGGTCCAGGTGAGGGTACGGCAACGTTTTAGGGGGAGCGTGCGTGTGAGGGCGCGGGTTAGTGTTAGCGTACGGGTTAGGATTAGGGGTCGGGTGAGGGTCAGGCTTCTGGGAAGGGTTAGGGTTAGGGTTCGGGCTAGGGTTAGGGTTAGGGGACGGGGACGGTTTAGGGTCCAGGTGAGGGTTCGGCAACGCTTTAGGGGGAGCGTGCGTGTGAGGGCGCGCGTTAGTGTTAGCGTACGGCTTAGGATTAGGGGACGTGTGAGAGTCAGGCTTCGGGGAAGGGTTAGGGTTAGGGTTCGGGCTAGGGTTAGGGTTAGGGGACGGGGACGGTTTAGGGTCCAGGTGAGGGTACGGCAACGCTTTAGGGGGAGCGTGCGTGTGAGGGCGCAGGTTAGTGTTACCGTACAGGTTAGGATTAGGGGACGGGTGAGGGTCAGGCTTCGGGGAAGGGTTAGGGTTAGGGATCGGGCTAGGGTTAGGGTTAGGGGACGGGGACGGTTTCGGGTCCAGGTGAGGGTATGGCAACGCTTTAGGGGGAGCGTGCGTGTGAGGGCGCGCGTTAGTGTTAGCGTACGGCTTAGGATTAGGGGACGGGTGAGGGTCAGGCTTCGGGGAAGGGTTAGGGTTAGGGTTCGGGCTAGGGTTAGGGTTAGGGGACGGGGACGGTTTAGGGTCCAGGTGAGGGTACGGCAACGCTTCAGGGGGAGCGTGCGTGTGAGGGCGCGGGTTAGTGTTAGCGTACGGGTTAGGATTAGGGGACGGGTGAGGGTCAGGCTTCGGGGAAGGGTTAGGGTTAGGGTTCGGGCTAGGGTTAGGGTTAGGGGACGGGGACGGTTTAGGGTCCAGGTGAGGGTACGGCAACGCTTTAGGGGGAGCGTGCGTGTGAGGGCGCGGGTTAGTGTTAGAGTACGGGTTAGGATTAGGGGACGGGTGAGGGTCAGGCTTCGGGGAAGGGTTAGGGTTAGGGTTCGGGCTAGGGTTAGGGTTAGGGGACGGGGACGGTTTAGGGTACAGGTGAGGGTACGGCAACGCTTTAGGGGCAGCGTGCGTGTGAGGGCGCGGGTTAGTGTTAGCGTACGGCTTAGGATTAGGGGACGGGTGAGGGTCAGGCTTCGGGGAAGGGTTAGGGTTAGGGTTCGGGCTAGGGTTAGGGTTAGGGGACGGGGACGGTTTAGGGTCCAGGTGAGGGTACGGCAACGCTTTAGGGGGAGCGTGCGTGTGAGGGCGCGCGTTAGTGTTAGCGTACGGGTTAGGATTAGGGGAGGGGTGAGGGTCAGGCTTCGGGGAAGGGTTAGGGTTAGGGTTCGGGCTAGGGTTAGGGTTAGGGGACGGGGACGGTTTAGGGTCCAGGTGAGGGTACGGCAACGCTTTAGGGGGAGCGTGCGTGTGAGGGCGCGGGTTAGTGTTAGCGTACGGGTTAGGATTAGGGGACGGGTGAGGGTCAGGCTTCGGGGAAGGGTTAGGGTTAGGGTTCGGGCTAGGGTTAGGGTTAGGGGATGGGGACGGTTTAGGGTCCAGGTGAGGGTACGGCAACGCTTTAGGGGGAGCGTGCGTGTGAGGGCGCGGGTTAGTGTTATCGTACGGGTTAGGATTAGGGGACGGGTGAGGGTCAGGCTTCGGGGAAGGGTTAGGGTTAGGTTTCGGGCTTGGGTTAGGGTTAGGGGACGGGGACTGTTTAGGGTCCAGGTGAGGGTACGGCAACGCTTTAGGGGGAGCGTGCATGTGAGGGCGCGGGTTAGTGTTAGGGTACGGGTTAGGATTAGGGGACGGGTGAGGGTCAGGCTTCGGGGAAGGGTTAGGTTTAGGGTTCGGGCTAGGGTTATTGTTAGGGGACGGGGACGGTTTAGGGTCCAGGTGAGGGTACGGCAACGCTTTAGGGGGAGCGTGCGTGTGAGGGCGCGGGTTAGTGTTAGCGTACGGGTTAGGATTAGGGGACGGGTGAGGGTCAGGCATCGGGGAAGGGTTAGGGTTAGGGTTCGGGCTAGGGTTAGGGTTAGGGGACGGGGACGGTTTAGGGTCCAGGTGAGGGTACGGCAACGCTTTAGGGGGAGCATGCGTGTGAGGGCGCGGGTTAGTGTTAGCGTACGGGTTAGGATTAGGGGACGGGTGAGGGTCAGGCTTCGGGGAAGGGTTAGGGTGAGGGTTCGGGCTAGGGTTAGGGTTAGGGGACGGGGACGGTTTAGGGTCCAGGTGAGGGTACGGCAACGCTTTAGGGGGAGCGTGCGTGTGAGGGCGCGGGTTAGTGTTAGCGTACGGGTTAGGATTAGGGGACGGGTGAGGGTCAGGCTTCGGGGAAGGGTTAGGGTTAGGGTTCGGGCTAGGGTTAGGGTTAGGGGCCGGGGACGGTTTAGGGTCCAGGTGAGGGTACGACAACGCTTTAGGGGAGCGTGCGTGTGAGGGCGCGGGTTAGTGTTAGCGTACGGGTTAGGATTAGGGGACGGGTGAGGGTCAGGCTTCGGGGAAGGGTTAGGGTTAGGGTTCGGGCTAGGGTTAGGGTTAGGGGACGGGGACGGTTTAGGGTCCAGGTGAGGGTACGGCAACGCTTTAGGGGGAGTCTGCGTGTGAGGGCGCGGGATAGTGTTAGCGTACGGGTTAGGATTAGGGGACGGGTGAGGGTCAGGCTTCGGGGAAGGGTTAGGGTTAGGGTTCGGGCTAGGGTGAGGGTTAGGGGACGGGGACGGTTTAGGGTCCAGGTGAGGGTACGGCAACGTTTTAGGGGGAGGGTGCGTGTGAGGGCGCGGGTTAGTGTTAGCGTACGGGTTAGGATTAGGGGACGGGTGAGGGTCAGGCTTCGGGGAAGGGTTAGGGTTAGGGTTCGGGCTAGGGTTAGGGTTAGGGGACGGGGACGGTTTAGGGTCCAGGTGAGGGTACGGCAACACTTTAGGGGGAGCGTGCGTGTGAGGGCGCGGGTTAGTGTTAGCGTACGGATTAGGATTAGGGGACGGGTGAGTGTCAGGCTTCGGGGAAGGGTTAGGGTTAGGGTTCGGGCTAGGGTTAGGGTTAGGGGACGGGGACAGTTTAGGGTCCAGGTGAGGGTACGGCAACGCTTTAGGGGGAGCGTGCGTGTGAGGGCGCGGGTGAGTGTTAGCGTACGGGTTAGGATTAGGGGACGGGTGAGGGTCAGGCTTCGGGGAAGGGTTAGGGTTAGGGTTCGGGCTAGGGTTAGGGTTAGGGGACGGGGACGGTTTAGGGTCCAGGTGAGGGTACGGCAACGCTTTAGGGGGAGCGTGCGTGTGAGGGCGCGGGTTAGTGTTAGCGTACGGGTTAGGATTAGGGGACGGGTGAGGGTCAGGCTTCGGGGAAGGGTTAGGGTTAGGGTTCGGGCTAGGGTTAGGGTTAGGGGACGGGGACGGTTTTGGGTCCAGGTGAGGGTACGGCAACGCTTTAGGGGGAGCGTGCGTGTGAGGGCGCGGGTTAGTGTTAGCGTACGGGTTAGGATTAGGTGACGGCTGAGGGTCAGGCTTCGGGGAAGGGTTAGGGTTAGGGTTCGGGCTAGGGTTAGGGTTAGGGGACGGGGACGGTTTACGGTCCAGGTGAGGGTACGGCAACGTTTTAGGGGGAGCGTGCGTGTGAGGGCGCGGGTTAGTGTTAGCGTACGGGTTAGGATTAGGGGTCGGGTGAGGGTCAGGCTTCTGCTAAGGGTTAGGGTTAGGGTTCGGGCTAGGGTTAGGGTTAGGGGACGGGGACGGTTTAGGGTCCAGGTGAGGGTACGTCAACGCTTTAGGGGGAGCGTGCGTGTGAGGGCGCGCGTTAGTGTTAGCGTACGGCTTAGGATTAGGGGACGGGTGAGGGTCAGGCTTCGGGGAAGGGTTAGGGTTAGGGTTCGGGCTAGGGTTAGGGTTAGGGGACGGGGACGGTTTAGGGTCCAGGTGAGGGTACGGCAACGCTTTAGGGGGAGCGTGCGTGTGAGGGCGCAGGTTAGTGTTACCGTACAGGTTAGGATTAGGGGACGGGTGAGGGTCAGGCTTCGGGGAAGGGTTAGGGTTAGGGTTCGGGCTAGGGTTAGGGTTAGGGGCCGGGGACGGTTTAGGGTCCAGGTGAGGGTACGGCAACGCTTTAGGGGAGCGTGCGTGTGAGGGCGCGGGTTAGTGTTAGCGTACGGGTTAGGATTAGGGGACGGGTGAGGGTCAGGCTTCGGGGAAGGGTTAGGGTTAGGGTTCGGGCTAGGGTTAGGGTTAGGGGACGGGGACGGTTTAGGGTCCAGGTGAGGGTACGGCAACGCTTTAGGGGGAGCGTGCGTGTGAGGGCGCGGGTTAGTCTTAGCGTACGGGTTAGGATTAGGGGACGGGTGAGGGTCAGGCTTCGGGGAAGGGTTAGGGTTAGGGTTCGGGCTAGGGTTAGGGTTAGGGGACGGGGACGGTTTAGGGTCCAGGTGAGGGTACGGCAACGCTTTAGGGGGAGCGTGCGTGTGAGGGCGCGGGTTAGTGTTAGCGTACGGGTTAGGATTAGGGGACGGGTGAGGGTCAGGCTTCGGGGAAGGGTTAGGGTTAGGGTTCGGGCTAGGGTTAGGGTTAGGGGACGGGGACGGTTTAGGGTCCAGGTGAGGGTACGGCAACGCTTTAGGGGGAGCGTGCGTGTGAGGGCGCGGGTTAGTGTTAGCGTACCGGTTAGGATTAGGGGACGGGTGAGGGTCAGGCTTCGGGGAAGGGTTAGGGTTAGGGTTCGGGCTAGGGTTAGGGTTAGGGGACGGGGACGGTTTCGGGTCCAGGTGAGGGTATGGCAACGCTTTAGGGGGAGTGTGCGTGTGAGGGCGCGGGTTAGTGTTAGCGTACGGGTTAGGATTAGGGGACGGGTGAGGGTCAGGCTTCGTGGAAGGGTTAGGGTTAGGGTTCGGGCTAGGGTTAGGGTTAGGGGACGGGGACGGTTTAGGGTCCAGGTGAGGGTACGGCAACGCTTTAGGGGGAGCGTGCGTGTGAGGGCGCGGGTGAGTGTTAGCGTACGGGTTAGGATTAGGGGACGGGTGAGGGTCAGGTTTCGGGGAAGGGTTAGGGTTAGGGTTCGGGCTAGGGTTAGGGTTAGGGGACGGGGACGGTTTCGGGTCCAGGTGAGGGAACGGCAACGCTTTAGGGGGAGCGTGCGTGTGAGGGCGCGGGTTAGTGTTAGCGTACGGGTTAGGATTAGGGGACGGGTTAGGGTCAGGCTTCGGGGAAGGGTTAGGGTTAGGGTTCGGGCTAGGGTTAGGGTTAGGGGACGGGGACGGTTTAGGGTCCAGGTGAGGGTACGGCAACGCTTTAGGGGGAGCGTGCGTGTGAGGGCGCGGGTTAGTGTTAGCGTACGGGTTAGGATTAGCGGACGGGTGAGGGTCAGGCTTCGGGGAAGGGTTAGGGTTAGGGTTCAGGCTAGGGTTAGGGTTAGGGGACGGGGACGGTTTAGGGTCCAGGTGAGGGTACGGCAACGCTTTAGGGGGAGCGTGCGTGTGAGGGCGCGGGTTAGTGTTAGCGTACGGGTTAGGATTAGGGGACGGGTGAGGGTCAGGCATCGGGGAAGGGTTAGGGTTAGGGTTCGGGCTAGGGTTAGGGTTAGGGGACGGGGACGGTTTAGGGTCCAGGTGAGGGTACGGCAACGCTTTAGGGGGAGCGTGCGTGTGAGGGCGCGGGTTAGTGTTAGCGTACGGGTTAGGATTAGGGGACGGGTGAAGGTCAGGCTTCGAGGAAGGGTTAGGGTTAGGGTTCGGGCTAGGGTTAGGGTTAGGGGCCGGGGACGGTTTAGGGTCCAGGTGAGTGTATGGCAATGCTTTAGGAGGAGCGTGCGTGTGAGGGCGCGGGTTAGTGTTAGCGTACGGGTTAGGATTAGGGGACGGGTGAGGGTCAGGCTTCGAGGAAGGGTTAGGGTTAGGGTTCGGGCTAGGGTTAGGGTTAGGGGACGGGGACTGTTTAGGGTCCAGGTGAGGGTACGGCAACGCTTTAGGGGGAGCGTGCGTGTGAGGGCGCGGGTTAGTGTTAGCGTACGGGTTAGGATTAGGGGACGGGTGAGGGTCAGGCTTCGGGGAAGGGTTAGGGTTAGGGTTCGGGCTAGGGTTAGGGTTAGGGGCCGGGGACGGTTTAGGGTCCAGGTGAGGGTACGGCAACGCTTTAGGGGAGCATGCGTGTGAGGGCGCGGGTTAGTGTTAGCGTACGGGTTAGGATTAGGGGACGGGTGAGGGTCAGGCTTCGGGGAAGGGTTAGGGTTAGGGTTTGGGCTAGGGTTAGGGTTAGGGGACGGGGACGGTTTACGGTCCAGGTGAGGGTACGGCAACGCTTTAGGGGGAGCGTGCGTGTGAGGGCGCGGGTTAGTGTTAGCGTACGGGTTAGGATTAGGGGACGGGTGAGGGTCAGGCTTCGGGGAAGGGTTAGGGTTAGGGTTCGGGCTAGGGTGAGGGTTAGGGGACGGGGACGGTTTAGGGTCCAGGTGAGGTTACGGCAACGCTTTAGGGGGAGCGTGCGTGTGAGGGCGCGGGTTAGTGTTAGCGTACGGGTTAGGATTAGGGGACGGGTGAGGGTCAGGCTTCGGGGAAGGGTTAGGTTTAGGGTTCGGGCTAGGGTTAGGGTTAGGGGACGGGGACTGTTTAGGGTCCAGGTGAGGGTACGGCAACGCTTTAGGGGGAGCGTGCGTGTGAGGGCGCGGGTGAGTGTTAGCGTACGGGTTAGGATTAGGGGACGGGTGAGGGTCAGGCTTCGGGGAAGGGTTAGGGTTAGGGTTCGGGCTAGGGTTAGGGTTAGGGGACGGGGACTGTTTAGGGTCCAGGTGAGGGTACGGCAACGCTTTAGGGGGAGCGTGCGTGTGAGGGCGCGGGTTAGTGTTAACGTACGGGTTAGGATTAGGGGACGGGTGAGGGTCAGGCTTCGGGGAAGTGTTAGGGTTAGGGTTCGGGCTAGGGTTAGGGTTAGGGGACGGGGACGGTTTAGGGTCCAGGTGAGGGTACGGCAACGCTTTAGGGGGAGCATGCGTGTGAGGGCGCAGGTTAGTGTTAGCGTACGGGTTAGGATTACGGGACGGGTGAGGGTCAGGCTTCGGGGAAGGGTTAGGGTTAGGGTTCGGGCTAGGGTTAGGGTTAGGGGACGGGGACGGTTTCGGGTCCAGGTGAGGGTACGGCAACGCTTTAGGGGGAGCGTGCGTGTGAGGGCGCGGGTTAGTGTTAGCGTACGGGTTAGGATTAGGGGACGAGTGAGGGTCAGGCTTCGGGGAAGGGTTAGGGTTAGGGTTCGGGCTAGGGTTAGGGTTAGGGGACGGGGACGGTTTAGGGTCCAGGTGAGGGTACGGCAACACTTTAGGGGGAGCGTGCGTGTGAGGGCGCGCGTTAGTGTTAGCGTACGGGTTAGGATTAGGGGAGGGGTGAGGGTCAGGCTTCGGGGAAGGGTTAGGGTTAGGGTTCGGGCTAGGGTTAGGGTTAGGGGACGGGGACGGTTTAGGGTCCAGGTGAGGGTACGGCAACGCTTTAGGGGGAGCGTGCGTGTGAGGGCGCGGGTTAGTGTTAGCGTACGGGTTAGGATTAGGGGACGGGTGAGGGTCAGGCTTCGGGGAAGGGTTAGGGTTAGGGTTCGGGCTAGGGTTAGGGTTAGGGGACGGGGACGGTTTAGGGTCCAGGTGAGGGTACGGCAACGCTTTAGGGGGAGCGTGCGTGTGAGGGCGCGGGTTAGTGTTAGCGTACGGGTTAGGATTAGGGGACGGGTGAGGGTCAGGCTTCGGGGAAGGGTTAGGTTTAGGGTTCGGGCTAGGGTTATTGTTAGGGGACGGGGACGGTTTAGGGTCCAGGTGAGGGTACGGCAACGCTTTAGGGGGAGCGTGCGTGTGAGGGCGCGGGTTAGTGTTAGCGTACGGGTTAGGATTAGGGGACGGGTGAGGGTCAGGCATCGGGGAAGGGTTAGGGTTAGGGTTCGGGCTAGGGTTAGGGTTAGGGGACGGGGACGGTTTAGGGTCCAGGTGAGGGTACGGCAACGCTTTAGGGGGAGCGTGCGTGTGAGGGCGCGGGTTAGTGTTAGCGTACGGGTTAGGATTAGGGGACGGGTGAGGGTCAGGCTTCGGGGAAGGGTTAGGGTTAGGGTTCGGGCTAGGGTTAGGGTTAGGGTTAGGGGACGGTTTAGTGTCCAGGTGAGGGTACGGCAACGTTTTAGGGGGAGCGTGCGTGTGAGGGCGCGGGTTAGTGTTAGCGTACGGGTTAGGATTAGGGGTCGGGTGAGGGTCAGGCTTCTGGGAAGGGTTAGGGTTAGGGTTCGGGCTAGGGTTAGGGTTAGGGGACGGGGACGGTTTAGGGTCCAGGTGAGGGTACGGCAACGCTTTAGGGGGAGCGTGCGTGTGAGGGCGCGCGTTAGTGTTAGCGTACGGCTTAGGATTAGGGGACGGGTGAGGGTCAGGCTTCGGGGAAGGGTTAGGGTTAGGGTTCGGGCTAGGGTTAGGGTTAGGGGACGGGGACGGTTTAGGGTCCAGGTGAGGGTACGGCAACGCTTTAGGGGGAGCGTGCGTGTGAGGGCGCAGGTTAGTGTTACCGTACAGGTTAGGATTAGGGGACGGGTGAGGGTCAGGCTTCGGGGAAGGGTTAGGGTTAGGGTTCGGGCTAGGGTTAGGGTTAGGGGACGGGGACGGTTTAGTGTCCAGGTGAGGGTATGGCAACGCTTTAGGGGGAGTGTGCGTGTGAGGGCGCGGGTTAGAGTGAGCGTACGGGTTAGGATTATGGGACGGGTGAGGGTCAGGTTTCGGGGAAGGGTTAGGGTTAGGGTTCGGGCTAGGGTTAGGGTTAGGGGACGGGGACGGTTTAGGGTCCAGGTGAGGGTACGGCAACGCTTTAGGGGGAGCGTGCGTGTGAGGGCGCGGGTTAGTGTTAGCGTACGGGTTAGGATTAGGGGACGGGTGAGGGTCAGGCTTCGGGGAAGGGTTAGGGTTAGGGTTCGGGCTAGGGTTAGGGTTAGGGGACGGGGACGGTTTAGGGTCCAGGTGAGGGTACGGCAACGCTTTAGGGGGAGCGTGCGTGTGAGGGCGCGGGTTAGTGTTAGCGTACGGGTTAGGATTAGGGGACGGGTGAGGTTCAGGCTTCGGGGAAGGGTTAGGGTTAGGGTTCGAGCTAGGGTTAGGGTTAGGGGCCGGGGACGGTTTAGGGTCCAGGTGAGGGTACGGCAATGCTTTAGGGGGAGCGTGCGTGTGAGGGCGCGGGTTAGTGTTAGCGTACGGGTTAGGATTAGGGGACGGGTGAGGGTCAGGCTTCGGGGAAGGGTTAGGGTTACGGTTCGGGCTAGGGTTAGGGTTAGGGGACGGGGACTGTTTAGGGTCCAGGTGAGGGTACGGCAACGCTTTAGGGGGAGCGTGCGTGTGAGGGCGCGGGTTAGTGTTAGCGTACGGGTTAGGATTAGGGGACGGGTGAGGGTCAGGCTTCGGGGAAGGGTTAGGGTTAGGGTTCGGGCTAGGGTTAGGGTTAGGGGCCGGGGACGGTTTAGGGTCCAGGTGAGGGTACGGCAACGCTTTAGGGGAGCGTGCGTGTGAGGGCGCGGGTTAGTGTTAGCGTACGGGTTAGGATTAGGGGACGGGTGAGGGTCAGGCTTCGGGGAAGGGTTAGGGTTAGGGTTCGGGCTAGGGTTAGGGTTAGGGGACGGGGACGGTTTAGGGTCCAGGTGAGGGTACGGCAACGCATTAGGGGGAGCGTGCGTGTGAGGGCGCGGGTTAGTGTTAGGGTACGGGTTAGGATTAGGGGACGGGTGAGGGTCAGGCTTCGGGGAAGGGTTAGGGTTAGGGTTCGGGCTAGGGTGAGGGTTAGGGGACGGGGACGGTTTAGGGTCCAGGTGAGGGTACGGCAACGCTTTAGGGGGAGCGTGCGTGTGAGGGCGCGGGTTAGTCTTAGCGTACGGGTTAGGATTAGGGGACGGGTGAGGGTCAGGCTTCGGGGAAGGGTTAGGTTTAGGGTTCGGGCTAGGGTTAGGGTTAGGGGACGGGGACGGTTTAGGGTCCAGGTGAGGGTACGGCAACGCTTTAGGGGGAGCGTGCGTGTGAGGGCGCGGGTTAGTGTTAGCGTACGGGTTAGGATTAGGGGACGGGTGAGGGTCAGGCTTCGGGGAAGGGTTAGGGTTAGGGTTCGGGCTAGGGTTAGGGTTAGGGGACGGGGACGGTTTAGGGTCCAGGTGAGGGTACGGCAACGCTTTAGGGGGAGCGTGCGTGTGAGGGCGCGGGTGAGTGTTAGCGTACGGGTTAGGATTAGGGGACGGGTGAGGGTCAGGCTTCGGGGAAGGGTTAGGGTTAGGGTTCGGGCTAGGGTTAGGGTTAGGGGATGGGGACGGTTTCGGGTCCAGGTGAGGGTACGGCAATGCTTTAGGGGGAGCGTGCGTGTGAGGGCGCGGGTTAGTGTTAACGTACGTGTTAGGATTAGGGGACGGGTGAGGGTCAGGCTTCGGGGAAGGGTTAGGGTTAGGGTTCGGGCTAGGGTTAGGGTTAGGGGACGGGGACGGTTTAGGGTCCAGGTGAGGGTACGGCAACGCTTTAGGGGGAGCGTGCGTGTGAGGGCGCGGGTTAGTGTTAGCGTACGGGTTAGGATTAGGGGACGGGTGAGGGTCAGGCTTCGGGGAAGGGTTAGGGTTAGGGTTCGGGCTAGGGTTAGGGTTAGGGGACGGGGACGGTTTAGGGTCCAGGTGAGGGTACGGCAACGCTTTAGGGGGAGCGTGCGTGTGAGGGCGCGGGTTAGTGTTAGCGTACGGGTTAGGATTAGGGGACGGGTGAGGGTCAGGCTTCGGGGAAGGGTTAGGGTTAGGGTTCGGGCTAGGGTTAGGGTTAGGGGACGGTGACGGTTTAGGGTCCAGGTGAGGGTACGGCAACGCTTTAGGGGGAGCGTGCGTGTGAGGGCGCGGGTTAGTGTTAGCGTACGGGTTAGGATTACGGGACGGGTGAGGGTCAGGCTTCGGGGAAGGGTTAGGGTTAGGGTTCGGGCTAGGGTTAGGGTTAGGGGACGGAGACGGTTTCGGGTCCAGGTGAGGGTACGGCAACGCTTTAGGGGGAGCGTGCGTGTGAGGGCGCGGGTTAGTGTTAGCGTACGGGTTAGGATTAGGGGACGGGTGAGGGTCAGGCTTCGTGGAAGGGTTAGGGTTAGGGTTCGGGCTAGGGTTAGGGTTAGGGGACGGGGACGGTTTAGGGTCCAGGTGAGGGTACGGCAACGCTTTAGGGGGAGCGTGCGTGTGAGGGCGCGGGTGAGTGTTAGCTTACGGGTTAGGATTAGGGGACGGGTGAGGGTCAGGTTTCGGGGAAGGGTTAGGGTTAGGGTTCGGGCTAGGGTTAGGGTTAGGGGACGGGGACGGTTTCGGGTCCAGGTGAGGGTACGGCAACGCTTTAGGGGGAGCGTGCGTGTGAGGGCGCGGTTTAGTGTTAGCGTACGGGTTAGGATTAGGGGACGGGTTAGGGTCAGGCTTCGGGGAAGGGTTAGGGTTAGGGTTCGGGCTAGGGTTAGGGTTAGGGGACGGGGACGGTTTATGGTCCAGGTGAGGGTACGGCAACGCTTTAGGGGGAGCGTGCGTGTGAGGGCGCGGGTTAGTGTTAGCGTACGGGTTAGGATTAGCGGACGGGTGAGGGTCAGGCTTCGGGGAAGGGTTAGGGTTAGGGTTCAGGCTAGGGTTAGGGTTAGGGGACGGGGACGGTTTAGGGTCCAGGTGAGGGTACGGCAACGCTTTAGGGGGAGCGTGCGTGTGAGGGCGCGGGTTAGTGTTAGCGTACGGGTTAGGATTAGGGGACGGGTGAGGGTCAGGCATCGGGGAAGGGTTAGGGTTAGTGTTCGGGCTAGGGTTAGGGTTAGGGGACGGGGACGGTTTAGGGTCCAGGTGAGGGTACGGGAACGCTTTAGGGGGAGCGTGCGTGTGAGGGCGCGGGTTAGTGTTAGCGTACGGGTTAGGATTAGGGGACGGGTGAGGGTCAGGCTTCGGGGAAGGGTTAGGGTTAGGGTTCGGGCTAGGGTTAGGGTTAGGGGACGGGGACGGTTTAGGGTCCAGGTGAGGGTACGGCAACGCTTTAGGGGGAGCGTGCGTGTGAGGGCGCGGGTTAGTGTTAGCGTACGGGTTAGGATTAGGGGACGGGTGAGGGTCAGGCTTCGGGGAAGAGTTAGGGTTAGGGTTCGGGCTAGGGTTAGGGCTAGGGGACGGGGACGGTTTACGGTCCAGGTGAGGGTACGGCAACGTTTTAGGGGGAGCGTGCGTGTGAGGGCGCGGGTTAGTGTTAGCGTACGGGTTAGGATTAGGGCTCGGGTGAGGGTCAGGCTTCTGGGAAGGGTTAGGGTTAGGGTTCGGGCTAGGGTTAGGGTTAGGGGACGGGGACGGTTTAGGGTCCAGGTGAGGGTACGGCAACGCTTTAGGGGGAGCGTGCGTGTGAGGGCGCGCGTTAGTGTTAGCGTACGGCTTAGGATTAGGGGACGGGTGAGGGTCAGGCTTCGGGGAAGGGTTAGGGTTAGGGTTCGGGCTAGGGTTAGGGTTAGGGGACGGGGACGGTTTAGGGTCCCGGTGAGGGTATGGCAACGCTTTAGGGGGAGTGTGCGTGTTAGGGCGCGGGTTAGAGTTAGCGTACGGGTTAGGATTAGGGGATGGGTGAGGGTCAGGTTTCGGGGAAGTGTTAGGGTTAGGGTTCGGGCTAGGGTTAGGGTTAGGGGACGGGGACGGTTTAGGGTCCAGGTGAGGGTACGGCAACGCTTTAGGGGGAGCGTGCGTGTGAGGGCGCGGGTTAGTGTTAGCGTACGGGTTAGGATTAGGGGACGGGTGAAGGTCAGGCTTCGAGGAAGGGTTAGGGTTAGGGTTCGGGCTAGGGTTAGGGTTAGGGGCCGGGGACGGTTTAGGGTCCAGGTGAGTGTACGGCAATGCTTTAGGAGGAGCGTGCGTGTGAGGGCGCGGGTTAGTGTTAGCGTACGGGTTAGGATTAGGGGACGGGTGAGGGTCAGGCTTCGAGGAAGGGTTAGGGTTAGGGTTCGGGCTAGGGTTAGGGTTAGGGGACGGGGACTGTTTAGGGTCCAGGTGAGGGTACGGCAACGCTTTAGGGGGAGCGTGCGTGTGAGGGCGCGGGTTAGTGTTAGCGTACGGGTTAGGATTAGGGGACGGGTGAGGGTCAGGCTTCGGGGAAGGGTTAGGTTTAGGGTTCGGGCTAGGGTTAGGGTTAGGGGCCGGGGACGGTTTAGGGTCCAGGTGAGGGTACGGCAACGCTTTAGGGGAGCGTGCGTGTGAGGGCGCGGGTTAGTGTTAGCGTACGGGTTAGGATTAGGGGACGGGTGAGGGTCAGGCTTCGGGGAAGGGTTAGGGTTAGGGTTTGGGCTAGGGTTAGGGTTAGGGGACGGGGACGGTTTACGGTCCAGGTGAGGGTACGGCAACGCTTTAGGGGGAGCGTGCGTGTGAGGGCGCGGGTTAGTGTTAGCGTACAGGTTAGGATTAGGGGACGGGTGAGGGTCAGGCTTCGGGGAAGGGTTAGGGTTAGGGTTCGGGCTAGGGTGAGGGTTAGGGGACGGGGACGGTTTAGGGTCCAGGTGAGGGTACGGCAACGCTTTAGGGGGAGCGTGCGTGTGAGGGCGCGGGTTAGTGTTAGCGTACGGGTTAGGATTAGGGGACGGGTGAGGGTCAGGCTTCGGGGAAGGGTTAGGTTTAGGGTTCGGGCTAGGGTTAGGGTTAGGGGACGGGGACGGTTTAGGGTCCAGGTGAGGGTACGGCAACGCTTTAGGGGGAGCGTGCGTGTGAGGGCGCGGGTGAGTGTTAGCGTACGGGTTAGGATTAGGGGACGGGTGAGGGTCAGGCTTCGGGGAAGGGTTAGGGTTAGGGTTCGGGCTACGGTTAGGGTTAGGGGACGGGGACGGTTTAGGGTCCAGGTGAGGGTACGGCAACGCTTTAGGGGGAGCGTGCGTGTGAGGGCGCGGGTTAGTGTTAGCGTACGGGTTAGGATTAGGGGACGGGTGAGGGTCAGGCTTCGGGGAAGTGTTAGGGTTAGGGTTCGAGCTAGGGTTAGGGTTAGGGGACGGGGACGGTTTAGGGTCCAGGTGAGGGTACGGCAACGCTTTAGGGGGAGCATGCGTGTGAGGGCGCAGGTTAGTGTTAGCGTACGGGTTAGGATTACGGGACGGGTGAGGGTCAGGCTTCGGGGAAGGGTTAGGGTTAGGGTTCGGGCTAGGGTTAGGGTTAGGGGACGGGGACGGTTTCGGGTCCAGGTGAGGGTACAGCAACGCTTTAGGGGGAGCGTGCGTGTGAGGGCACGGGTTAGTGTTAGCGTACGGGTTAGGATTAGGGGACGGGTGAGGGTCAGGCTTCGGGGAAGGGTTAGGGTTAGGGTTCGGGCTAGGGTTAGGGTTAGGGGACGGGGACGGTTTAGGGTCCAGGTGAGGGTACGGCAACGCTTTAGAGGGAGCGTGCGTGTGAGGGCGCGCGTTAGTGTTAGCGTACGGGTTAGGATTAGGGGAGGGGTGAGGGTCAGGCTTCGGGGAAGGTTTAGGTTTAGGGTTCGGGCTAGGGTTAGGGTTAGGGGACGGGGACGGTTTAGGGTCCAGGTGAGGGTACGGCAACGCTTTAGGGGGAGCGTGCGTGTGAAGGCGCGGGTTAGTGTTAGCGTACGGGTTAGGATTAGGGGACGGGTGAGGGTCAGGCTTCGGGGAAGGGTTAGGGTTAGGGTTCGGGCTAGGGTTAGGGTTAGGGGACGGGGACGGTTTAGGGTCCAGGTGAGGGTACGGCAACGCTTTAGGGGGAGCGTGCGTGTGAGGGCGCGGGTTAGTGTTAGCGTACGGGTTAGGATTAGGGGACGGGTGAGGGTCAGGCTTCGGGGAAGGGTTAGGGTTAGGTTTCGGGCTAGGGTTAGGGTTAGGGGACGGGGACCGTTTAGGGTCCAGGTGAGGGAACGGCAAAGCTTTAGGGGGAGCGTGCATGTGAGGGCGCGGGTTAGTGTTAGCGTACGGGTTAGGATTAGGGGACAGGTGAGGGTCAGGCTTCGGGGAAGGGTTAGGTTTAGGGTTCGGGCTAGGGTTATTGTTAGGGGACGGGGACGGTTTAGGGTCCAGGTGAGGGTACGGCAACGCTTTAGGGGGAGCGTGCGTGTGAGGGCGCGGGTTAGTGTTAGCGTACGGGTTAGGATTAGGGGACGGGTGAGGGTCAGGCATCGGCGAAGGGTTAGGGTTAGGGTTCGGGCTAGGGTTAGGGTTAGGGGACGGGGACGGTTTAGGGTCCAGGTGAGGGTACGGCAACGCTTTAGGGGGAGCGTGCGTGTGAGGGCGCGGGTTAGTGTTAGCGTACGGGTTAGGATTAGGGGACGGGTGAGGGTCAGGCTTCGGGGAAGGGTTAGGGTTAGGGTTCGGGCTAGGGTTAGGGTTAGGGTTAGGTGACGGTTTAGGGTCCAGGTGAGGGTACGGCAACGTTTTAGGGGGAGCGTGCGTGTGAGGGCGCGGGTTAGTGTTAGCGTACGGGTTAGGATTAGGGGTCGGGTGAGGGTCAGGCTTCTGGGAAGGGTTAGGGTTAGGGTTCGGGCTAGGGTTAGGGTTAGGGGACGGGGACGGTTTAGGGTCCAGGTGAGGGTACGGCAACGCTTTAGGGGGAGCGTGCGTGTGAGGGCGCGCGTTAGTGTTAGCGTACGGCTTAGGATTAGGGGACGGGTGAGGGTCAGGCTTCGGGGAAGGGTTAGGGTTAGGGTTCGGGCTAGGGTTAGGGTTAGGGGACGGGGACGGTTTAGGGTCCAGGTGAGGGTACGGCAACGCTTTAGGGGGAGCGTGCGTGTGAGGGCGCAGGTTAGTGTTACCGTACAGGTTAGGATTAGGGGACGGGTGAGGGTCAGGCTTCGGGGAAGGGTTAGGGTTAGGGTTCGGGCTAGGGTTAGGGTTAGGGGACGGGGACGGTTTAGTGTCCAGGTGAGGGTACGGCAACGCTTTAGGGGGAGCGTGCGTGTGAGGGCGCGGGTTAGATTTAGCGTACGGGTTAGGATTATGGGACGGGTGAGGGTCAGGTTTCGGGGAAGGGTTAGGGTTAGGGTTCGGGCTAGGGTTAGGGTTAGGGTTAGGGTTAGGGTTAGGGTTAGGGTTAGGGGACGGGGACGGTTTAGGGTCCAGGTGAGGGTACGGCAACGCTTTAGGGGGAGCGTGCGTGTGAGGGCGCGGGTGAGTGTTAGCGTACGGGTTAGGATTAGGGGACGGGTGAGGGTCAGGCTTCGGGGAAGGGTTAGGGTTAGGGTTCGGGCTACGGTTAGGGTTAGGGGACGGGGACGGTTTAGGGTCCAGGTGAGGGTACGGCAGCGCTTTAGGGGGAGCGTGCGTGTGAGGGCGCGGGTTAGTGTTAGCGTACGGGTTAGGATTAGGGGACGGGTGAGGGTCAGGCTTCGGGGAAGGGTTAGGGTTAGGGTTCGGGCTACGGTTAGGGTTAGGGGACGGGGACGGTTTAGGGTCCAGGTGAGGGTACGGCAACGCTTTAGGGGGAGCGTGCGTGTGAGGGCGCGGGTTAGTGTTAGCGTACGGGTTAGGATTAGGGGACGGGTGAGGGTCAGGCTTCGGGGAAGTGTTAGGGTTAGGGTTCGAGCTAGGGTTAGGGTTAGGGGACGGGGACGGTTTAGGGTCCAGGTGAGGGTACGGCAACGCTTTAGGGGGAGCATGCGTGTGAGGGCGCAGGTTAGTGTTAGCGTACGGGTTAGGATTACGGGACGGGTGAGGGTCAGGCTTCGGGGAAGGGTTAGGGTTAGGGTTCGGGCTAGGGTTAGGGTTAGGGGACGGGGACGGTTTCGGGTCCAGGTGAGGGTACGGCAACGCTTTAGGGGGAGCGTGCGTGTGAGGGCACGGGTTAGTGTTAGCGTACGGGTTAGGATTAGGGGACGGGTGAGGGTCAGGCTTCGGGGAAGGGTTAGGGTTAGGGTTCGGGCTAGGGTTAGGGTTAGGGGACGGGGACGGTTTAGGGTCCAGGTGAGGGTACGGCAACGCTTTAGAGGGAGCGTGCGTGTGAGGGCGCGCGTTAGTGTTAGCGTACGGGTTAGGATTAGGGGAGGGGTGAGGGTCAGGCTTCGGGGAAGGGTTAGGTTTAGGGTTCGGGCTAGGGTTAGGGTTAGGGGACGGGGACGGTTTAGGGTCCAGGTGAGGGTACGGCAACGCTTTAGGGGGAGCGTGCGTGTGAGGGCGCGGGTTAGTGTTAGCGTACGGGTTAGGATTAGGGGACGGGTGAGGGTCAGGCTTCGGGGACGGGTTAGGGTTAGGTTTCGGGCTAGGGTTAGGGTTAGGGGACGGGGACCGTTTAGGGTCCAGGTGAGGGTACGGCAAAGCTTTAGGGGGAGCGTGCATGTGAGGGCGCGGGTTAGTGTTAGCGTACGGGTTAGGATTAGGGGACGGGTGAGGGTCAGGCTTCGGGGAAGGGTTAGGTTTAGGGTTCGGGCTAGGGTTATTGTTAGGGGACGGGGACGGTTTAGGGTCCAGGTGAGGGTACGGCAACGCTTTAGGGGGAGCGTGCGTGTGAGGGCGCGGGTTAGTGTTAGCGTACGGGTTAGGATTAGGGGACGGGTGAGGGTCAGGCATCGGGGAAGGGTTAGGGTTAGGGTTCGGGCTAGGGTTAGGGTTAGGGGACGGGGACGGTTTAGGGTCCAGGTGAGGGTACGGCAACGCTTTAGGGGGAGCGTGCGTGTGAGGGCGCGGGTTAGTGTTAGCGTACGGGTTAGGATTAGGGGACGGGTGAGGGTCAGGCTTCGGGGAAGGGTTAGGGTTAGGGTTCGGGCTAGGGTTAGGGTTAGGGTTAGGTGACGGTTTAGGGTCCAGGTGAGGGTACGGCAACGTTTTAGGGGGAGCGTGCGTGTGAGGGCGCGGGTTAGTGTTAGCGTACGGGTTAGGATTAGGGGTCGGGTGAGGGTCAGGCTTCTGGGAAGGGTTAGGGTTAGGGTTCGGGCTAGGGTTAGGGTTAGGGGACGGGGACGGTTTAGGGTCCAGGTGAGGGTACGGCAACGCTTTAGGGGGAGCGTGCGTGTGAGGGCGCGCGTTAGTGTTAGCGTACGGCTTAGGATTAGGGGACGGGTGAGGGTCAGGCTTCGGGGAAGGGTTAGGGTTAGGGTTCGGGCTAGGGTTAGGGTTAGGGGACGGGGACGGTTTAGGGTCCAGGTGAGGGTACGGCAACGCTTTAGGGGGAGCGTGCGTGTGAGGGCGCAGGTTAGTGTTACCGTACAGGTTAGGATTAGGGGACGGGTGAGGGTCAGGCTTCGGGGAAGGGTTAGGGTTAGGGTTCGGGCTAGGGTTAGGGTTAGGGGACGGGGACGGTTTAGTGTCCAGGTGAGGGTACGGCAACGCTTTAGGGGGAGCGTGCGTGTGAGGGCGCGGGTTAGAGTTAGCGTACGGGTTAGGATTATGGGACGGGTGAGGGTCAGGTTTCGGGGAAGGGTTAGGGTTAGGGTTCGGGCTAGGGTTAGGGTTAGGGGACGGGGACGGTTTAGGGTCCAGGTGAGGGTACGGCAACGCTTTAGGGGGAGCGTGCGTGTGAGGGCGCGGGTTAGTGTTAGCGTACGGGTTAGGATTAGGGGACGGGTGAGGGTCAGGCTTCGGGGAAGGGTTAGGGTTAGGGTTCGGGCTAGGGTTAGGGTTAGGGGACGGGGACGGTTTAGGGTCCAGGTGAGGGTACGGCAACGCTTTAGGGGGAGCGTGCGTGTGAGGGCGCGGGTTAGTGTTAGCGTACGGGTTAGGATTAGGGGACGGGTGAGGGTCAGGCTTCGGGGAAGGGTTAGGGTTAGGGTTCGGGCTAGGGTTAGGGTTAGGGGCCGGGGACGGTTTAGGGTCCAGGTGAGGGTACGGCAATGCTTTAGGGGGAGCGTGCGTGTGAGGGCGCGGGTTAGTGTTAGCGTACGGGTTAGGATTAGGGGACGGGTGAGGGTCAGGCTTCGGGGAAGGGTTAGGGTTACGGTTCGGGCTAGGGTGAGGGTTAGGGGACGGGGACTGTTTAGGGTCCAGGTGAGGGTACGGCAACGCTTTAGGGGGAGCGTGCGTGTGAGGGCGCGGGTTAGTGTTAGCGTACGGGTTAGGATTAGGGGACGGGTGAGGGTCAGGCTTCGGGGAAGGGTTAGGGTTAGGGTTCGGGCTAGGGTTAGGGTTAGGGGCCGGGGACGGTTTAGGGTCCAGGTGAGGGTACGGCAACGCTTTAGGGGAGCGTGCGTGTGAGGGCGCGGGTTAGTGTTAGCGTACGGGTTAGGATTAGGGGACGGGTGAGGGTCAGGCTTCGGGGAAGGGTTAGGGTTAGGGTTCGGGCTAGGGTTAGGGTTAGGGGACGGGGACCGTTTAGGGTCCAGGTGAGGGTACGGCAAAGCTTTAGGGGGAGCGTGCATGTGAGGGCGCGGGTTAGTGTTAGCGTACGGGTTAGGATTAGGGGACGGGTGAGGGTCAGGCTTCGGGGAAGGGTTAGGTTTAGGATTCGGGCTAGGGTTATTGTTAGGGGACGGGGACGGTTTAGGGTCCAGGTGAGGGTACGGCAACGCTTTAGGGGGAGCGTGCGTGTGAGGGCGCGGGTTAGTGTTAGCGTACGGGTTAGGATTAGGGGACGGGTGAGGGTCAGGCATCGGGGAAGGGTTAGGGTTAGGGTTCGGACTAGGGTTAGGGTTAGGGGACGGGGACGGTTTAGGGTCCAGGTGAGGGTACGGCAACGCTTTAGGGGGAGCGTGCGTGTGAGGGCGCGGGTTAGTGTTAGCGTACGGGTTAGGATTAGGGGACGGGTGAGGGTCAGGCTTCGGGGAAGGGTTAGGGTTAGGGTTCGGGCTAGGGTTAGGGTTAGGGTTAGGGGACGGTTTAGGGTCCAGGTGAGGGTACGGCAACGTTTTAGGGGGAGCGTGCGTGTGAGGGCGCGGGTTAGTGTTAGCGTACGGGTTAGGATTAGGGGTCGGGTGAGGGTCAGGCTTCTGGGAAGGGTTAGGGTTAGGGTTCGGGCTAGGGTTAGGGTTAGGGGACGGGGACGGTTTAGGGTCCAGGTGAGGGTACGGCAACGATTTAGGGGGAGCGTGCGTGTGAGGGCGCGCGTTAGTGTTAGCGTACGGCTTAGGATTAGGGGACGGGTGAGGGTCAGGCTTCGGGGAAGGGTTAGGGTTAGGGTTCGGGCTAGGGTTAGGGTTAGGGGACGGGGACGGTTTAGGGTCCAGGTGAGGGTACGGCAACGCTTTAGGGGGAGCGTGCGTGTGAGGGCGCAGGTTAGTGTTACCGTACAGGTTAGGATTAGGGGACGGGTGAGGGTCAGGCTTCGG
This sequence comes from Delphinus delphis, assembly GCF_949987515.2. Lineage (NCBI taxonomy): Eukaryota > Metazoa > Chordata > Mammalia > Artiodactyla > Delphinidae > Delphinus > Delphinus delphis. The sequence continues at coordinate 1,042,520 of NC_082694.2, read as the reverse complement.
GGAAGGGTTAGGGTTAGGGTTCGGGCTAGGGTTAGGGTTAGGGGACGGGGACGGTTTAGTGTCCAGGTGAGGGTACGGCAACGCTTTAGGGGGAGCGTGCGTGTGAGGGCGCGGGTTAGAGTTAGCGTACGGGTTAGGATTATGGGACGGGTGAGGGTCAGGTTTCGGGGAAGGGTTAGGGTTAGGGTTCGGGCTAGGGTTAGGGTTAGGGGACGGGGACGGTTTAGGGTCCAGGTGAGGGTACGGCAACGCTTTAGGGGGAGCGTGCGTGTGAGGGCGCGGGTTAGTGTTAGCGTACGGGTTAGGATTAGGGGACGGGTGAGGGTCAGGCTTCGGGGAAGGGTTAGGGTTAGGGTTCGGGCTAGGGTTAGGGTTAGGGGACGGGGACGGTTTAGGGTCCAGGTGAGGGTACGGCAACGCTTTAGGGGGAGCGTGCGTGTGAGGGCGCGGGTTAGTGTTAGCGTACGGGTTAGGATTAGGGGACGGGTGAGGGTCAGGCTTCGGGGAAGGGTTAGGGTTAGGGTTCGGGCTAGGGTTAGGGTTAGGGGCCGGGGACGGTTTAGGGTCCAGGTGAGGGTACGGCAATGCTTTAGGGGGAGCGTGCGTGTGAGGGCGCGGGTTAGTGTTAGCGTACGGGTTAGGATTAGGGGACGGGTGAGGGTCAGGCTTCGGGGAAGGGTTAGGGTTACGGTTCGGGCTAGGGTGAGGGTTAGGGGACGGGGACTGTTTAGGGTCCAGGTGAGGGTACGGCAACGCTTTAGGGGGAGCGTGCGTGTGAGGGCGCGGGTTAGTGTTAGCGTACGGGTTAGGATTAGGGGACGGGTGAGGGTCAGGCTTCGGGGAAGGGTTAGGGTTAGGGTTCGGGCTAGGGTTAGGGTTAGGGGCCGGGGACGGTTTAGGGTCCAGGTGAGGGTACGGCAACGCTTTAGGGGAGCGTGCGTGTGAGGGCGCGGGTTAGTGTTAGCGTACGGGTTAGGATTAGGGGACGGGTGTGGGTCAGGCTTCGGGGAAGGGTTAGGGTTAGGGTTCGGGCTAGGGTTAGGGTTAGGGGACGGGGACCGTTTAGGGTCCAGGTGAGGGTACGGCAAAGCTTTAGGGGGAGCGTGCATGTGAGGGCGCGGGTTAGTGTTAGCGTACGGGTTAGGATTAGGGGACGGGTGAGGGTCAGGCTTCGGGGAAGGGTTAGGTTTAGGATTCGGGCTAGGGTTATTGTTAGGGGACGGGGACGGTTTAGGGTCCAGGTGAGGGTACGGCAACGCTTTAGGGGGAGCGTGCGTGTGAGGGCGCGGGTTAGTGTTAGCGTACGGGTTAGGATTAGGGGACGGGTGAGGGTCAGGCATCGGGGAAGGGTTAGGGTTAGGGTTCGGACTAGGGTTAGGGTTAGGGGACGGGGACGGTTTAGGGTCCAGGTGAGGGTACGGCAACGCTTTAGGGGGAGCGTGCGTGTGAGGGCGCGGGTTAGTGTTAGCGTACGGGTTAGGATTAGGGGACGGGTGAGGGTCAGGCTTCGGGGAAGGGTTAGGGTTAGGGTTCGGGCTAGGGTTAGGGTTAGGGTTAGGGGACGGTTTAGGGTCCAGGTGAGGGTACGGCAACGTTTTAGGGGGAGCGTGCGTGTGAGGGCGCGGGTTAGTGTTAGCGTACGGGTTAGGATTAGGGGTCGGGTGAGGGTCAGGCTTCTGGGAAGGGTTAGGGTTAGGGTTCGGGCTAGGGTTAGGGTTAGGGGACGGGGACGGTTTAGGGTCCAGGTGAGGGTACGGCAACGCTTTAGGGGGAGCGTGCGTGTGAGGGCGCGCGTTAGTGTTAGCGTACGGCTTAGGATTAGGGGACGGGTGAGGGTCAGGCTTCGGGGAAGGGTTAGGGTTAGGGTTCGGGCTAGGGTTAGGGTTAGGGGACGGGGACGGTTTAGGGTCCAGGTGAGGGTACGGCAACGCTTTAGGGGGAGCGTGCGTGTGAGGGCGCAGGTTAGTGTAACCGTACAGGTTAGGATTAGGGGACGGGTGAGGGTCAGGCTTCGGGGAAGGGTTAGGGTTAGGGTTCGGGCTAGGGTTAGGGTTAGGGGACGGGGACGGTTTAGTGTCCAGGTGAGGGTACGGCAACGCTTTAGGGGGAGTGTGCGTGTGAGGGCGCGGGTTAGAGTTAGCGTACGGGTTAGGATTATGGGACGGGTGAGGGTCAGGTTTCGGGGAAGGGTTAGGGTTAGGGTTCGGTCTAGGGTTAGGGTTAGGGGACGGGGACGGTTTAGGGTCCAGGTGAGGGTACGGCAACGCTTTAGGGGGAGCGTGCGTGTGAGGGCGCGGGTTAGTGTTAGCGTACGGGTTAGGATTAGGGGACGGGTGAGGGTCAGGCTTCGGGGAAGGGTTAGGGTTAGGGTTCGGGCTAGGGTTAGGGTTAGGGGACGGGGACGGTTTAGGGTCCAGGTGAGGGTACGGCAATGCTTTAGGGGGAGCGTGCGTGTGAGGGCGCGGGTTAGTGTTAGCGTACGGGTTAGGATTAGGGGACGGGTGAGGGTCAGGCTTCGGGGAAGGGTTAGGGTTACGGTTCGGGCTAGGGTTAGGGTTAGGGGACGCGGACTGTTTAGGGTCCAGGTGAGGGTACGGCAACGCTTTAGGGGGAGCGTGCGTGTGAGGGCGCGGGTTAGTGTTAGCGTACGGGTTAGGATTTGGGGACGGGTGAGGGTCAGGCTTCGGGGAAGGGTTAGGGTTAGGGTTCGGGCTAGGGTTAGGGTTAGGGGACGGGGACGGTTTAGGGTCCAGGTGAGGGTACGGCAACGCTTTAGGGGGAGCGTGTGTGTGAGGGCGCGGGTTAGTGTTAGCGTACGGGTTAGGATTTGGGGACGGGTGAGGGTCAGGCTTCGGGGAAGGGTTAGGGTTAGGGTTCGGGCTAGGGTGAGGGTTAGGGGACGGGGACGGTTTAGGGTCCAGGTGAGGGTACGGCAACGCTTTAGGGGGAGCGTGCGTGTGAGGGCGCGGGTTAGTGTTAGCGTACGGGTTAGGATTAGGGGACGGGTGAGGGTCAGGCTTCGGGGAAGGGTTAGGGTTAGGGTTCGGGCTAGGGTTAGGGTTAGGGGACGGGGACGGTTTAGGGTCCAGGTGAGGGTACGGCAACGCTTTAGGGGGAGCGTGCGTGTGAGGGCGCGGGTTAGTGTTAGCGTACGGGTTAGGATTAGGGGACGGGTGAGGGTCAGGCTTCGGGGAAGGGTTAGGGTTAGGGTTCGGGCTAGGGTTAGGGTTAGGGGACGGGGACGGTTTAGGGTCCAGGTGAGGGTACGGCAACGCTTTAGGGGGAGCGTGCGTGTGAGGGCGCGGGTTAGTGTTAGCGTACGGGTTAAGATTAGCGGACGGGTGAGGGTCAGGCTTCGGGGAAGGGTTAGGGTTAGGGTTCAGGCTAGGGTTAGGGTTAGGGGACGGGGACGGTTTAGGGTCCAGGTGAGGGTACGGCAACGCTTTAGGGGGAGCGTGCGTGTGAGGGCGCGGGTTAGTGTTAGCGTACGGGTTAGGATTAGGGGACGGGTGAGGGTCAGGCATCGGGGAAGGGTTAGGGTTAGGGTTCAGGCTAGGGTTAGGGTTAGGGGACGGGGACGGTTTAGGGTCCAGGTGAGGGTACGGCAACACTTTAGGGGGAGCGTGCGTGTGAGGGCGCGGGTTAGTGTTAGCGTACGGGTTAGGATTAGGGGACGGGTGAGGGTCAGGCTTCGGGAAAGGGTTAGGGTTAGGGTTCGGGCTAGGGTTAGGGTTAGGGGACGGGGACGGTTTAGGGTCCAGGTGAGGGTACGGCAACGCTTTAGAGGGAGCGTGCGTGTGAGGGCGCGGGTTAGTGTTAGCGTACGGGTTAGGATTAGGGGACGGGTGAGGGTCAGGCTTCGGGGAAGTGTTAGGGTTAGGGTTCGGGCTAGGGTTAGGGTTAGGGGACGGGGACGGTTTATGGTCCAGGTGAGGGTACGGCAACGTTTTAGGGGGAGCGTGCGTGTGAGGGCGCGGGTTAGTGTTAGCGTACGGGTTAGGATTAGGGGTCGGGTGAGGGTCAGGCTTCTGGGAAGGGTTAGGGTTAGGGTTCGGGCTAGGGTTAGGGTTAGGGGACGGGGACGGTTTAGGGTCCAGGTGAGGGTACGGCAACGCTTTAGGGGGAGCGTGCGTGTGAGGGCGCAGGTTAGTGTTACCGTACAGGTTAGGATTAGGGGACGGGTGAGGGTCAGGCTTCGGGGAAGGGTTAGGGTTAGGGTTCGGGCTAGGGTTAGGGTTAGGGGACGGGGACGGTTTAGTGTCCAGGTGAGGGTACGGCAACGCTTTAGGGGGAGTGTGCGTGTGAGGGCGCGGGTTAGAGTTAGCGTACGGGTTAGGATTAGGGGACGGGTGAGGGTCAGGCTTCGGGGAAGGGTTAGGGTTAGGGTTCGGGCTAGGGTTAGGGTTAGGGGACGGGGACGGTTTAGGGTCCAGGTGAGGGTACGGCAACGCTTTAGGGGGAGCGTGCGTGTGAGGGCGCGGGTTAGTGTTAGCGTACGGGTTAGGATTAGGGGACGGGTGAGGGTCAGGCTTCGGGGAAGGGTTAGGGTTAGGGTTCGGGCTAGGGTTAGGGTTAGGGGACGGGGAAGGTTTAGGGTCCAGGTGAGGGTACGAAACGCTTTAGGGGGAGCGTGCGTGTGAGGGCGCGGGTTAGTGTTAGCGTACGGGTTAGGATTAGGGGACGGGTGAGGGTCAGGCTTCGGGGAAGGGTTAGGGTTAGGGTTCGGGCTAGGGTTAGGTTTAGGGGCCGGGGACGGTTTAGGGTCCAGGTGAGGGTACGGCAATGCTTTAGGGGGAGCGTGCGTGTGAGGGCGCGGGTTAGTGTTAGCGTACGGGTTAGGATTAGGGGACGGGTGAGGGTCAGGCTTCGGGGAAGGGTTAGGGTTACGGTTCGGGCTAGGGTTAGGGTTAGGGGATGGGGATTGTTTACGGTCCAGGTGAGGGTACGGCAACGCTTTAGGGGGAGCGTGCGTGTGAGGGCGCGGGTTAGTGTTAGCGTACGGGTTAGGATTAGGGGACGGGTGAGGGTCAGGCTTCGTGGAAGGGTTAGGGTTAGGGTTCGGGCTAGGGTTAGGGTTAGGGGCCGGGGACGGTTTAGGGTCCAGGTGAGGGTACGGCAACGCTTTAGGGGAGCGTGCGTGTGAGGGCGCGGGTTAGTGTTAGCGTACGGGTTAGGATTAGGGGACGGGTGAGGGTCAGTCTTCGGGGAAGGGTTAGGGTTAGGGTTCGGGCTAGGGTTAGGGTTAGGGGACGGGGACGGTTTAGGGTCCAGGTGAGGGTACGGCAACGCTTTAGGGGGAGCGTGCGTGTGAGGGCGCGGGTTAGTGTTAGCGTACGGGTTAGGATTAGGGGACGGGTGAGGGTCAGGCTTCGGGGAAGGGTTAGGGTTAGGGTTCGGGCTAGGGTTAGGGTTAGGGGACGGGGACGGTTTAGGGTCCAGGTGAGGGTACGGCAACGCTTTAGGGGGAGCGTGCGTGTGAGGGCGCGGGTGAGTGTTAGCGTACGGGTTAGGATTAGGGGACGGGTGAGGGTCAGGCTTCGGGGAAGGGTTAGGGTTAGGGTTCGGGCTAGGGTTAGGGTTAGGGGACGGGGACGGTTTAGGGTCCAGGTGAGGGTACGGCAACGCTTTAGGGGGAGCGTGCGTGTGAGGGCGCGGGTTAGTGTTAGCGTACGGGTTAGGATTAGGGGACGGGTGAGGGTCAGCCTTCGGGGAAGGGTTAGGGTTAGGGTTCGGGCTAGGGTTAGGGTTAGGGGACGGGGACGGTTTCGGGTCCAGGTGAGGGTACGGCAACGCTTTAGGGGGAGCGTGCGTGTGAGGGCGCGGGTTAGTGTTAGCGTACGGGTTAGGATTAGGGGACGGGTGAGGGTCAGGCTTCGGGGAAGGGTTAGGGTTAGGGTTCGGGCTAGGGTTAGGGTTAGGGGACGGGGACGGTTTAGGGTCCAGGTGAGGGTACGGCAACGCTTTAGGGGGAGCGTGCGTGTGAGGGCGCGGGTTAGTGTTAGCGTACGGGTTAGGATTAGGGGACGGGTGAGGGTCAGGCTTCGGGGAAGTGTTAGGGTTAGGGTTCGGGCTAGGGTTAGGGTTAGGGGACGGGGACGGTTTAGGGTCCAGGTGAGGGTACGGCAACGCTTTAGGGGGAGCGTGCGTGTGAGGGCGCGGGTTAGTGTTAGCGTACGGGTTAGGATTACGGGACGGGTGAGGGTCAGGCTTCGGGGAAGGGTTAGGGTTAGGGTTCGGGCTAGGGTTAGGGTTAGGGGACGGGGACGGTTTCGGGTCCAGGTGAGGGTACGGCAACGCTTTAGGGGGAGCGTGCGTGTGAGGGGGCGGGTTAGTGTTAGCGTACGGGTTAGGATTAGGGGACGGGTGAGGGTCAGGCTTCGGGGAAGGGTTAGGGTTAGGGTTCGGGCTACGGTTAGGGTTAGGGGACGGGGACGGTTTAGGGTCCAGGTGAGGGTACGGCAACGCTTTAGGGGGAGCGTGCGTGTGAGGGCGCGGGTTAGTGTTAGCGTACGGGTTAGGATTAGGGGACGGGTGAGGGTCAGGCTTCGGGGAAGGGTTAGGGTTAGGGTTCGGGCTAGGGTTAGGGTTAGGGGACGGGGACGGTTTAGGGTCCAGGTGAGGGTACAGAAACGCTTTAGGGGGGGCGTGCGTGTGAGGGCGCGGGTTAGTGTTAGCGTACGGATTAGGATTAGGGGACGGGTGAGGGTCAGGCTTCGGGGAAGGGTTAGGGTTAGGGTTCGGGCTAGGGTTAGGGTTAGGGGACGGGGACGGTTTAGGGTCCAGGTGAGGGTACAGAAACGCTTTAGGGGGGGCGTGCGTGTGAGGGCGCGGGTTAGTGTTAGCGTACGGATTAGGATTAGGGGACGGGTGAGGGTCAGGCTTCGGGGAAGGGTTAGGGTTAGGGTTCGGGCTAGGGTTAGGGTTAGGGGACGGGGACGGTTTAGGGTCCAGGTGAGGGTACGGCAACGCTTTAGGGGGAGCGTGCGTGTGAGGGCGCGGGTTAGTGTTAGCGTACGGGTTAGGATTAGGGGACGGGTGAGGGTCAGGCTTCGGGGAAGGGTTAGGGTTAGGGTTCGGGCTAGGGTTAGGGTTAGGGGACGGGGACGGTTTAGGGTCCAGGTGAGGGTACGGCAACGCTTTAGGGGGAGCGTGCGTGTGAGGGCGCGTGTTAGTGTTAGCGTACGGGTTAGGATTAGGGGACAGGTGAGGGTCAGGCTTCGGGGAAGGGTTAGGGTTAGGGTTCGGGCTAGGGTTAGGGTTAGGGGACGGGGACGGTTTAGGGTCCAGGTGAGGGTACGGCAACGCTTTAGGAGGAGCGTGCGTGTGAGGGCGCGGGTTAGTGTTAGCGTACGGGTTAGGATTAGGGGACGGGTGAGGGTCAGGCTTCGGGGAAGGGTTAGGGTTAGGGTTCGGGCTAGGGTTAGGGTTAGGGGACGGGGACGGTTTAGGGTCCAGGTGAGGGTACGGCAACGCTTTAGGGGGAGCGTGCGTGTGAGGGCGCGCGTTAGTGTTAGCGTACGGGTTAGGATTAGGGGACGGGTGAGGGTCAGGCTTCGGGGAAGGTTTAGGGTTAGGGTTCGGGCTAGGGTTAGGGTTAGGGGACGGGATCGGTTTAGGGTCCAGGTGAGGGTACGGCAACGCTTTAGGGGGAGCGTGCGTGTGAGGGCGCGGGTTAGTGTTAGCGTACGGGTTAGGATTAGGGGACGGGTGAGGGTCAGGCTTCGGGGAAGGGTTAGGATTAGGGTTCGGGCTAGGGTTAGGGTTAGGGGACGGGGACGGTTTAGGGTCCAGGTGAGGGTACGGCAACGCTTTAGGGGGAGCGTGCGTGTGAGGGCGCGGGTTAGTGTTAGCGTACGGGTTAGGATTAGGGGACGGGTGAGGGTCAGGCTTCGGGGAAGGGTTAGGGTTAGGGTTCGGGCTAGGGTTAGGGTTAGGGGACGGGGACGGTTTAGGGTCCAGGTGAGGTTACGGCAACGCTTTAGGGGGAGCGTGCGTGTGAGGGCGCGGGTTAGTGTTAGCGTACGGGTTAGTATTAGGGGACGGGTGAGGGTCAGGCTTCGGGGAAGGGTTAGGGTTAGCGTTCGGGCTAGGGTTAGGGTTAGGGGACGGAGACGGTTTAGGGTCCAGGTGAGGGTACGGCAACGCTTTAGGGGGAGCGTGCGTGTGAGGGCGCACGTTAGTGTTAGCGTACGGCTTAGGATTAGGGGACGGGTGAGGGTCAGGCTTCGGGGAAGGGTTAGGGTTAGGGTTCGGGCTAGGGTTAGGGTTAGGGGACGGGGACGGTTTAGGGTCCAGGTGAGGGTACGGCAACGCTTTAGAGGGAGCGTGCGTGTGAGGGCGCGGGTTAGTGTTAGCGTACGGGTTAGGATTAGGGGACGGGCGAGGGTCAGGCTTCGGGGAAGGGTTAGGGTTAGGGTTCGGGCTAGGGTTAGGGTTAGGGGACGGGGACGGTTTAGGGTCCAGGTGAGGGTACGGCAACGCTTTAGGGGGAGCGTGCGTGTGAGGGCACGGGTTAGTGTTAGCGTACGGGTTAGGATTAGGGGACATGTGAGGGTCAGGCTTCGGGGAAGGGTTAGGGTTAGGGTTCGGGCTAGGGTTAGGGTTAGGGGACGGGGACGGTTTAGGGTCCAGGTGAGGGTACGGCAACGCTTTAGGGGGAGCGTGCGTGTGAGGGCGCAGGTTAGTGTTACCGTACAGGTTAGGATTAGGGGACGGGTGAGGGTCAGGCTTCGGGGAAGGGTTAGGGTTAGGGTTCGGGCTAGGGTTAGGGTTAGGGGACGGGGACGGTTTAGTGTCCAGGTGAGGGTACGGCAACGCTTTAGGGGGAGTGTGCGTGTGAGGGCGCGGGTTAGAGTTAGCGTACGGGTTAGGATTATGGGACGGGTGAGGGTCAGGTTTCGGGGAAGGGTTAGGGATAGGGTTCGGGCTAGGGTTAGGGTTAGGGGACGGGGACGGTTTAGGGTCCAGGTGAGGGTACGGCAACGCTTTAGGGGGAGCGTGCGTGTGAGGGTGCGGGTTAGTGTTAGCGTACGGGTTAGGATTAGGGGACGGGTGAGGGTCAGGCTTCGGGGAAGGGTTAGGGTTACGGTTCGGGCTAGGGTTAGGGTTAGGGGATGGGGATTGTTTACGGTCCAGGTGAGGGTACGGCAACGCTTTAGGGGGAGCGTGCGTGTGAGGGCGCGGGTTAGTGTTAGCGTACGGGTTAGGATTAGGGGACGGGTGAGGGTCAGGCTTCGTGGAAGGGTTAGGGTTAGGGTTCGGGCTAGGGTTAGGGTTAGGGGCCGGGGACGGTTTAGGGTCCAGGTGAGGGTACGGCAACGCTTTAGGGGAGCGTGCGTGTGAGGGCGCGGGTTAGTGTTAGCGTACGGGTTAGGATTAGGGGACGGGTGAGGGTCAGTCTTCGGGGAAGGGTTAGGGTTAGGGTTCGGGCTAGGGTTAGGGTTAGGGGACGGGGACGGTTTAGGGTCCAGGTGAGGGTACGGCAACGCTTTAGGGGGAGCGTGCGTGTGAGGGCGCGGGTTAGTGTTAGCGTACGGGTTAGGATTAGGGGACGGGTGAGGGTCAGGCTTCGGGGAAGGGTTAGGGTTAGGGTTCGGGCTAGGGTTAGGGTTAGGGGACGGGGACGGTTTAGGGTCCAGGTGAGGGTACGGCAACGCTTTAGGGGGAGCGTGCGTGTGAGGGCGCGGGTGAGTGTTAGCGTACGGGTTAGGATTAGGGGACGGGTGAGGGTCAGGCTTCGGGGAAGGGTTAGGGTTAGGGTTCGGGCTAGGGTTAGGGTTAGGGGACGGGGACGGTTTAGGGTCCAGGTGAGGGTACGGCAACGCTTTAGGGGGAGCGTGCGTGTGAGGGCGCGGGTTAGTGTTAGCGTACGGGTTAGGATTAGGGGACGGGTGAGGGTCAGCCTTCGGGGAAGGGTTAGGGTTAGGGTTCGGGCTAGGGTTAGGGTTAGGGGACGGGGACGGTTTCGGGTCCAGGTGAGGGTACGGCAACGCTTTAGGGGGAGCGTGCGTGTGAGGGCGCGGGTTAGTGTTAGCGTACGGGTTAGGATTAGGGGACGGGTGAGGGTCAGGCTTCGGGGAAGGGTTAGGGTTAGGGTTCGGGCTAGGGTTAGGGTTAGGGGACGGGGACGGTTTAGGGTCCAGGTGAGGGTACGGCAACGCTTTAGGGGGAGCGTGCGTGTGAGGGCGCGGGTTAGTGTTAGCGTACGGGTTAGGATTAGGGGACGGGTGAGGGTCAGGCTTCGGGGAAGTGTTAGGGTTAGGGTTCGGGCTAGGGTTAGGGTTAGGGGACGGGGACGGTTTAGGGTCCAGGTGAGGGTACGGCAACGCTTTAGGGGGAGCGTGCGTGTGAGGGCGCGGGTTAGTGTTAGCGTACGGGTTAGGATTACGGGACGGGTGAGGGTCAGGCTTCGGGGAAGGGTTAGGGTTAGGGTTCGGGCTAGGGTTAGGGTTAGGGGACGGGGACGGTTTCGGGTCCAGGTGAGGGTACGGCAACGCTTTAGGGGGAGCGTGCGTGTGAGGGGGCGGGTTAGTGTTAGCGTACGGGTTAGGATTAGGGGACGGGTGAGGGTCAGGCTTCGGGGAAGGGTTAGGGTTAGGGTTCGGGCTACGGTTAGGGTTAGGGGACGGGGACGGTTTAGGGTCCAGGTGAGGGTACGGCAACGCTTTAGGGGGAGCGTGCGTGTGAGGGCGCGGGTTAGTGTTAGCGTACGGGTTAGGATTAGGGGACGGGTGAGGGTCAGGCTTCGGGGAAGGGTTAGGGTTAGGGTTCGGGCTAGGGTTAGGGTTAGGGGACGGGGACGGTTTAGGGTCCAGGTGAGGGTACAGAAACGCTTTAGGGGGGGCGTGCGTGTGAGGGCGCGGGTTAGTGTTAGCGTACGGATTAGGATTAGGGGACGGGTGAGGGTCAGGCTTCGGGGAAGGGTTAGGGTTAGGGTTCGGGCTAGGGTTAGGGTTAGGGGACGGGGACGGTTTAGGGTCCAGGTGAGGGTACAGAAACGCTTTAGGGGGGGCGTGCGTGTGAGGGCGCGGGTTAGTGTTAGCGTACGGATTAGGATTAGGGGACGGGTGAGGGTCAGGCTTCGGGGAAGGGTTAGGGTTAGGGTTCGGGCTAGGGTTAGGGTTAGGGGACGGGGACGGTTTAGGGTCCAGGTGAGGGTACGGCAACGCTTTAGGGGGAGCGTGCGTGTGAGGGCGCGGGTTAGTGTTAGCGTACGGGTTAGGATTAGGGGACGGGTGAGGGTCAGGCTTCGGGGAAGGGTTAGGGTTAGGGTTCGGGCTAGGGTTAGGGTTAGGGGACGGGGACGGTTTAGGGTCCAGGTGAGGGTACGGCAACGCTTTAGGGGGAGCGTGCGTGTGAGGGCGCGTGTTAGTGTTAGCGTACGGGTTAGGATTAGGGGACAGGTGAGGGTCAGGCTTCGGGGAAGGGTTAGGGTTAGGGTTCGGGCTAGGGTTAGGGTTAGGGGACGGGGACGGTTTAGGGTCCAGGTGAGGGTACGGCAACGCTTTAGGAGGAGCGTGCGTGTGAGGGCGCGGGTTAGTGTTAGCGTACGGGTTAGGATTAGGGGACGGGTGAGGGTCAGGCTTCGGGGAAGGGTTAGGGTTAGGGTTCGGGCTAGGGTTAGGGTTAGGGGACGGGGACGGTTTAGGGTCCAGGTGAGGGTACGGCAACGCTTTAGGGGGAGCGTGCGTGTGAGGGCGCGCGTTAGTGTTAGCGTACGGGTTAGGATTAGGGGACGGGTGAGGGTCAGGCTTCGGGGAAGGTTTAGGGTTAGGGTTCGGGCTAGGGTTAGGGTTAGGGGACGGGATCGGTTTAGGGTCCAGGTGAGGGTACGGCAACGCTTTAGGGGGAGCGTGCGTGTGAGGGCGCGGGTTAGTGTTAGCGTACGGGTTAGGATTAGGGGACGGGTGAGGGTCAGGCTTCGGGGAAGGGTTAGGATTAGGGTTCGGGCTAGGGTTAGGGTTAGGGGACGGGGACGGTTTAGGGTCCAGGTGAGGGTATGGCAACGCTTTAGGGGGAGCGTGCGTGTGAGGGCGCGGGTTAGTGTTAGCGTACGGGTTAGGATTAGGGGACGGGTGAGGGTCAGGCTTCGGGGAAGGGTTAGGGTTAGGGTTCGGGCTAGGGTTAGGGTTAGGGGACGGGGACGGTTTAGGGTCCAGGTGAGGTTACGGCAACGCTTTAGGGGGAGCGTGCGTGTGAGGGCGCGGGTTAGTGTTAGCGTACGGGTTAGTATTAGGGGACGGGTGAGGGTCAGGCTTCGGGGAAGGGTTAGGGTTAGCGTTCGGGCTAGGGTTAGGGTTAGGGGACGGAGACGGTTTAGGGTCCAGGTGAGGGTACGGCAACGCTTTAGGGGGAGCGTGCGTGTGAGGGCGCACGTTAGTGTTAGCGTACGGCTTAGGATTAGGGGACGGGTGAGGGTCAGGCTTCGGGGAAGGGTTAGGGTTAGGGTTCGGGCTAGGGTTAGGGTTAGGGGACGGGGACGGTTTAGGGTCCAGGTGAGGGTACGGCAACGCTTTAGGGGGAGCGTGCGTGTGAGGGCGCGGGTTAGTGTTAGCGTACGGGTTAGGATTAGGGGACGGGCGAGGGTCAGGCTTCGGGGAAGGGTTAGGGTTAGGGTTCGGGCTAGGGTTAGGGTTAGGGGACGGGGACGGTTTAGGGTCCAGGTGAGGGTACGGCAACGCTTTAGGGGGAGCGTGCGTGTGAGGGCACGGGTTAGTGTTAGCGTACGGGTTAGGATTAGGGGACATGTGAGGGTCAGGCTTCGGGGAAGGGTTAGGGTTAGGGTTCGGGCTAGGGTTAGGGTTAGGGGACGGGGACGGTTTAGGGTCCAGGTGAGGGTACGGCAACGCTTTAGGGGGAGCGTGCGTGTGAGGGCGCAGGTTAGTGTTACCGTACAGGTTAGGATTAGGGGACGGGTGAGGGTCAGGCTTCGGGGAAGGGTTAGGGTTAGGGTTCGGGCTAGGGTTAGGGTTAGGGGACGGGGACGGTTTAGTGTCCAGGTGAGGGTACGGCAACGCTTTAGGGGGAGTGTGCGTGTGAGGGCGCGGGTTAGAGTTAGCGTACGGGTTAGGATTATGGGACGGGTGAGGGTCAGGTTTCGGGGAAGGGTTAGGGATAGGGTTCGGGCTAGGGTTAGGGTTAGGGGACGGGGACGGTTTAGGGTCCAGGTGAGGGTACGGCAACGCTTTAGGGGGAGCGTGCGTGTGAGGGTGCGGGTTAGTGTTAGCGTACGGGTTAGGATTAGGGGACGGGTGAGGGTCAGGCTTCGGGGAAGGGTTAGGGTTAGGGTTCGGGCTAGGGTTAGGGTTAGGGGACGGGGACGGTTTAGGGTCCAGGTGAGGGTACGGCAACGCTTTAGGGGGAGCGTGCGTGTGAGGGCGCGGGTTAGTGTTAGCGTACGGGTTAGGATTAGGGGACGGGTGAGGGTCAGGCTTCGGGGAAGGGTTAGGGTTACGGTTCGGGCTAGGGTTAGGGTTAGGGGATGGGGATTGTTTACGGTCCAGGTGAGGGTACGGCAACGCTTTAGGGGGAGCGTGCGTGTGAGGGCGCGGGTTAGTGTTAGCGTACGGGTTAGGATTAGGGGACGGGTGAGGGTCAGGCTTCGTGGAAGGGTTAGGGTTAGGGTTCGGGCTAGGGTTAGGGTTAGGGGCCGGGGACGGTTTAGGGTCCAGGTGAGGGTACGGCAACGCTTTAGGGGAGCGTGCGTGTGAGGGCGCGGGTTAGTGTTAGCGTACGGGTTAGGATTAGGGGACGGGTGAGGGTCAGTCTTCGGGGAAGGGTTAGGGTTAGGGTTCGGGCTAGGGTTAGGGTTAGGGGACGGGGACGGTTTAGGGTCCAGGTGAGGGTACGGCAACGCTTTAGGGGGAGCGTGCGTGTGAGGGCGCGGGTTAGTGTTAGCGTACGGGTTAGGATTAGGGGACGGGTGAGGGTCAGGCTTCGGGGAAGGGTTAGGGTTAGGGTTCGGGCTAGGGTTAGGGTTAGGGGACGGGGACGGTTTAGGGTCCAGGTGAGGGTACGGCAACGCTTTAGGGGGAGCGTGCGTGTGAGGGCGCGGGTGAGTGTTAGCGTACGGGTTAGGATTAGGGGACGGGTGAGGGTCAGGCTTCGGGGAAGGGTTAGGGTTAGGGTTCGGGCTAGGGTTAGGGTTAGGGGACGGGGACGGTTTAGGGTCCAGGTGAGGGTACGGCAACGCTTTAGGGGGAGCGTGCGTGTGAGGGCGCGGGTTAGTGTTAGCGTACGGGTTAGGATTAGGGGACGGGTGAGGGTCAGCCTTCGGGGAAGGGTTAGGGTTAGGGTTCGGGCTAGGGTTAGGGTTAGGGGACGGGGACGGTTTAGGGTCCAGGTGAGGGTACGGCAACGCTTTAGGGGGAGCGTGCGTGTGAGGGCGCGGGTTAGTGTTAGCGTACGGGTTAGGATTAGGGGACGGGTGAGGGTCAGGCTTCGGGGAAGGGTTAGGGTTAGGGTTCGGGCTAGGGTTAGGGTTAGGGGACGGGGACGGTTTAGGGTCCAGGTGAGGGTACGGCAACGCTTTAGGGGGAGCGTGCGTGTGAGGGCGCGGGTTAGTGTTAGCGTACGGGTTAGGATTAGGGGACGGGTGAGGGTCAGGCTTCGGGGAAGGGTTAGGGTTAGGGTTCGGGCTAGGGTTAGGGTTAGGGGACGGGGCGGTTTAGGGTCCAGGTGAGGGTACGGCAACGCTTTAGGGGGAGCGTGCGTGTGAGGGCGCGGGTTAGTGTTAGCGTACGGGTTAGGATTACGGGACGGGTGAGGGTCAGGCTTCGGGGAAGGGTTAGGGTTAGGGTTCGGGCTAGGGTTAGGGTTAGGGGACGGGGACGGTTTCGGGTCCAGGTGAGGGTACGGCAACGCTTTAGGGGGAGCGTGCGTGTGAGGGGGCGGGTTAGTGTTAGCGTACGGGTTAGGATTAGGGGACGGGTGAGGGTCAGGCTTCGGGGAAGGGTTAGGGTTAGGGTTCGGGCTACGGTTAGGGTTAGGGGACGGGGACGGTTTAGGGTCCAGGTGAGGGTACGGCAACGCTTTAGGGGGAGCGTGCGTGTGAGGGCGCGGGTTAGTGTTAGCGTACGGGTTAGGATTAGGGGACGGGTGAGGGTCAGGCTTCGGGGAAGGGTTAGGGTTAGGGTTCGGGCTAGGGTTAGGGTTAGGGGACGGGGACGGTTTAGGGTCCAGGTGAGGGTACAGAAACGCTTTAGGGGGGGCGTGCGTGTGAGGGCGCGGGTTAGTGTTAGCGTACGGATTAGGATTAGGGGACGGGTGAGGGTCAGGCTTCGGGGAAGGGTTAGGGTTAGGGTTCGGGCTAGGGTTAGGGTTAGGGGACGGGGACGGTTTAGGGTCCAGGTGAGGGTACAGAAACGCTTTAGGGGGGGCGTGCGTGTGAGGGCGCGGGTTAGTGTTAGCGTACGGATTAGGATTAGGGGACGGGTGAGGGTCAGGCTTCGGGGAAGGGTTAGGGTTAGGGTTCGGGCTAGGGTTAGGGTTAGGGGACGGGGACGGTTTAGGGTCCAGGTGAGGGTACGGCAACGCTTTAGGGGGAGCGTGCGTGTGAGGGCGCGGGTTAGTGTTAGCGTACGGGTTAGGATTAGGGGACGGGTGAGGGTCAGGCTTCGGGGAAGGGTTAGGGTTAGGGTTCGGGCTAGGGTTAGGGTTAGGGGACGGGGACGGTTTAGGGTCCAGGTGAGGGTACGGCAACGCTTTAGGGGGAGCGTGCGTGTGAGGGCGCGTGTTAGTGTTAGCGTACGGGTTAGGATTAGGGGACAGGTGAGGGTCAGGCTTCGGGGAAGGGTTAGGGTTAGGGTTCGGGCTAGGGTTAGGGTTAGGGGACGGGGACGGTTTAGGGTCCAGGTGAGGGTACGGCAACGCTTTAGGAGGAGCGTGCGTGTGAGGGCGCGGGTTAGTGTTAGCGTACGGGTTAGGATTAGGGGACGGGTGAGGGTCAGGCTTCGGGGAAGGGTTAGGGTTAGGGTTCGGGCTAGGGTTAGGGTTAGGGGACGGGGACGGTTTAGGGTCCAGGTGAGGGTACGGCAACGCTTTAGGGGGAGCGTGCGTGTGAGGGCGCGCGTTAGTGTTAGCGTACGGGTTAGGATTAGGGGACGGGTGAGGGTCAGGCTTCGGGGAAGGTTTAGGGTTAGGGTTCGGGCTAGGGTTAGGGTTAGGGGACGGGATCGGTTTAGGGTCCAGGTGAGGGTAGGGCAACGCTTTAGGGGGAGCGTGCGTGTGAGGGCGCGGGTTAGTGTTAGCGTACGGGTTAGGATTAGGGGACGGGTGAGGGTCAGGCTTCGGGGAAGGGTTAGGATTAGGGTTCGGGCTAGGGTTAGGGTTAGGGGACGGGGACGGTTTAGGGTCCAGGTGAGGGTATGGCAACGCTTTAGGGGGAGCGTGCGTGTGAGGGCGCGGGTTAGTGTTAGCGTACGGGTTAGGATTAGGGGACGGGTGAGGGTCAGGCTTCGGGGAAGGGTTAGGGTTAGGGTTCGGGCTAGGGTTAGGGTTAGGGGACGGGGACGGTTTAGGGTCCAGGTGAGGTTACGGCAACGCTTTAGGGGGAGCGTGCGTGTGAGGGCGCGGGTTAGTGTTAGCGTACGGGTTAGTATTAGGGGACGGGTGAGGGTCAGGCTTCGGGGAAGGGTTAGGGTTAGGGTTCGGGCTAGGGTTAGGGTTAGGGGACGGAGACGGTTTAGGGTCCAGGTGAGGGTACGGCAACGCTTTAGGGGGAGCGTGCGTGTGAGGGCGCACGTTAGTGTTAGCGTACGGCTTAGGATTAGGGGACGGGTGAGGGTCAGGCTTCGGGGAAGGGTTAGGGTTAGGGTTCGGGCTAGGGTTAGGGTTAGGGGACGGGGACGGTTTAGGGTCCAGGTGAGGGTACGGCAACGCTTTAGGGGGAGCGTGCGTGTGAGGGCGCGGGTTAGTGTTAGCGTACGGGTTAGGATTAGGGGACGGGCGAGGGTCAGGCTTCGGGGAAGGGTTAGGGTTAGGGTTCGGGCTAGGGTTAGGGTTAGGGGACGGGGACGGTTTAGGGTCCAGGTGAGGGTACGGCAACGCTTTAGGGGGAGCGTGCGTGTGAGGGCACGGGTTAGTGTTAGCGTACGGGTTAGGATTAGGGGACATGTGAGGGTCAGGCTTCGGGGAAGGGTTAGGGTTAGGGTTCGGGCTAGGGTTAGGGTTAGGGGACGGGGACGGTTTAGGGTCCAGGTGAGGGTACGGCAACGCTTTAGGGGGAGCGTGCGTGTGAGGGCGCAGGTTAGTGTTACCGTACGGGTTAGGATTAGGGGACGGGTGAGGGTCAGGCTTCGGGGAAGGGTTAGGGTTAGGGTTCGGGCTAGGGTTAGGGTTAGGGGACGGGGACGGTTTAGTGTCCAGGTGAGGGTACGGCAACGCTTTAGGGGGAGTGTGCGTGTGAGGGCGCGGGTTAGAGTTAGCGTACGGGTTAGGATTATGGGACGGGTGAGGGTCAGGTTTCGGGGAAGGGTTAGGGATAGGGTTCGGGCTAGGGTTAGGGTTAGGGGACGGGGACGGTTTAGGGTCCAGGTGAGGGTACGGCAACGCTTTAGGGGGAGCGTGCGTGTGAGGGTGCGGGTTAGTGTTAGCGTACGGGTTAGGATTAGGGGACGGGTGAGGGTCAGGCTTCGGGGAAGGGTTAGGGTTAGGGTTCGGGCTAGGGTTAGGGTTAGGGGACGGGGACGGTTTAGGGTCCAGGTGAGGGTACGGCAACGCTTTAGGGGGAGCGTGCGTGTGAGGGCGCGGGTTAGTGTTAGCGTACGGGTTAGGATTAGGGGACGTGTGAGGGTCAGGCTTCGGGGAAGGGTTAGGGTTAGGGTTCGGGCTAGGGTTAGGGTTAGGGGCCGGGGACGGTTTAGGGTCCAGGTGAGGGTACGGCAATGCTTTAGGGGGAGCGTGCGTGTGAGGGCGCGGGTTAGTGTTAGCGTACGGGTTAGGATTAGGGGACGGGTGAGTGTCAGGCTTCGGGGAAGGGTTAGGGTTACGGTTCGGGCTAGGGTTAGGGTTAGGGGACGGGGACTGTTTAGGGTCCAGGTGAGGGTACGGCAACGCTTTAGGGGGAGCGTGCGTGTGAGGGCGCGGGTTAGTGTTAGCGTACGGGTTAGGATTAGGGGACGGGTGAGGGTCAGGCTTCGGGGAAGGGTTAGGGTTAGGGTTCGGGCTAGGGTTAGGGTTAGGGGCCGGGGACGGTTTAGGGTCCAGGTGAGGGTACGGCAACGCTTTAGTGGAGCGTGCGTGTGAGGGCGCGGGTTAGTGTTAGCGTACGGGTTAGGATTAGGGGACGGGTGAGGGTCAGGCTTCGGGGAAGGGTTAGGGTTAGGGTTCGGGCTAGGGTTAGGGTTAGGGGACGGGGACGGTTTAGGGTCCAGGTGAGGGTACGGCAACGCTTTAGGGGGAGCGTGCGTGTGAGGGCGCGGGTTAGTGTTAGCGTACGGGTTAGGATTTGGGGACGGGTGAGGGTCAGGCTTCGGGGAAGGGTTAGGGTTAGGGTTCGGCTAGGGTGAGGGTTAGGGGACGGGGACGGTTTAGGGTCCAGGTGAGGGTACGGCAACGCTTTAGGGGGAGCGTGCATGTGAGGGCGCGGGTTAGTGTTAGCGTACGGGTTAGGATTAGGGGACGGGTGAGGGTCAGGCTTCGGGGAAGGGTTAGGGTTAGGGTTCGGGCTAGGGTTAGGGTTAGGGGACGGGGACGGTTTAGGGTCCAGGTGAGGGTACGGCAACGCTTTAGGGGGAGCGTGCGTGTGAGGGCGAGGGTTAGTGTTAGCGTACGGGTTAGTATTAGGGGACGGGTGAGGGTCAGGCTTCGGGGAAGGGTTAGGGTTAGGGTTCGGGCTAGGGTTAGGGTTAGGGGACGGAGACGGTTTAGGGTCCAGGTGAGGGTACGGCAACGCTTTAGGGGGAGCGTGCGTGTGAGGGCGCACGTTAGTGTTAGCGTACGGCTTAGGATTAGGGGACGGGTGAGGGTCAGGCTTCGGGGAAGGGTTAGGGTTAGGGTTCGGGCTAGGGTTAGGGTTAGGGGACGGGGACGGTTTAGGGTCCAGGTGAGGGTACGGCAACGCTTTAGGGGGAGCGTGCGTGTGAGGGCGCGGGTTAGTGTTAGCGTACGGGTTAGGATTAGGGGACGGGCGAGGGTCAGGCTTCGGGGAAGGGTTAGGGTTAGGGTTCGGGCTAGGGTTAGGGTTAGGGGACGGGGACGGTTTAGGGTCCAGGTGAGGGTACGGCAACGCTTTAGGGGGAGCGTGCGTGTGAGGGCACGGGTTAGTGTTAGCGTACGGGTTAGGATTAGGGGACATGTGAGGGTCAGGCTTCGGGGAAGGGTTAGGGTTAGGGTTCGGGCTAGGGTTAGGGTTAGGGGACGGGGACGGTTTAGGGTCCAGGTGAGGGTACGGCAACGCTTTAGGGGGAGCGTGCGTGTGAGGGCGCAGGTTAGTGTTACCGTACAGGTTAGGATTAGGGGACGGGTGAGGGTCAGGCTTCGGGGAAGGGTTAGGGTTAGGGTTCGGGCTAGGGTTAGGGTTAGGGGACGGGGACGGTTTAGTGTCCAGGTGAGGGTACGGCAACGCTTTAGGGGGAGTGTGCGTGTGAGGGCGCGGGTTAGAGTTAGCGTACGGGTTAGGATTATGGGACGGGTGAGGGTCAGGTTTCGGGGAAGGGTTAGGGTTAGGGTTCGGGCTAGGGTTAGGGTTAGGGGACGGGGACGGTTTAGGGTCCAGGTGAGGGTACGGCAACGCTTTAGGGGGAGCGTGCGTGTGAGGGTGCGGGTTAGTGTTAGCGTACGGGTTAGGATTAGGGGACGGGTGAGGGTCAGGCTTCGGGGAAGGGTTAGGGTTAGGGTTCGGGCTAGGGTTAGGGTTAGGGGACGGGGACGGTTTAGGGTCCAGGTGAGGGTACGGCAACGCTTTAGGCGGAGCGTGCGTGTGAGGGCGCGGGTTAGTGTTAGCGTACGGGTTAGGATTAGGGGACGGGTGAGGGTCAGGCTTCGGGGAAGGGTTAGGGTTAGGGTTCGGGCTAGGGTTAGGGTTAGGGGCCGGGGACGGTTTAGGGTCCAGGTGAGGGTACGGCAATGCTTTAGGGGGAGCGTGCGTGTGAGGGCGCGGGTTAGTGTTAGCGTACGGGTTAGGATTAGGGGACGGGTGAGGGTCAGGCTTCGGGGAAGGGTTAGGGTTACGGTTCGGGCTAGGGTTAGGGTTAGGGGACGGGGACTGTTTAGGGTCCAGGTGAGGGTACGGCAACGCTTTAGGGGGAGCGTGCGTGTGAGGGCGCGGGTTAGTGTTAGCGTACGGGTTAGGATTAGGGGACGGGTGAGGGTCAGGCTTCGGGGAAGACTTAGGGTTAGGGTTCGGGCTAGGGTTAGGGTTAGGGGCCGGGGACGGTTTAGGGTCCAGGTGAGGGTACGGCAACGCTTTAGTGGAGCGTGCGTGTGAGGGCGCGGGTTAGTGTTAGCGTACGGGTTAGGATTAGGGGACGGGTGAGGGTCAGGCTTCGGGGAAGGGTTAGGGTTAGGGTTCGGGCTAGGGTTAGGGTTTAGGGGACGGGGACGGTTTAGGGTCCAGGTGAGGGTACGGCAACGCTTTAGGGGGAGCGTGCGTGTGAAGGCGCGGGTTAGTGTTAGCGTACGGGTTAGGATTAGGGGACGGGTGAGGGTCAGGCTTCGGGGAAGGGTTAGGGTTAGGGTTCGGGCTAGGGTGAGGGTTAGGGGACGGGGACGGTTTAGGGTCCAGGTGAGGGTACGGCAACGCTTTAGGGGGAGCGTGCGTGTGAGGGCGCGGGTTAGTGTTAGCGTACGGGTTAGGATTAGGGGACGGGTGAGGGTCAGGCTTCGGGGAAGGGTTAGGGTTAGGGTTCGGGCTAGGGTTAGGGTTAGGGGACGGGGACGGTTTAGGGTCCAGGTGAGGGTACGGCAACGCTTTAGGGGGAGCGTGCGTGTGAGGGCGTGGGTTAGTGTTAGCGTACGGGTTAGGATTAGGGGACGGGTGAGGGTCAGGCTTCGGGGAAGGGTTAGGGTTAGGGTTCGGGCTAGGGTTAGGGTTAGGGGACGGGGACGGTTTAGGGTCCAGGTGAGGGTACGGCAACGCTTTAGGGGGAGCGTGCGTGTGAGGGCGCGGGTGAGTGTTAGCGTACAGGTTAGGATTAGGGGACGGGTGAGGGTCAGGCTTCGGGGAAGGGTTAGGGTTAGGGTTCGGGCTAGGGTTAGGGTTAGGGGACGGGGACGGTTTCGGGTCCAGGTGAGGGTACGGCAACGCTTTAGGGGGAGCGTGCGTGTGAGGGCGCGGGTTAGTGTTAGCGTACGGGTTAGGATTAGGGGACGGGTGAGGGTCAGGCTTCGGGGAAGGGTTAGGGTTAGGGTTCGGGGTAGGGTTAGGGTTAGGGGACGGGGACGGTTTAGGGTCCAGGTGAGGGTACGGCAACGCTTTAGGGGGAGCGTGCATGTGAGGGCGCGGGTTAGTGTTAGCGTACGGGTTAAGATTAGCGGACGGGTGAGGGTCAGGCTTCGGGGAAGGGTTAGGGTTAGGGTTCAGGCTAGGGTTAGGGTTAGGGGACGGGGACGGTTTAGGGTCCAGGTGAGGGTACGGCAACGCTTTAGGGGGAGCGTGCGTGTGAGGGCGCGGGTTAGTGTTAGCGTACGGGTTAGGATTAGGGGACGGGTGAGGGTCAGGCATCGGGGAAGGGTTAGGGTTAGGGTTCAGGCTAGGGTTAGGGTTAGGGGACGGGGACGGTTTAGGGTCCAGGTGAGGGTCCGGCAACACTTTAGGGGGAGCGTGCGTGTGAGGGCGCGGGTTAGTGTTAGCGTACGGGTTAGGATTAGGGGACGGGTGAGGGTCAGGCTTCGGGGAAGGGTTAGGGTTAGGGTTCGGGCTAGGGTTAGGGTTAGGGGACGGGGACGGTTTATGGTCCAGGTGAGGGTACGGCAACGTTTTAGGGGGAGCGTGCGTGTGAGGGCGCGGGTTAGTGTTAGCGTACGGGTTAGGATTAGGGGTCGGGTGAGGGTCAGGCTTCTGGGAAGGGTTAGGGTTAGGGTTCGGGCTAGGGTTAGGGTTAGGGGACGGGGACGGTTTAGGGTCCAGGTGAGGGTACGGCAACGCTTTAGAGGGAGCGTGCGTGTGAGGGCGCGGGTTAGTGTTAGCGTACGGGTTAGGATTAGGGGACGGGTGAGGGTCAGGCTTCGGGGAAGGGTTAGGGTTAGGGTTCGGGCTAGGGTTAGGGTTAGGGGACGGGGACGGTTTATGGTCCAGGTGAGGGTACGGCAACGTTTTAGGGGGAGCGTGCGTGTGAGGGCGCGGGTTAGTGTTAGCGTACGGGTTAGGATTAGGGGTCGGGTGAGGGTCAGGCTTCTGGGAAGGGTTAGGGTTAGGGTTCGGGCTAGGGTTAGGGTTAGGGGACGGGGACGGTTTAGGGTCCAGGTGAGGGTACGGCAACGCTTTAGGGGGAGCATGCGTGTGAGGGCGCGCGTTAGTGTTAGCGTACGGCTTAGGATTAGGGGACGGGTGAGGGTCAGGCTTCGGGGAAGGGTTAGGGTTAGGGTTCGGGCTAGGGTTAGGGTTAGGGGACGGGGACGGTTTAGGGTCCAGGTGAGGGTACGGCAACGATTTAGGGGGAGCGTGCGTCTGAGGGCGCAGGTTAGTGTTACCGTACAGGTTAGGATTAGGGGACGGGTGAGGGTCAGGCTTCGGGGAAGGGTTAGGGTTAGGGTTCGGGCTAGGGTTAGGGTTAGGGGACGGGGACGGTTTAGTGTCCAGGTGAGGGTACGGCAACGCTTTAGGGGGAGTGTGCGTGTGAGGGCGCGGGTTAGAGTTAGCGTACGGGTTAGGATTAGGGGACGGGTGAGGGTCAGGCTTCGGGGAAGGGTTAGGGTTAGGGTTCGGGCTAGGGTTAGGGTTAGGGGACGGGGACGGTTTAGGGTCCAGGTGAGGGTACGGCAACGCTTTAGGGGGAGCGTGCGTGTGAGGGCGCGGGTTAGTGTTAGCGTACGGGTTAGGATTAGGGGACGGGTGAGGGTCAGGCTTCGGGGAAGGGTTAGGGTTAGGGTTCGGGCTAGGGTTAGGGTTAGGGGACGGGGAAGGTTTAGGGTCCAGGTGAGGGTACGAAACGCTTTAGGGGGAGCGTGCGTGTGAGGGCGCGGGTTAGTGTTAGCGTACGGGTTAGGATTAGGGGACGGGTGAGGGTCAGGCTTCGGGGAAGGGTTAGGGTTAGGGTTCGGGCTAGGGTTAGGTTTAGGGGCCGGGGACGGTTTAGGGTCCAGGTGAGGGTACGGCAATGCTTTAGGGGGAGCGTGCGTGTGAGGGCGCGGGTTAGTGTTAGCGTACGGGTTAGGATTAGGGGACGGGTGAGGGTCAGGCTTCGGGGAAGGGTTAGGGTTACGGTTCGGGCTACGGTTAGGGTTAGGGGACGGGGATTGTTTACGGTCCAGGTGAGGGTACGGCAACGCTTTAGGGGGAGCGTGCGTGTGAGGGCGCGGGTTAGTGTTAGCGTACGGGTTAGGATTAGGGGACGGGTGAGGGTCAGGCTTCGGGGAAGGGTTAGGTTTAGGGTTCGGGCTAGGGTTAGGGTTAGGGGCCGGGGACGGTTTAGGGTCCAGGTGAGGGTACGGCAACGCTTTAGGGGAGCGTGCGTGTGAGGGCGCGGGTTAGTGTTAGCGTACGGGTTAGGATTAGGGGACGGGTGAGGGTCAGTCTTCGGGGAAGGGTTAGGGTTAGGGTTCGGGCTAGGGTTAGGGTTAGGGGACGGGGACGGTTTAGGGTCCAGGTGAGGGTACGGCAACGCTTTAGGGGGAGCGTGCGTGTGAGGGCGTGGGTTAGTGTTAGCGTACGGGTTAGGATTAGGGGACGGGTGAGGGTCAGGCTTCGGGGAAGGGTTAGGGTTAGGGTTCGGGCTAGGGTTAGGGTTAGGGGACGGGGACGGTTTAGGGTCCAGGTGAGGGTACGGCAACGCTTTAGGGGGAGCGTGCGTGTGAGGGCGCGGGTGAGTGTTAGCGTACGGGTTAGGATTAGGGGACGGGTGAGGGTCAGGCTTCGGGGAAGGGTTAGGGTTAGGGTTCGGGCTAGGGTTAGGGTTAGGGGACGGGGACGGTTTAGGGTCCAGGTGAGGGTACGGCAACGCTTTAGGGGGAGCGTGCGTGTGAGGGCGCGGGTTAGTGTTAGCGTACGGGTTAGGATTAGGGGACGGGTGAGGGTCAGCCTTCGGGGAAGGGATAGGGTTAGGGTTCGGGCTAGGGTTAGGGTTAGGGGACGGGGACGGTTTAGGGTCCAGGTGAGGGTACGGCAACGCTTTAGGGGGAGCGTGCGTGTGAGGGCGCGGGTTAGTGTTAGCGTACGGGTTAGGATTAGGGGACGGGTGAGGGTCAGGCTTCGGGGAAGGGTTAGGGTTAGGGTTCGGGCTAGGGTTAGGGTTAGGGGACGGGGACGGTTTAGGGTCCAGGTGAGGGTACGGCAACGCTTTAGGGGGAGCGTGCGTGTGAGGGCGCGGGTTAGTGTTAGCGTACGGGTTAGGATTAGGGGACGGGTGAGGGTCAGGCTTCGGGGAAGTGTTAGGGTTAGGGTTCGGGCTAGGGTTAGGGTTAGGGGACGGGGACGGTTTAGGGTCCAGGTGAGGGTACGGCAACGCTTTAGGGGGAGCGTGCGTGTGAGGGCGCGGGTTAGTGTTAGCGTACGGGTTAGGATTACGGGACGGGTGAGGGTCAGGCTTCGGGGAAGGGTTAGGGTTAGGGTTCGGGCTAGGGTTAGGGTTAGGGGACGGGGACGGTTTCGGGTCCAGGTGAGGGTACGGCAACGCTTTAGGGGGAGCGTGCGTGTGAGGGCGCGGGTGAGTGTTAGCGTACGGGTTAGGATTAGGGGACGGGTGAGGGTCAGGCTTCGGGGAAGGGTTAGGGTTAGGGTTCGGGCTAGGGTTAGGGTTAGGGGACGGGGACGGTTTAGGGTCCAGGTGAGGGTACGGCAACGCTTTAGGGGGAGCGTGCGTGTGAGGGCGCGGGTTAGTGTTAGCGTACGGGTTAGGATTAGGGGACGGGTGAGGGTCAGGCTTCGGGGAAGGGTTAGGGTTAGGGTTCGGGCTAGGGTTAGGGTTAGGGGACGGGGACGGTTTAGGGTCCAGGTGAGGGTACAGAAACGCTTTAGGGGGGGCGTGCGTGTGAGGGAGCGGGTTAGTGTTAGCGTACAGGTTAGGATTAGGGGACGGGTGAGGGTCAGGCTTCGGGGAAGGGTTAGGGTTAGGGTTCGGGCTAGGGTTAGGGTTAGGGGACGGGGACGGTTTAGGGTCCAGGTGAGGGTACAGAAACGCTTTAGGGGGGGCGTGCGTGTGAGGGCGCGGGTTAGTGTTAGCGTACGGATTAGGATTAGGGGACGGGTGAGGGTCAGGCTTCGGGGAAGGGTTAGGGTTAGGGTTCGGGCTAGGGTTAGGGTTAGGGTACGGGGACGGTTTAGGGTCCAGGTGAGGGTACGGCAACGCTTTAGGGGGAGCGTGCGTGTGAGGGCGCGCGTTAGTGTTAGCGTACGGGTTAGGATTAGGGGACGGGTGAGGGTCAGGCTTCGGGGAAGGTTTAGGGTTAGGGTTCGGGCTAGGGTTAGGGTTAGGGGACGGGATCGGTTTAGGGTCCAGGTGAGGGTAGGGCAACGCTTTAGGGGGAGCGTGCGTGTGAGGGCGCGGGTTAGTGTTAGCGTACGGGTTAGGATTAGGGGACGGGTGAGGGTCAGGCTTCGGGGAAGGGTTAGGATTAGGGTTCGGGCTAGGGTTATGGTTAGGGGACGGGGACGGTTTAGGGTCCAGGTGAGGTTACGGCAACGCTTTAGGGGGAGCGTGCGTGTGAGGGCGCGGGTTAGTGTTAGCGTACGGGTTAGTATTAGGGGACGGGTGAGGGTTAGGCTTCGGGGAAGGGTTAGGGTTAGGGTTCGGGCTAGGGTTAGGGTTAGGGGACGGAGACGGTTTAGGGTCCAGGTGAGGGTACGGCAACGCTTTAGGGGGAGCGTGCGTCTGAGGGCGCACGTTAGTGTTAGCGTACGGCTTAGGATTAGGGGACGGGTGAGGGTCAGGCTTCGGGGAAGGGTTAGGGTTAGGGTTCGGGCTAGGGTTAGGGTTAGGGGACGGGGACGGTTTAGGGTCCAGGTGAGGGTACGGCAACGCTTTAGGGGGAGCGTGCGTGTGAGGGCGCGGGTTAGTGTTAGCGTACGGGTTAGGATTAGGGGACGGGTGAGGGTCAGGCTTCGGGGAAGTGTTAGGGTTAGGGTTCGGGCTAGGGTTAGGGTTAGGGGACGGGGACGGTTTAGGGTCCAGGTGAGGGTACGGCAACGCTTTAGGGGGAGCGTGCGTGTGAGGGCACGGGTTAGTGTTAGCGTACGGGTTAGGATTAGGGGACATGTGAGGGTCAGGCTTCGGGGAAGGGTTAGGGTTAGGGTTCGGGCTAGGGTTAGGGTTAGGGGACGGGGACGGTTTAGGGTCCAGGTGAGGGTACGGCAACGCTTTAGGGGGAGCGTGCGTGTGAGGGCGCACGTTAGTGTTAGCGTACGGGTTAGGATTAGGGGACGGGTGAGGGTCAGGCTTCGGGGAAGGTTTAGGGTTAGGGTTCGGGCTAGGGTTAGGGTTAGGGGACGGGGACGGTTTAGGGTCCAGGTGAGGGTACGGCAACGCTTTAGGGGGAGCGTGCGTGTGAGGGCGCACGTTAGTGTTAGCGTACGGGTTAGGATTAGGGGACGGGTGAGGGTCAGGCTTCGGGGAAGGGTTAGGGTTAGGGTTCGGGCTAGGGTTAGGGTTAGGGGACGGGGATGGTTTAGGGTCCAGGTGAGGGTACGGCAACGCTTTAGGGGGAGCGTGCGTGTGAGGGCGCGGGTGAGTGTTAGCGTACGGGTTAGGATTAGGGGACGGGTGAGGGTCAGGCTTCGGGGAAGGGTTAGGGTTAGGGTTCGGGCTAGGGTTAGGGTTAGGGGACGGGGACGGTTTAGGGTCCAGGTGAGGGTACGGCAACGCTTTAGGGGGAGCGTGCGTGTGAGGGCGCGGGTGAGTGTTAGCGTACGGGTTAGGATTAGGGGACGCGTGAGGGTCAGGCTTCGGGGAAGGGTTAGGGTTAGGGTTCGGGCTAGGGTTAGGGTTAGGGGACGGGGACGGTTTCGGGTCCAGGTGAGGGTACGGCAACGCTTTAGGGGGAGCGTGCGTGTGAGGGCGCACGTTAGTGTTAGCGTACGGGTTAGGATTAGGGGACGGGTGAGGGTCAGGCTTCGGGGAAGGGTTAGGGTTAGGGTTCGGGCTAGGTTTAGGGTTAGGGGACGGGGACGGTTTCGGGTCCAGGTGAGGGTAAGGCAACGCTTTAGGGGGAGCGTGCATGTGAGGGCGCGGGTTAGTGTGAGCGTACGGGTTAGGATTAGGGGACGGGTGAGGGTCAGGCTTCGGGGAAGGGTTAGGGTTAGGGTTCGGGCTAGGGTTAGGGTTAGGGGACGGGGATGGTTTAGGGTCCAGGTGAGGGTACGGCAACGCTTTAGGGGGAGCGTGCGTGTGAGGGCGCGGGTTAGTGTTAGCGTACGGGTTAGGATTAGGGGACGGGTGAGGGTCAGGCTTCGGGGAAGGGTTAGGGTTAGGGTTCGGGCTAGGGTTAGGGTTAGGGGACGGGGACGGTTTAGGGTCCAGGTGAGGGTACGGCAACGCTTTAGGGGGAGCGTGCGTGTGAGGGCGCGGGTTAGTGTTAGCGTACGGGTTAGGATTAGTGGACGGGTGAGGGTCAGGCTTCAGGGAAGGGTTAGGGTTAGGGTTCGGGCTAGGGTTAGGGTTAGGGGACGGGGACGGTTTAGGTTCCAGGTGAGGGTACGGCAACGCTTTAGGGGGAGCGTGCGTGTGAGGGCGCGGGTTAGTGTTAGCGTACGGGTTAGGATTAGGGGACGGGTGAGGGTCAGGCTTCGGGGAAGGGTTAGGGTTAGGGTTCGGGCTAGGGTTAGCGTTAGGGGACGGGGACGGTTTACGGTCCAGGTGAGGGTATGGCAACGCTTTAGGGGGAGCCTGTGTGTGAGGGCGCGGGTGAGTGTTAGCGTACGGGTTAGGATTAGGGGACGGGTGAGGGTCAGGCTTCGGGGAAGGGTTAGGGTTAGGGTTCGGGCTAGGGTTAGGGTTAGGGGACGGGGACGGTTTAGGGTCCAGGTGAGGGAACGGCAACGCTTTAGGCGGAGCGTGCGTGTGAGGGCGCGGGTTAGTGTTAGCGTACGGGTTAGGATTAGGGGACGGGTGAGGGTCAGGCTTCGGGGAAGGGTTAGGGTTAGGGTGCGGGCTAGGGTTAGGGTTAGGGGACGGGGACGGTTTAGTGTCCAGGTGAGGGTACGGAAACGCTTTAGGGGGAGCGTGCGTGTGAGGGCGCGGGTTAGTGTTAGCGTACGGGTTAGGATTAGGGGACGGGTGAGGGTCAGGCTTCGGGGAAGGGTTAGGGTTAGGGTTCGGGCTAGGGTTAGGGTTAGGCTACGGAGACGGTTTTGGGTCCAGGTGAGGGTACGGCAACGCTTTAGGGGGAGAGTGCGTGTGAGGGCGCGGGTTAGTGTTAGCGTACGGGTTAGGATTAGGGGACGGGTGAGGGTCAGGCTTCGGGGAAGGGTTAGGGTTAGGGTTCGGGCTAGGGTTAGGGTTAGGGGACGGGGACGGTTTAGGGTCCAGGTGAGGGTACGGCAACGCTTTAGGGGGAGCGTGCTTGTGAGGGAGCGGGTTAGTGTTAGCGTACGGGTTAGGATTAGGGGACGGGTGAGGGTCAGGCTTCGGGGAAGGGTTAGGGTTAGGGTTCGGGCTAGGGTTAGGGTTAGGGGACGGGGACGGTTTAGGGTCCAGGTGAGGGTAAGGCAACGCTTTAGGGGGAGCGTGCGTGTGAGGGCACGGGTTAGTGTTAGCGTACGGGTTGGATTAGGGGACGGGTGAGGGTCAGGCTTCGGGGAAGGGTTAGGGTTAGGGTTCGGGCTAGGGTTAGGGTTAGGGGATGGGGACGGTTTCGGGTCCAGGTGAGGGTAAGGCAACGCTTTAGGGGGAGCGTGCGTGTGAGGGCGCGGGTTAGTGTTAGCGTACGGGTTAGGATTAGGGGACGGGTGAGGGTCAGGCTTCGGGGAAGGGTTAGGGTTAGGGTTCGGGCTAGGGTTAGGGTTAGGGGACGGGGACGGTTTAGGGTCCAGGTGAGGTTACGGCAACGCTTTAGGGGGAGCATGCGTGTGAGGGCGCAGGTTAGTGTTAGCGTACGGCTTAGGATTAGGGGACGGGTGAGGGTCAGGCTTCGGCGAAGGGTTAGGGTTAGGGTTCGGGCTAGGGTTAGGGTTAGGGGACGGGGACGGTTTAGGGTCCAGGTGAGGGTACGGCAACGCTTTACGGGGAGCGTGCGTGTGAGGGCGCGGGTTAGTGTTAGCGTACGGGTTAGGATTAGGGGACGGGTGAGGGTCAGGCTTCGGGGAAGGGTTAGGGTTAGGGTTCGGGCTAGGGTTAGGGTTAGGGGACGGGGACGGTTTAGGGTCCAGGTGAGGGTACGGCAACGCTTTAGGGGGAGCGTGCGTGTGAGGGCGTGGGTTAGTGTTAGCGTACGGGTTAGGATTAGCGGACGGGTGAGGGTCAGGCTTCGGGGAAGGGTTAGGGTTAGGGTTCGGGCTAGGGTTAGGGTTAGGGGACGGGGACGGTTTAGGGTCCAGGTGAGGGTACGGCAACGCTTTAGGGGGAGCGTGCGTGTGAGGGCGCACGTTAGTGTTAGCGTACGGGTTAGGATTAGGGGACGGGTGAGGGTCAGGCTTCGGGGAAGGGTTAGGGTTAGGGTTCGGTCTAGGGTTAGGGTTAGGGGACGGAGACGGTTTCGGGTCCAGGTGAGGGTACGGCAACGCTTTAGGGGGAGCGTGCGTGTGAGGGCGCGGGTTAGTGTTAGCGTACGGGTTAGGATTAGGGGACGGGTGAGGGTCAGGCTTCGGGGAAGGGTTAGGGTTAGGGTTCGGGCTAGGGTTAGGGTTAGGGGACGGGGACGGTTTAGGGTCCAGGTGAGGGTACGGCAACGCTTTAGGGGGAGCGTGCGTGTGAGGGCGCGGGTGAGTGTTAGCGTACGGGTTAGGATTAGGGGACGGGTGAGGGTCAGGCTTCGGGGAAGGGTTAGGGTTAGGGTTCGGGCTAGGGTTAGGGTTAGGGGACGGGGACGGTTTAGGGTCCAGGTGAGGGTACGGCAACGCTTTAGGGGGAGCGTGCGTGTGAGGGCGCGGGTGAGTGTTAGCGTACGGGTTAGGATTAGGGGACGGGTGAGGGTCAGGCTTCGGGGAAGGGTTAGGGTTAGGATTCGGGCTAGGGTTAGGGTTAGGGGACGGAGACGGTTTCGGGTCCAGGTGAGGGTACGGCAACGCTTTAGGGGGAGCGTGCGTGTGAGGGCGCACGTTAGTGTTAGCGTACGGCTTAGGATTAGGGGACGGGTGAGGGTCAGGCTTCGGGGAAGGGTTAGGGTTAGGGTTCGGGCTAGGGTTAGGGTTAGGGGACGGGGACGGTTTAGGGTCCAGGTGAGGGTACGGCAACGCTTTAGGGGGAGCGTGCGTGTGAGGGCGCACGTTAGTGTTAGCGTACGGGTTAGGATTAGGGGACAGGTGAGGGTCAGGCTTCGGGGAAGGGTTAGGGTTACGGTTCGGGCTAGGGTTAGGGTTAGGGGACGGAGACGGTTTCGGGTCCAGGTGAGGGTACGGCAACGCTTTAGGGGGAGCGTGTGTGTGAGGGCGCGGGTTAGTGTTAGCGTACGGGTTAGGATTAGGGGACGGGTGAGGGTCAGGCTTCGGGGAAGGGTTAGGGTTAGGGTTCGGGCTAGGGTTAGGGTTAGGGGCCGGGGACGGTTTAGGGTCCAGGTGAGGGTACGGCAACGCTTTAGGGGGAGCGTGCGTGTGAGGGCGCGGGTTAGTGTTAGCGTACGGGTTAGGATTAGGGGACGGGTGAGGGTCAGGCTTCGGGGAAGGGTTAGGGTTAGGGTGCGGGCTAGGGTTAGGGTTAGGGGACGGGGACGGTTTAGGGTCCAGGTGAGGTTACGGCAACGCTTTAGGGGGAGCATGCGTGTGAGGGCGCAGGTTAGTGTTAGCGTACGGCTTAGGATTAGGGGACGGGTGAGGGTCAGGCTTCGGCGAAGGGTTAGGGTTAGGGTTCGGGTTAGGGTTAGGGTTAGGGGACGGGGACGGTTTAGGGTCCAGGTGAGGGTACGGCAACGCTTTAGGGGGAGCGTGCGTGTGAGGGCGCGGGTTAGTGTTAGCGTACGGGTTAGGATTAGGGGACGGGTGAGGGTCAGGCTTCGGGGAAGGGTTAGGGTTAGGGTTCGGGCTAGGGTTAGGGTTAGGGGACGGGGACGGTTTAGGGTCCAGGTGAGGGTACGGCAACGCTTTAGGGGGAGCGTGCGTGTGAGGGCGCGGGTTAGTGTTAGCGTACGGGTTAGGATTAGGGGACGGGTGAGGGTCAGGCTTCAGGGAAGGGTTAGGGTTAGGGTTCGGGCTAGTGTTAGGGTTAGGGGACGGGGACGGTTTAGGGTCCAGGTGAGGGTACGGCAACGCTTCAGGGGGAGCGTGCGTGTGAGGGCGCGGGTTAGTGTTAGCGTACGGGTTAGGATTAGGGGACGGGTGAGGGTCAGGCTTCGGGGAAGGGTTAGGGTTAGGGTTCGGGCTAGGGTTAGGGTTAGGGGACGGGGACGGTTTAGGGTCCAGGTGAGGGTACGGCAACGCTTTAGGGGGAGCGTGCGTGTGAGGGCGCGGGTTAGTGTTAGCGTACGGGTTAGGATTAGTGGACGGGTGAGGGTCAGGCTTCGGGGAAGGGTTAGGGTTAGGGTTCGGGCTAGGGTTAGGGTTAGGGGACGGGGACGGTTTAGGGTCCAGGTGAGGGTACGGCAACGCTTTAGGGGGAGCGTGCGTGTGAGGGCGCGGGTTAGTGTTAGCGTACGGGTTAGGATTAGGGGACGGGTGAGGGTCAGGCTTCGGGGAAGGGTTGGGGTTAGGGTTCGGGCTAGGGTTAGGGTTAGGGGACGGGTACGGTTTAGGGTCCAGGTGAGGGTACGGCAACGCTTTAGGGGGAGCGTGTGTGTGAGGGCGCGGGTGAGTGTTAGCGTACGGGTTAGGATTAGGGGACGGGTGAGGGTCAGGCTTCGGGGAAGGGTTAGGGTTAGGGTTCGGGCTAGGGTTAGGGTTAGGGGACGGGGACGGTTTAGGGTCCAGGTGAGGGAACGGCAACGCTTTAGGCGGAGCGTGCGTGTGAGGGCGCGGGTTAGTGTTAGCGTACGGGTTAGGATTAGGGGACGGGTGAGGGTCAGGCTTCGGGGAAGGGTTAGGGTTAGGGTTCGGGCTAGGGTTAGGGTTAGGGGACGGGGACGGTTTAGTGTCCAGGTGAGGGTACGGCAACGCTTTAGGGGGAGCGTGCGTGTGAGGGCGCGGGTTAGTGTTAGCATACGGGTTAGGATTAGGGGACGGGTGAGGGTCAGGCTTCGGGGAAGGGTTAGGGTTAGGGTTCGGGCTAGGGTTAGGGTTAGGGGACGGAGACGGTTTCGGGTCCAGGTGAGGGTACGGCAACGCTTTAGGGGGAGCGTGCGTGTGAGGGCGCGGGTGAGTGTTAGCGTATGGGTTAGGATTAGGGGACGGGTGAGGGTCAGGCTTCGGGGAAGGGTTAAGTTAGGGTTCGGGCTAGGGTTAGGGTTAGGGGACGGGGACGGTTTAGGGTCCAGGTGAGGGTACGGCAACGCTTTAGGGGGAGCGTGCGTGTGAGGGCGCGGGTTAGTGTTAGCGTACGGGTTAGGATTAGGGGACGGGTGAGGGTCAGGCTTCGGGGAAGGGTTAGGGTTAGGGTTCGGGCTAGGGTTAGGGTTAGGGGATGGGGACGGTTTCGGGTCCAGGTGAGGGTAAGGCAACGCTTTAGGGGGAGCGTGCGTGTGAGGGCGCGGGTTAGTGTTAGCGTACGGGTTAGGATTAGGGGACGGGTGAGGGTCAGGCTTCGGGGAAGGGTTAGGGTTAGGGTTCGGGCTAGGGTTAGGGTTAGGGGACGGGGACGGTTTAGGGTCCAGGTGAGGGTACGGCAACGCTTTAGGGGGAGCGTGCGTGTGAGGGCACACGTTAGTGTTAGCGTACGGCTTAGGATTAGGGGACGGGTGAGGGTCAGGCTTCGGGGAAGGGTTAGGGTTAGGGTTCGGGCTAGGGTTAGGGTTAGGGGACGGGGACGGTTTAGGGTCCAGGTGAGGGTACGGCAACGCTTTAGGGGGAGCGTGCGTGTGAGGGCGCGGGTTAGTGTTAGCGTACGGGTTAGGATTAGGGGACGGGTGAGGGTCAGGCTTCGGGGAAGGGTTAGGGTTAGGGTTCGGGCTAGGGTTAGGGTTAGGGGACGGGGACGGTTTCGGGTCCAGGTGACGGTAAGGCAACGTTTTAGGGGGAGCGTGCGTGTGAGGGCGCGGGTTAGTGTTAGCGTACGGGTTAGGATTAGGGGACGGGTGAGGGTCAGGCTTCGGGGAAGGGTTAGGGTTAGGGTTCGGGCTAGGGTTAGGGTTAGGGGACGGGGACGGTTTAGGGTCCAGGTGAGGGTACGGCAACGCTTTTGGAGGAGCGTGCGTGTGAGGGCGCTCGTTAGTGTTAGCGTACGGGTTAGGATTAGGGGACGGGTGAGGGTCAGGCTTCGGGGAAGGGTTAGGGTTAGGGTTCGGGCTAGGGTTAGGGTTAGGGGACGGGTACGGTTTAGTGTCCAGGTGAGGGTACGGCAACGCTTTAGGGGGAGCGTGTGTGTGAGGGCGCGGGTTAGTGTTAGCGTACGGGTTAGGATTAGGGGACGGGTGAGGGTCAGGCTTCGGGGAAGGGTTAGGGTTAGGGTTCTGGCTAGGGTTAGGGTTAGGGGACGGGGACGGTTTAGGGTCCAGGTGAGGGTACGGCAACGCTTTAGGGGGAGCGTGCGTGTGAGGGCGCGGGTTAGTGTTAGCGTACGGGTTAGGATTAGGGGACGGGTGAGGGTCAGGCTTCGGGGAAGGGTTAGGGTTAGGGTTCGGGCTAGGGTTAGGATTAGGGGACGGGGACGGTTTAGGGTCCAGGTGAGGGTACGGCAACGCTTTAGGGGGAGCGTGCGTGTGAGGGCACGGGTTAGTGTTAGCGTACGGGTTAGGATTAGGGGACGGGTGAGGGTCAGGCTTCGGGGAAGGGTTAGGGTTAGGGTTCGGGCTAGGGTTAGGGTTAGGGGACGGGGACGGTTTAGGGTCCAGGTGAGGGTACGGCAACGCTTTAGGGGGAGCATGCGTGTGAGGGCGCAGGTTAGTGTTAGCGTACGGCTTAGGATTAGGGGACGGGTGAGGGTCAGGCTTCGGCGAAGTGTTAGGGTTAGGGTTCGGGCTAGGGTTAGGGTTAGGGGACGGGGACGGTTTAGGGTCCAGGTGAGGGTACGGCAACGCTTTACGGGGAGCGTGCGTGTGAGGGCGCGGGTTAGTGTTAGCGTACGGGTTAGGATTAGGGGACGGGTGAGGGTCAGGCTTCGGGGAAGGGTTAGGGTTAGGGTTCGGGCTAGGGTTAGGGTTAGGGGACGGGGACGGTTTAGGGTCCAGGTGAGGGTACGGCAACGCTTTAGGGGGAGCGTGCGTGTGAGGGCGCGGGTTAGTGTTAGCGTACGGGTTAGGATTAGGGGACGGGTGAGGGTCACGCTTCGGGGAAGGGTTAGGGTTAGGGTTCGGGCTAGGGTTAGGGTTAGGGGACGGGGACGGTTTAGGGTCCAGGTGAGGGTACGGCAACGCTTTAGGGGGAGCGTGCGTGTGAGGGCGCACGTTAGTGTTAGCGTACGGGTTAGGATTAGGGGACGGGTGAGGGTCAGGCTTCGGGGAAGGGTTAGGGTTAGGGTTCGGTCTAGGGTTAGGGTTAGGGGACGGAGACGGTTTCGGGTCCAGGTGAGGGTACGGCAACGCTTTAGGGGGAGCGTGCGTGTGAGGGCGCGGGTTAGTGTTAGCGTACGGGTTAGGATTAGGGGACGGGTGAGGGTCAGGCTTCGGGGAAGGGTTAGGGTTAGGGTTCGGGCTAGGGTTAGGGTTAGGGGACGGGGACGGTTTAGGGTCCAGGTGAGGGTACGGCAACGCTTTAGGGGGAGCGTGCGTGTGAGGGCGCGGGTGAGTGTTAGCGTACGGGTTAGGATTAGGGGACGGGTGAGGGTCAGGCTTCGGGGAAGGGTTAGGGTTAGGGTTCGGGCTAGGGTTAGGGTTAGGGGACGGGGACGGTTTAGGGTCCAGGTGAGGGTACGGCAACGCTTTAGGGGGAGCGTGCGTGTGAGGGCGCGGGTGAGTGTTAGCGTACGGGTTAGGATTAGGGGACGGGTGAGGGTCAGGCTTCGGGGAAGGGTTAGGGTTAGGGTTCGGGCTAGGGTTAGGGTTAGGGGACGGAGACGGTTTCGGGTCCAGGTGAGGGTACGGCAACGCTTTAGGGGGAGCGTGCGTGTGAGGGCGCACGTTAGTGTTAGCGTACGGCTTAGGATTAGGGGACGGGTGAGGGTCAGGCTTCGGGGAAGGGTTAGGGTTAGGGTTCGGGCTAGGGTTAGGGTTAGGGGACGGGGACGGTTTAGGGTCCAGGTGAGGGTACGGCAACGCTTTAGGGGGAGCGTGCGTGTGAGGGCGCACGTTAGTGTTAGCGTACGGGTTAGGATTAGGGGACAGGTGAGGGTCAGGCTTCGGGGAAGGGTTAGGGTTAGGGTTCGGGCTAGGGTTAGGGTTAGGGGACGGAGACGGTTTCGGGTCCAGGTGAGGGTACGGCAACGCTTTAGGGGGAGCGTGCGTGTGAGGGCGCGGGTTAGTGTTAGCGTACGGGTTAGGATTAGGGGACGGGTGAGGGTCAGGCTTCGGGGAAGGGTTAGGGTTAGGGTTCGGGCTAGGGTTAGGGTTAGGGGATGGGGACGGTTTCGGGTCGAGGTGAGGGTAAGGCAACGCTTTAGGGGGAGCGTGCGTGTGAGGGCGCGGGTTAGTGTTAGCGTACGGGTTAGGATTAGGGGACGGGTGAGGGTCAGGCTTCGGGGAAGGGTTAGGGTTAGGGTTCGGGCTAGGGTTAGGGTTAGGGGACGGGGACGGTTTAGGGTCCAGGTGAGGTTACGGCAACGCTTTAGGGGGAGCATGCGTGTGAGGGCGCAGGTTAGTGTTAGCGTACGGCTTAGGATTAGGGGACGGGTGAGGGTCAGGCTTCGGCGAAGGGTTAGGGTTAGGGTTCGGGTTAGGGTTAGGGTTAGGGGACGGGGACGGTTTAGGGTCCAGGTGAGGGTACGGCAACGCTTTACGGGGAGCGTGCGTGTGAGGGCGCGGGTTAGTGTTAGCGTACGGGTTAGGATTAGGGGACGGGTGAGGGTCAGGCTTCGGGGAAGGGTTAGGGTTAGGGTTCGGGCTAGGGTTAGGGTTAGGGGACGGGGACGGTTTAGGGTCCAGGTGAGGGTACGGCAACGCTTTAGGGGGAGCGTGCGTGTGAGGGCGCGGGTTAGTGTTAGCGTACGGGTTAGGATTAGGGGACGGGTGAGGGTCAGGCTTCGGGGAAGGGTTAGGGTTAGGGTTCGGGCTAGGGTTAGGATTAGGGGACGGGGACGGTTTAGGGTCCAGGTGAGGGTACGGCAACGCTTTAGGGGGAGCGTGCGTGTGAGGGCACGGGTTAGTGTTAGCGTACGGGTTAGGATTAGGGGACGGGTGAGGGTCAGGCTTCGGGGAAGGGTTAGGGTTAGGGTTCGGGCTAGGGTTAGGGTTAGGGGACGGGGACGGTTTAGGGTCCAGGTGAGGTTACGGCAACGCTTTAGGGGGAGCATGCGTGTGAGGGCGCAGGTTAGTGTTAGCGTACGGCTTAGGATTAGGGGACGGGTGAGGGTCAGGCTTCGGCGAAGTGTTAGGGTTAGGGTTCGGGCTAGGGTTAGGGTTAGGGGACGGGGACGGTTTAGGGTCCAGGTGAGGGTACGGCAACGCTTTACGGGGAGCGTGCGTGTGAGGGCGCGGGTTAGTGTTAGCGTACGGGTTAGGATTAGGGGACGGGTGAGGGTCAGGCTTCGGGGAAGGGTTAGGGTTAGGGTTCGGGCTAGGGTTAGGGTTAGGGGACGGGGACGGTTTAGGGTCCAGGTGAGGGTACGGCAACGCTTTAGGGGGAGCGTGCGTGTGAGGGCGCGGGTTAGTGTTAGCGTACGGGTTAGGATTAGGGGACGGGTGAGGGTCACGCTTCGGGGAAGGGTTAGGGTTAGGGTTCGGGCTAGGGTTAGGGTTAGGGGACGGGGACGGTTTAGGGTCCAGGTGAGGGTACGGCAACGCTTTAGGGGGAGCGTGCGTGTGAGGGCGCACGTTAGTGTTAGCGTACGGGTTAGGATTAGGGGACGGGTGAGGGTCAGGCTTCGGGGAAGGGTTAGGGTTAGGGTTCGGTCTAGGGTTAGGGTTAGGGGACGGAGACGGTTTCGGGTCCAGGTGAGGGTACGGCAACGCTTTAGGGGGAGCGTGCGTGTGAGGGCGCGGGTTAGTGTTAGCGTACGGGTTAGGATTAGGGGACGGGTGAGGGTCAGGCTTCGGGGAAGGGTTAGGGTTAGGGTTCGGGCTAGGGTTAGGGTTAGGGGACGGGGACGGTTTAGGGTCCAGGTGAGGGTACGGCAACGCTTTAGGGGGAGCGTGCGTGTGAGGGCGCGGGTGAGTGTTAGCGTACGGGTTAGGATTAGGGGACGGGTGAGGGTCAGGCTTCGGGGAAGGGTTAGGGTTAGGGTTCGGGCTAGGGTTAGGGTTAGGGGACGGGGACGGTTTAGGGTCCAGGTGAGGGTACGGCAACGCTTTAGGGGGAGCGTGCGTGTGAGGGCGCGGGTGAGTGTTAGCGTACGGGTTAGGATTAGGGGACGGGTGAGGGTCAGGCTTCGGGGAAGGGTTAGGGTTAGGGTTCGGGCTAGGGTTATGGTTAGGGGACGGGGACGGTTTAGGGTCCAGGTGAGGGTACGGCAACGCTTTAGGGGGAGCGTGCGTGTGAGGGCGCACGTTAGTGTTAGCGTACGGCTTAGGATTAGGGGACGGGTGAGGGTCAGGCTTCGGGGAAGGGTTAGGGTTAGGGTTCGGGCTAGGGTTAGGGTTAGGGGACGGGGACGGTTTAGGGTCCAGGTGAGGGTACGGCAACGCTTTAGGGGGAGCGTGCGTGTGAGGGCGCACGTTAGTGTTAGCGTACGGGTTAGGATTAGGGGACAGGTGAGGGTCAGGCTTCGGGGAAGGGTTAGGGTTAGGGTTCGGGCTAGGGTTAGGGTTAGGGGACGGAGACGGTTTCGGGTCCAGGTGAGGGTACGGCAACGCTTTAGGGGGAGCGTGCGTGTGAGGGCGCGGGTTAGTGTTAGCGTACGGGTTAGGATTAGGGGACGGGTGAGGGTCAGGCTTCGGGGAAGGGTTAGGGTTAGGGTTCGGGCTAGGGTTAGGGTTAGGGGATGGGGACGGTTTCGGGTCGAGGTGAGGGTAAGGCAACGCTTTAGGGGGAGCGTGCGTGTGAGGGCGCGGGTTAGTGTTAGCGTACGGGTTAGGATTAGGGGACGGGTGAGGGTCAGGCTTCGGGGAAGGGTTAGGGTTAGGGTTCGGGCTAGGGTTAGGGTTAGGGGACGGGGACGGTTTAGGGTCCAGGTGAGGTTACGGCAACGCTTTAGGGGGAGCATGCGTGTGAGGGCGCAGGTTAGTGTTAGCGTACGGCTTAGGATTAGGGGACGGGTGAGGGTCAGGCTTCGGCGAAGGGTTAGGGTTAGGGTTCGGGTTAGGGTTAGGGTTAGGGGACGGGGACGGTTTAGGGTCCAGGTGAGGGTACGGCAACGCTTTACGGGGAGCGTGCGTGTGAGGGCGCGGGTTAGTGTTAGCGTACGGGTTAGGATTAGGGGACGGGTGAGGGTCAGGCTTCGGGGAAGGGTTAGGGTTAGGGTTCGGGCTAGGGTTAGGGTTAGGGGACGGGGACGGTTTAGGGTCCAGGTGAGGGTACGGCAACGCTTTAGGGGGAGCGTGCGTGTGAGGGCGCGGGTTAGTGTTAGCGTACGGGTTAGGATTAGGGGACGGGTGAGGGTCAGGCTTCAGGGAAGGGTTAGGGTTAGGGTTCGGGCTAGTGTTAGGGTTAGGGGACGGGGACGGTTTAGGGTCCAGGTGAGGGTACGGCAACGCTTCAGGGGGAGCGTGCGTGTGAGGGCGCGGGTTAGTGTTAGCGTACGGGTTAGGATTAGGGGACGGGTGAGTGTCAGGCTTCGGGGAAGGGTTAGGGTTAGGGTTCGGGCTAGGGTTAGGGTTAGGGGACGGGGACGGTTTAGGGTCCAGGTGAGGGTACGGCAACGCTTTAGGGGGAGCGTGCGTGTGAGGGCGCGGGTTAGTGTTAGCGTACGGGTTAGGATTAGTGGACGGGTGAGGGTCAGGCTTCGGGGAAGGGTTAGGGTTAGGGTTCGGGCTAGGGTTAGGGTTAGGGGACGGGGACGGTTTAGGGTCCAGGTGAGGGTACGGCAACGCTTTAGGGGGAGCGTGCGTGTGAGGGCGCGGGTTAGTGTTAGCGTACGGGTTAGGATTAGGGGACGGGTGAGGGTCAGGCTTCGGGGAAGGGTTGGGGTTAGGGTTCGGGCTAGGGTTAGGGTTAGGGGACGGGTACGGTTTAGGGTCCAGGTGAGGGTACGGCAACGCTTTAGGGGGAGCGTGTGTGTGAGGGCGCGGGTGAGTGTTAGCGTACGGGTTAGGATTAGGGGACGGGTGAGGGTCAGGCTTCGGGGAAGGGTTAGGGTTAGGGTTCGGGCTAGGGTTAGGGTTAGGGGACGGGGACGGTTTAGGGTCCAGGTGAGGGAACGGCAACGCTTTAGGCGGAGCGTGCGTGTGAGGGCGCGGGTTAGTGTTAGCGTACGGGTTAGGATTAGGGGACGGGTGAGGGTCAGGCTTCGGGGAAGGGTTAGGGTTAGGGTTCGGGCTAGGGTTAGGGTTAGGGGACGGGGACGGTTTAGTGTCCAGGTGAGGGTACGGCAACGCTTTAGGGGGAGCGTGCGTGTGAGGGCGCGGGTTAGTGTTAGCATACGGGTTAGGATTAGGGGACGGGTGAGGGTCAGGCTTCGGGGAAGGGTTAGGGTTAGGGTTCGGGCTAGGGTTAGGGTTAGGGGACGGAGACGGTTTCGGGTCCAGGTGAGGGTACGGCAACGCTTTAGGGGGAGCGTGCGTGTGAGGGCGCGGGTGAGTGTTAGCGTACGGGTTAGGATTAGGGGACGGGTGAGGGTCAGGCTTCGGGGAAGGGTTAAGTTAGGGTTCGGGCTAGGGTTAGGGTTAGGGGACGGGGACGGTTTAGGGTCCAGGTGAGGGTACGGCAACGCTTTAGGGGGAGCGTGCGTGTGAGGGCGCGGGTTAGTGTTAGCGTACGGGTTAGGATTAGGGGACGGGTGAGGGTCAGGCTTCGGGGAAGGGTTAGGGTTAGGGTTCGGGCTAGGGTTAGGGTTAGGGGATGGGGACGGTTTCGGGTCCAGGTGAGGGTAAGGCAACGCTTTAGGGGGAGCGTGCGTGTGAGGGCGCGGGTTAGTGTTAGCGTACGGGTTAGGATTAGGGGACGGGTGAGGGTCAGGCTTCGGGGAAGGGTTAGGGTTAGGGTTCGGGCTAGGGTTAGGGTTAGGGGACGGGGACGGTTTAGGGTCCAGGTGAGGGTACGGCAACGCTTTAGGGGGAGCGTGCGTGTGAGGGCACACGTTAGTGTTAGCGTACGGCTTAGGATTAGGGGACGGGTGAGGGTCAGGCTTCGGGGAAGGGTTAGGGTTAGGGTTCGGGCTAGGGTTAGGGTTAGGGGACGGGGACGGTTTAGGGTCCAGGTGAGGGTACGGCAACGCTTTAGGGGGAGCGTGCGTGTGAGGGCGCGGGTTAGTGTTAGCGTACGGGTTAGGATTAGGGGACGGGTGAGGGTCAGGCTTCGGGGAAGGGTTAGGGTTAGGGTTCGGGCTAGGGTTAGGGTTAGGGGACGGGGACGGTTTAGGGTCCAGGTGAGGGTACGGCAACGCTTTTGGAGGAGCGTGCGTGTGAGGGCGCTCGTTAGTGTTAGCGTACGGGTTAGGATTAGGGGACGGGTGAGGGTCAGGCTTCGGGGAAGGGTTAGGGTTAGGGTTCGGGCTAGGGTTAGGGTTAGGGGACGGGTACGGTTTAGTGTCCAGGTGAGGGTACGGCAACGCTTTAGGGGGAGCGTGTGTGTGAGGGCGCGGGTTAGTGTTAGCGTACGGGTTAGGATTAGGGGACGGGTGAGGGTCAGGCTTCGGGGAAGGGTTAGGGTTAGGGTTCTGGCTAGGGTTAGGGTTAGGGGACGGGGACGGTTTAGGGTCCAGGTGAGGGTACGGCAACGCTTTAGGGGGAGCGTGCGTGTGAGGGCGCGGGTTAGTGTTAGCGTACGGGTTAGGATTAGGGGACGGGTGAGGGTCAGGCTTCGGGGAAGGGTTAGGGTTAGGGTTCGGGCTAGGGTTAGGATTAGGGGACGGGGACGGTTTAGGGTCCAGGTGAGGGTACGGCAACGCTTTAGGGGGAGCGTGCGTGTGAGGGCACGGGTTAGTGTTAGCGTACGGGTTAGGATTAGGGGACGGGTGAGGGTCAGGCTTCGGGGAAGGGTTAGGGTTAGGGTTCGGGCTAGGGTTAGGGTTAGGGGACGGGGACGGTTTCGGGTCCAGGTGAGGGTAAGGCAACGCTTTAGGGGGAGCGTGCGTGTGAGGGCGCGGGTTAGTGTTAGCGTACGGGTTAGGATTAGGGGACGGGTGAGGGTCAGGCTTCGGGGAAGGGTTAGGGTTAGGGTTCGGGCTAGGGTTAGGGTTAGGGGACGGGGACGGTTTAGGGTCCAGGTGAGGATACGGCAACGCTTTAGGAGGAGCGTGCGTGTGAGGGCGCGGGTTAGTGTTAGCGTACGGGTTAGGATTAGGGGACGGGTGAGGGTCAGGCTTTGGGGAAGGGTTAGGGTTAGGGTTCGGGCTAGGGTTAGGGTTAGGGGACGGGGACGGTTTAGGGTCCAGGTGAGGGTACGGCAACGCTTTAGGGGGAGCGTGCGTGTGAGGGCGCGGGTTAGTGTTAGCGTACGGGTTAGGATTAGGGGACGGGTGAGGGTCAGGCTTCGGGGAAGGTTTAGGATTAGGGTTCGGGCTAGGGTTAGGGTTAGGGGACGGGGACGGTTTAGGGTCCAGGTGAGGGTACGGCAACGCTTTAGGGGGAGCGTGCGTGTGAGGGCGCGGGTTAGTGTTAGCGTACGGGTTAGGATTAGGGGACGGGTGAGGGAAAGGATTCGGGGAAGGGTTAGCGTTAGGGTTCGGGCTAGGGTTAGGGTTAGGGGACGGGGACGGTTTCGGGTCCAGGTGAGGGTAAGGCAACGCTTTAGGGGGAGCGTGCGTGTCAGGGAGCGGGTTAGTGTTAGCGTACGGGTTAGGATTAGGGGACGGGTGAGGGTCAGGCTTCGGGGAAGGGTTAGGGTTAGGGTTCGGGCTAGGGTTAGGGTTAGAGGACGGGGACGGTTTCGGGTCCAGGTGAGGGTACGGCAACGCTTTAGGGGGAGAGTGCGTGTGAGGGCGCGGGTTAGTGTTAGCGTACGGGTTAGGATTAGGGGACGGGTGAGGGTCAGGCTTCGGGGAAGGGTTAGGGTTAGGGTTCGGGCTAGGGTTAGGGTTAGGGGACGGGGACGGTTTAGGGTCCAGGTGAGGGTACGGCAACGCTTTAGGGGGAGCGTGCGTGTGAGGGCGCGGGTTAGTGTTAGCGTACGGGTTAGGATTAGGGGACGGGTGAGGGTCAGGCTTCGGGGAAGGGTTAGGGTTAGGGTTCGGGCTAGGGTTAGGGTTAGGGGACGGGGACGGTTTAGGGTCCAGGTGAGGGTACGGCAACGCTTTAGGGGGAGCGTGCGTGTGAGGGCGCGGGTTAGTGTCAGCGTACGGGTTAGGATTAGGGGACGGCTGAGGGTCAGGATTCGGGGAAGGGTTAGGGTTAGGGTTCGGGCTAGGGTTAGGGGTAGGGGACGGGGACGGTTTAGGGTCCAGGTGAGGGTACGGCAACGCTTTAGGGGGAGCGTGCGTGTGAGGGCGCGGGTTAGTGTTAGCGTACGGGTTAGGATTAGGGGACGGGTGAGGGTCAGGCTTCGGGGAAGGGTTAGGGTTAGGGTTCGGGCTAGGGTTAGGGTTAGGGGACGGGGACGGTTTAGGGTCCAGGTGAGGGTACGGCAACGCTTTAGGGGGAGCGTGTGTGTGAGGGCGCGGGTTAGTGTTAGCGTACGGGTTAGGATTAGGGGACGGGTGAGGGTCAGGCTTCGGGGAAGGGTTAGGGTTAGGGTTCGGGCTAGGGTTAGGGTTAGGGGTCGGGGACGGTTTAGGGTCCAGGTGAGGGTACGGCAACGCTTTAGGGGGAGCGTGCGTGTGAGGGCGCGGGTTAGTGTTAGCGTACGGGTTAGGATTAGGGGACGGGTGAGGGTCAGGCTTCGGGGAAGGGTTAGGGTTAGGGTTCGGGCTAGGGTTAGGGTTAGGGGACGGGGACGGTTTAGGGTCCAGGTGAGGGTACGGCAACGCTTTAGGGGGAGCGTGCGTGTGAGGGCGCGGGTTAGTGTTAGCGTACGGGTTAGGATTAGGGGACGGGTGAGGGTCAGGCTTCGGGGAAGGGTTAGGGTTAGGGTTCGGGATAGGGTTAGGGTTAGGGGACGGGGACGGTTTAGGGTCCAGGTGAGGGTACGGCAACGCTTTAGGGGGAGCGTGCGTGTGAGGGCGTGGGTTAGTGTTAGCGTACGGGCTAGGATTAGGGGACGGGTGAGGGTCAGGCTTCGGGGAAGGGTTAGGGTTAGGGTTCGGGCTAGGGTTAGGGTTAGGGGACGGGGACGGTTTCGGGTCCAGGTGAGGGTAAGGCAACGCTTTAGGGGGAGCGTGCGTGTGAGGGCGCGGGTTAGTGTTAGCGTTCGGGTTAGGATTAGGGGACGGGTGAGGGTCAGGCTTCGGGGAAGGGTTAGGGTTAGGGTTCGGGCTAGGGTTAGGGTTAGGGGACGGGGACGGTTTAGGGTCCAGGTGAGGGTACGGCAACGCTTTAGGGGGAGTGTGCGTGTGAGGGCGCGCGTTAGTGTTAGCGTACGGGTTAGGATTAGGGGACGGGTGAGGGTCAGGCTTCGGGGAAGGATTAGGGTTAGGGTTCGGGCTAGGGTTAGGGTTAGGGGATCGGGACGGTTTAGGGTCCAGGTGAGGGTACGGCAACGCTTTAGGGGGAGCGTGCGTGTGAGGGCGCGGGTTAGTGTTAGCGTACGGGTTAGGATTAGGGGACGGGTGAGGGTCAGGCTTCGGGGAAGGGTTAGGGTTAGGGTTCGGGCTAGAGTTAGGGTTAGGGGACCGGGACGGTTTAGGGTCCAGGTGAGGGTACGGCAACGCTTTAGGGGGAGCGTGCAT
This sequence comes from Delphinus delphis, assembly GCF_949987515.2. Classification (NCBI taxonomy): domain Eukaryota; kingdom Metazoa; phylum Chordata; class Mammalia; order Artiodactyla; family Delphinidae; genus Delphinus; species Delphinus delphis. Next base: position 998,247 of record NC_082694.2, on the reverse strand, counting down.
GTGAGGGCGCGGGTGAGTGTTAGCGTACGGGATAGGATTAGGGGACGGGTGAGGGTCAGGCTTCGGGGAAGGGTTAGGGTTAGGGTTCGGGCTAGGGTTAGGGTTAGGGGACGGGGACGGTTTAGGGTCCAGGTGAGGGTACGGCAACGCTTTAGGTGGAGCGGGCGTGTGAGGGCGCGTGTTAGTGTTAGCGTACGGGTTAGGATTAGGGGACGGGTGAGGGTCAGGCTTCGGGGAAGGGTTAGGGTTAGGGTTCGGGCTAGGGTTAGGGTTAGGGGACGGGGACGGTTTAGGGTCCAGGTGAGGGTACGGCAACGCTTTAGGGGGAGCGTGCATGTGAGGGCGTGCGTTAGTGTTAGCGTACGGCTTAGGATTAGGGGACGGGTGAGGGTCAGGCTTCGGGGAAGGGTTAGCGTTAGGGTTCGGGCTTGGGTTAGGGTTAGGGGACGGGATCGGTTTAGGGTCCAGGTGAGGGTATGGCAACGCTTTAGGGGGAGCGTGCGTGTGAGGGCGCGGGTTAGTGTTAGCGTACGGGTTAGGATTAGGGGACGGGTGAGGGTCAGGCTTCGGGGAAGGGTTAGGGTTAGGGTTCGGGCTAGGGTTAGGGTTAGGGGACGGGGACCGTTTAGGGTCCAGGTGAGGGTACGGCAACGCTTTAGGGGGAGCGTGCGTGTGAGGGCACGAGTTAGTGTTAGCGTACGGGTTAGGATTAGGGGACGGGTGAGGGTCAGGCTTCGGGGAAGGGTTAGGGTTAGGGTTCGGGCTAGGGTTAGGGTTAGGGGACGGGGACGGTTTAGGGTCCAGGTGAGGTTACGGCAACGCTTTAGGGGGAGCGTGCGTGTGAGGGCGCGGGTTAGTGTTAGCGTACGGGTTAGGATTAGGGGACGGGTGAGGGTCAGGCTTCGGGGAAGGGTTAGGGTTAGGGTTCGGGCTAGGGTTAGGGTTAGGGGACGGGGACGGTTTAAGGTCCAGGTGAGGGTACGGCAACGCTTTAGGGGGAGCGTGCGTGTGAGGGCGCGGGTTAGTGTTAGCGTAAGGGTTAGGATTAGGGGACGGGTGAGGGTCAGGCTTCGGGGAAGGGTTAGGGTTAGGGTTCGGGCTAGGGTTAGGGTTAGGGGATGGGGACGGTTTAGGGTCCAGGTGAGGGTACGGCAACGCTTTAGGGGGAGCGTGCGTGTGAGGGCGCGGGTTAGTGTTAGCGTACGGGCTAGGATTAGGGGAGGAGTGAGGGTCAGGCTTCGGGGAAGGGTTAGGGTTAGGGTTCGGGCTAGGGATAGGGTTAGGGGACGGGGACGGTTTCTGGTCCAGGTGAGGGTAAGGCAACACTTTAGGGGGAGCGTGCGTGTGAGGGCGCGGGTTAGTGTTAGCGTACGGCTTAGGATTAGGGGACGGGTGAGGGTCAGGCTTCGGGGAAGGGTTAGGGTTAGGGTTCGGGCTAGGGTTAGGGTTAGGGGACGGGGACGGTTTAGGGTCCAGGTGAGGGTACGGCAACGCTTTAGGGGGAGCGTGCGTGTGAGGGCGCGGGTTAGTGTTAGCGTACGGGTTAGGATTAGGGGACGGGTGAGGGTCAGGCTTCGGGGAAGGATTAGGGTTAGGGTTCGGGCTACGGTTAGGGTTAGGGGACCGGGACGGTTTAGGGTCCAGGTGAGGGTACGGCAACGCTTTAGGGGGAGCGTGCGTGTGAGGGCGCGGGTTAGTGTTAGCGTACGGGTTAGGATTAGGGGACGGGTGAGGGTCAGGCTTCGGGGAAGGGTTAGGGTTAGGGTTCGGGCTAGAGTTAGGGTTAGGGGACCGGGATGGTTTAGGGTCCAGGTGAGGGTACGGCAACGCTTTAGGGGGAGCGTGCATGTGAGGGCGCGGGTGAGTGTTAGCGTACGGGTTAGGATTAGGGGACGGGTGAGGGTCAGGCTTCGGGGAAGGGTTAGGGTTAGGGTTCGGGCTAGGGTTAGGGTTAGGGGACGGGGACGGTTTAGGGTCCAGGTGAGGGTACGGCAACGCTTTAGGGGGAGCGGGCGTGTGAGGGCGCGTGTTAGTGTTAGCGTTCGGGTTAGGATTAGGGGACGGGTGAGGGTCAGGCTTCGGGGTAGGGTTAGGGTTAGGGTTCGGGCTAGGGTTAGGGTTAGGGGACGGGGACGGTTTAGGGTCCAGGTGAGGGTACGGCAACGCTTTAGGGGGAGCGTGCGTGTGAGGGCGCGGGTTAGTGTTAGCGTACGGGTTAGGATTAGGGGACGGGTGAGGGTCAGGCTTCGGGGAAGGGTTAGGGTTAGGGTTCGGGCTAGGGATAGGGTTAGGGGACAGGGACGGTTTAGGGTCCAGGTGAGGGTACGGCAACGCTTTAGGGGGAGCGTGCGTGTGAGGGCGCGGGTTAGTGTTAGCGTAAGGGTTAGGATTAGGGGACGGGTGAGGGTCAGGCTTCGGGGAAGGGTTAGGGTTAGGGTTCGGGCTAGGGTTAGGGTTAGGGGACGGGGACGGTTTAGGGTCCAGGTGAGGGTACGGCAACGCTTTAGGGGGAGCGTGCGTGTGATGGCACGGGTTAGTGTTAGCGTACGGGTTAGGATTAGGGGACGGGTGAGGGTCAGGCTTCGGGGAAGGGTTAGGGTTAGGGTTCGGGCTAGGGTAAGGGTTAGGGGACGGGGACGGTTTAGGGTCCAGGAGAGGGTACGGCAACGCTTTAAGGGGAGCGTGCGTGTGAGGGCGCGGGTTAGTGTTAGCGTACGGGTTAGGATTAGGGGACGGGTGAGGGTCAGGCTTCGGGGAAGGGTTAGGGTTAGGGTTCGGGCTAGGGTTAGGGTTAGGGGACGGGGACGGTTTAGGGTCCAGGTGAGGGTACGGCAACGCTTTAGGGGGAGCGTGCGTGTGAGGGCGCACGTTAGTGTTAGCGTACGGGTTAGGATTAGGGGACGGGTGAGGGTCAGGCTTCGGGGAAGGGTTAGGTTTAGGGTTCGGGCTAGGGTTAGGGTTAGGGGACGGGGACGGTTTAGGGTCCAGGTGAGGGTACGGCAACGCTTTAGGGGGAGCGTGTGTGTGAGGGCGCGGGTTAGTGTTAGCGTAAGGGTTAGGATTAGGGGACGGGTGAGGGTCAGGCTTCGGGGAAGGGTTAGGGTTAGGGTTCGGGCTAGGGTTAGGGTTAGGGGACGGGGACGGTTTAGGGTCAAGGTCAGGGTACGGCAATGCTTTAGGGGGAGCATGTGTGTGAGGGCGCGGGTTAGTGTTAGCGTACGGCTTAGGATTAGGGGACGGGTGAAGGTCAGGCTTCGGGGAAGGGTTAGGGTTAGGGTTCGGGCTAGGGTTAGGGTTAGGGGACGGGGACGGTTTAGGGTCCAGGTGAGGGTACGGCAACGCTTTAGGGGGAGCGTGCATGTGAGGGCACGGGTTAGTGTTAACGTACGGGTTAGGATTAGGGGACGGGTGAGGGTCAGGCTTCGGGGAAGGGTTAGGGTTAGGGTTCGGGCTAGGGTTAGGGTTAGGGGACGGGGACGGTTTAGGGGCCAGGTGAGGATACGGCAACGCTTTAGGGGGAGCGTGCGTGTGAGGGCGCGGGTTAGTGTTAGCGTACGGGTTAGGATTAGGGGACGGGTGAGGGTCAGGCTTCGGGGAAGGGTTAGGGTTAGGGTTCGGGCTAGGGTTAGGGTTAGGGGACGGGGATGGTTTAGGGTCCAGGTGAGGGTACGGCAACGCTTTAGGGGGAGCGTGCGTGTGAGGGCGCGGGTTAGTGTTAGCGTACGGGTTAGGATTAGGGGACGGGTGAGGGTCAGGATTCAGGGAAGGGTTAGGGTTAGGGTTCAGGCTAGGGTTAGGGTTAGGGGACGGGGACGGTTTCGGGTCCAGGTGAGGGTACGGCAACGCTTTAGGGGGAGCGTGCGTGTGAGGGCGCGGGTTAGTGTTAGCGTACGGGTTAGGATTAGGGGACGGGTGAGGGAAAGGCTTCGGGGAAGGGTTAGGGTTAGGGTTCGGGCTAGGGTTAGGGTTAGGGGACGGGGACGGTTTAGGGTCCAGGTGAGGGTACGGCAACGCTTTAGGGGGAGCGTGCGTGTGAGGGCGCGTGTTAGTGTTAGCGTTCGGGTTAGGATTAGGGGACGGGTGAGGGTCAGGCTTCGGGGTAGGGTTAGGGTTAGGGTTCGGGCTAGGGTTAGGGTTAGGGGACGGGGACGGTTTAGGGTCCAGGTGAGGGTACGGCAACGCTTTAAGGGGAGCGTGCGTGTGAGGGCGTGCGTTAGTGTTAGCGTACGGCTTAGGATTAGGGGACGGGTGAGGGTCAGGCTTCGGGGAAGGGTTAGGGTTAGGGTTCGGGCTAGGGTTAGGGTTAGGGGACGGGGACGGTTTAGGGTCCAGGTGAGGGTATGGCAACGCTTTAGGGGGAGCGTGCGTGTGAGGGCGCGGGTTAGTGTTAGCGTACGGGTTAGGATTAGGGGACGGGTGAGGGTCAGGCTTCGGGGAAGGGTTAGGGTTAGGGTTCGGGCTAGGGTTAGGGTTAGGGGACGGGGACCGTTTAGGGTCCAGGTGAGGGTACGGCAACGCTTTAGGGGGAGCGTGCGTGTGAGGGCGCGAGTTAGTGTTAGCGTACGGGTTAGGATTAGGGGACGGGTGAGGGTCAGGCTTCGGGGAAGGGTTAGGGTTAGGGTTCGGGCTAGGGTTAGGGTTAGGGGACGGGGACGGTTTAGGGTCCAGGTGAGGGTACGGCAACGCTTTAGAGGGAGCGTGTGTGTGAGGGCGCGGGTTAGTGTTAGCGTACGGGTTAGGATTAGGGGACGGGTGAGGGTCAGGCTTCGGGGAAGGGTTAGGGTTAGGGTTCGGGCTAGGGTTAGGGTTAGGGGACGGGGACAGTTTAGGGTCAAGGTGAGGGTACGGCAACGCTTTAGGGGGAGCATGCGTGTGAGGGCGCGGGTTAGTGTTAGCGTACGGCTTAGGATTAGGGGACGGGTGAAGGTCAGGCTTCGGGGAAGGGTTAGGGTTAGGGTTCGGGCTAGGGTTAGGGTTAGGGGACGGGGACGGTTTAGGGTCCAGGTGAGGGTACGGCAACGCTTTAGGGGGAGCGTGCATGTGAGGGCACGGGTTAGTGTTAGCGTACGGGTTAGGATTAGGGGACGGGTGAGGGTCAGGCTTCGGGGAAGGGTTAGGGTTAGGGTTCGGGCTAGGGTTAGGGTTAGGGGACGGGGACGGTTTAGGGTCCAGGTGAGGATACGGCAACGCTTTAGGGGGAGCGTGCGTGTGAGGGCGCGGGTTAGTGTTAGCGTACGGGTTAGGATTAGGGGACGGGTGAGGGTCAGGCTTCGGGGAAGGGTTAGGGTTAGGGTTCGGGCTAGGTTTAGGGTTAGGGGACGGGGACGGTTTAGGGTCCAGGTGAGGGTACGGCAACGCTTTAGGGGGAGCGTGCGTGTGAGGGCGCGGGTTAGTGTTAGCGTACGGGTTAGGATTAGGGGACGGGTGAGGGTCAGGATTCGGGGAAGGGTTAGGGTTAGGGTTCGGGCTAGGGTTAGGGTTAGGGGACGGGGACGGTTTCGGGTCCAGGTGAGGGTACGGCAACGCTTTAGGGGGAGCGTGCGTGTGAGGGCGCGGGTTAGTGTTAGCGTACGGGTTAGGATTAGGGGACGGGTGAGGGTCAGGCTTCGGGGAAGGGTTAGGGTTAGGGTTCGGGCTAGGGTTAGGGTTAGGGGACGGGGACGGTTTAGGGTCCAGGTGAGGGTACGGCAACGCTTTAGGGGGAGCGTGCGTGTGAGGGCGCGGGTTAGTGTTAGCGTACGGGTTAGGATTAGGGGACGGGTGAGGGTCAGGCTTCGGGGAAGGGTTAGGGTTAGGGTTCGGGCTAGGGTTAGGGTTAGGGGACGGGGACGGTTTAGGGTCCAGGTCAGGGTACGGCAACGCTTTAGGGAGAGCATGCGTGTGAGGGCGCGGGTTAGTGTTAGCGTACGGGTTAGGATTAGGGGACGGGTGAGGGTCAGGATTCGGGGAAGGGTTAGGGTTAGGGTTCGGGCTAGGGTTAGGGTTAGGGGACGGGGACGGTTTCGGGTCCAGGTGAGGGTACGGCAACGCTTTAGGGGGAGCGTGCGTGTGAGGGCGCGGGTTAGTGTTAGCGTACGGGTTAGGATTAGGGGACGGGTGAGGGTCAGGCTTCGGGGAAGGGTAAGGGTTAGGGTTCGGGCTAGGGTTAGGGTTAGGGGACGGGGACGGTTTAGGGTCCAGGTGAGGGTACGGCAACGCTTTAGGGGGAGCGTGTGTGTGAGGGCGCGGGTTAGTGTTAGCGTACGGGTTAGGATTAGGGGACGGGTGAGGGTCAGGCTTCGGGGAAGGGTTAGGGTTAGGGTTCGGGCTAGGGTTAGGGTTAGGGGACGGGGACGGTTTAGGGTCCAGGTGAGGGTACGGCAACGCTTTAGGGGGAGCGTGCGTGTGAGGGCGCGGGTTAGTGTTAGCGTACGGGTTAGGATTAGGGGACGGGTGAGGGTCAGGCTTCGGGGAAGGGTTAGGGTTAGGGTTCGGGCTAGGGTTAGGGTTAGGGGACGGGGACGGTTTAGGGTCCAGGTGAGGGTAAGGCAACGCTTTAGGGGGAGCGTGCGTGTGAGGGCGCGGGTTAGTGTTAGCGTACGGGTTAGGATTAGGGGACGGGTGAGGGTCAGGATTCGGGGAAGGGTTAGGGTTAGGGTTCGGGCTAGGGTTAGGGTTAGGGGACGGGAACGGTTTAGGGTCCAGGTGAGAGTACGGCAATGCTTTAGGGGGAGCGTGCGTGTGAGGGCGGGGGTTAGTGTTAGCGTACGGGTTAGGATTAGGGGACGGGTGAGGGTCAGGCTTCGGGGAAGTGTTAGGGTTAAGGTTCGGGCTAGGGTTAGGGTTAGGGGACGGGGACGGTTTAGGGTCCAGGTGAGGGTACGGCAACGCTTTAGGGGGAGCGTGCGTGTGAGGGCGCGGGTTAGTGTTAGCGTACGGGTTAGGATTAGGGGACGGGTGAGGGTCAGGCTTCGGGGAAGGGTTAGGGTTAGGGTTCGGGCTAGGGTTAGGGTTAGGGGACGGGGACGGTTTAGGGTCCAGGTGAGGGTACGGCAACGCTTTAGGGGGAGCGTGCGTGTGAGGGCACGGGTTAGTGTTAGCGTACGGGTTAGGATTAGGGGACGGGTGAGGGTCAGGCTTCGGGGAAGGGTTAGGGTTAGGGTTCGGGCTAGGGTTAGGGTTAGGGGACGGGGACGGTTTAGGGTCCAGGTGAGGGTACGGCAACGCTTTAGGGGGAGCGTGCGTGTGAGGGCGTGGGTTAGTGTTAGCGTACGGGCTAGGATTAGGGGAGGAGTGAGGGTCAGGCTTCGGGGAAGGGTTAGGGTTAGGGTTCGGGCTAGGGTTAGGGTTAGGGGACGGGGACGGTTTCCGGTCCAGTTGAGGGTAAGGCAACACTTTAGGGGGAGCGTGCGTGTGAGGGCGCGGGTTAGTGTTAGCGTACGGGTTAGGATTAGGGGACGGGTGAGGGTCAGGCTTCGGGGAAGGGTTAGGGTTAGGGTTCGGGCTAGGGTTAGGGTTAGGGGACGGGGACGGTTTAGGGTCCAGGTGAGGGTACGGCAACGCTTTAGGGGGAGCGTGCGTGTGAGGGCGCGCGTTAGTGTTAGCGTACGGGTTAGGATTAGTGGACGGGTGAGGGTCAGGCTTCGGGGAAGGATTAGGGTTAGGGTTCGGGCTAGGGTTAGGGTTAGGGGACCGGGACGGTTTAGGGTCCAGGTGAGGGTACGGCAACGCTTTAGGGGGAGCGTGCGTGTGAGGGCGCGGGTTAGTGTTAGCGTACGGGTTAGGATTAGGGGACGGGTGAGGGTCAGGCTTCGGGGAAGGGTTAGGGTTAGGGTTCGGGCTAGAGTTAGGGTTAGGGGACCGGGACGGTTTAGGGTCCAGGTGAGGGTACGGCAACGCTTTAGGGGGAGCGTGCGTGTGAGGGCGCGGGTGAGTGTTAGCGTACGGGTTAGGATTAGGGGACGGTTGAGGGTCAGGCTTCGGGGAAGGGTTAGTGTTAGGGTTCGGGCTAGGGTTAGGGTTAGGGGACGGGGACGGTTTAGGGTCCAGGTGACGATACGGCAACGCTTTAGGGGGAGCGGGCGTGTGAGGGCGCGTGTTAGTGTTAGCGTTTGGATTAGGATTAGGGGACGGGTGAGGGTCAGGCTTCGGGGTAGGGTTAGGGTTAGGGTTCGGGCTAGGGTTAGGGTTAGGGGATGGGGACGGTTTAGGGTCCAGGTGAGGGTACGGCAACGCTTTAAGGGGAGCGTGCGTGTGAGGGCGTGCGTTAGTGTTAGCGTACGGCTTAGGATTAGGGGACGGGTGAGGGTCAGGCTTCGGGGAAGGGTTAGGGTTAGGGTTCGGGCTAGGGTTAGGGTTAGGGGACGGGGACGGTTTAGGGTCCAGGTGAGGGTATGGCAACGCTTTAGGGGGAGCGTGCGTGTGAGGGCGCGGGTTAGTGTTAGCGTACGGGTTAGGATTAGGGGACGGGTGAGGGTCAGGCTTCGGGGAAGGGTTAGGGTTAGGGTTCGGGCTAGGGTTAGGGTTAGGGGACGGGGACCGTTTAGGGTCCAGGTGAGGGTACGGCAACGCTTTAGGGGGAGCGTGCGTGTGAGGGCGCGGGTTAGTGTTAGCGTACGGGTTAGGATTAGGGGACGGGTGAGGGTCAGGCTTCGGGGAAGGGTTAGGGTTAGGGTTCGGGCTAGGGTTAGGGTTAGGGGACGGGGACGGTTTAGGGTCCAGGTGAGGTTACGGCAACGCTTTAGGGGGAGCGTGCGTGTGAGGGCGCGGGTTAGTGTTAGCGTACGGGTTAGGATTAGGGGACGGGTGAGGGTCAGGCTTCGGGGAAGGGTTAGGGTTAGGGTTCGGGCTAGGGTTAGGGTTAGGGGACGGGGACGGTTTAGGGTCCAGGTGAGGGTACGGCAAAGCTTTAGGGGGAGCGTGCGTGTGAGGGCGCGGGTTAGTGTTAGCGTAAGGGTTAGGATTAGGGGACGGGTGAGGGTCAGGCTTCGGGGAAGGGTTAGGGTTAGGGTTCGGGCTAGGGTTAGGGTTAGGGGATGGGGACGGTTTAGGGTCCAGGTGAGGGTACGGCAACGCTTTAGGGGGAGCGTGCGTGTGAGGGCGCGGGTTAGTGTTAGCGTACGGGTTAGGATTAGGGGACCGGTGAGGGTCAGGCTTCGGGGAAGGGTTAGGGTTAGGGTTCGGGCTAGGTTTAGGGTTAGGGGACGGGGACGGTTCAGGGTCCAGGTGAGGGTACGGCAACGCTTTAGGGGGAGCGTGCGTGTGAGGGCGCGGGTTAGTGTTAGCGTACGGGTTAGGATTAGGGGACGGGTGAGGGTCAGGCTTCGGGGAAGGGTTAGGGTTAGGGTTCGGGCTAGGGTTAGGTTTAGGGGACGGGGACGGTTTAGGGTCCAGGTGAGGGTACGGCAACGCTTTAGGGGGAGTGTGCGTGTGAGGGCGCACGTTAGTGTTAGCGTACGGCTTAGGATTAGGGGACAGGTGAGGGTCAGGCTTCGGGGAAGGGTTAGGGTTAGGGTTCGGGCTAGGGTGAGGGTTAGGGGACGGGGACGGTTTAGGGTCCAGGTGAGGGTACGGCAACGCTTTAGGGGGAGCGTGCGTGTGAGGGCGCGGGTTAGTGTTAGCGTACGGGTTAGGATTAGGGGATGGGTGAGGGTCAGGCTTCGGGGAAGGGTTAGGGTTAGGGTTCGGGTTAGGGTTAGGGTTAGGGGACGGGGACGGTTTTGGGTCCAGGTGAGGGTACGGCAACACTTTAGGGGGAGCGTGCGTGTGAGGGCGCGGATTAGTGTTAGCGTACGGGTTAGGATTAGGGGACGGGTGAGGGTCAGGCTTCGGGGAAGGGTTAGGGTTAGGGTTCGGGCTAGGGTTAGGGTTAGGGGACGGGGACGGTTTAGGGTCCAGGTGAGGGTACGGCAACGCTTTAGGGGGAGCGTGCGTGTGAGGGCGCGGGTTAGTGTTAGCGTACGGGTTAGGATTAGGGGACGGGTGAGGGTCAGGCTTCGGGGAAGGGTTAGGGTTAGGGTTCGGGCTAGGGTTAGGGTTAGGGGACGGGGACGGTTTAGGGTCCAGGTGAGGGTACGGCAACGCTTTAGGGGGAGCGTGCGTGTGAGTGCGCGGGTTAGTGTTAGCGTACGGGTTAGGATTAGGGGACGGGTGAGGGTCAGGCTTCGGGGAGGGTTAGGGTTAGGGTTCGGGCTAGGGTTAGGGTTAGGGGACGGAGACGGTTTAGGGTCCAGGTGAGGGTACGGCAACGCTTTAGGGGGAGCGTGTGTGTGAGGGCGCGGGTGAGTGTTAGCGTACAGGTTAGGATTAGGGGACGGGTGAGGGTCAGGCTTCGGGGAAGGGTTAGGGTTAGGGTTCGGTCTAGGGTTAGGGTTAGGCGACGGGGACGGTTTAGGGTCCAGGTGAGGGTACGGTAACGCTTTAGGGGGAGCGTGTGTGTCAGGGCGCGGGTTAGTTTTAGCGTACGGGTTAGGATTAGGGGACGGGTGAGGGTCAGGCTTCGGGGAAGGGTTAGGGTTAGGGTTCGGGCTAGGGTTAGGGTTAGGGGACGGGGACGGTTTAGGGTCCAGGTGAGGGTACGGCAACGCTTTAGGGGGAGCGTGCGTGTGAGGGCGCGGGTTAGTGTTAGCGTACGGGTTAGGATTAGGGGACGGGTGAGGGTCAGGCTTCGGGGAAGGGTTAGGGTTAGGGTTCGGGCTAGGGTTAGGGTTAGGGGACGGGGACGGTTTAGGGTCCAGGTGAGGGTACGGCAACGCTTTAGGGGGAGCGTGCGTGTGAGGGCGTGGGTTAGTGTTAGGGTACGGCTTAGGATTAGGGGACGGGTGAGGGTCAGGCTTCGGGGAAGGGTTAGGGTTAGGGTTCGGGCTAGGGTTAGGGTTAGGGGACGGGGACGGCTTAGGGTCCAGGTGAGGGTACGGCAACGCTTTAGGGGGAGCGTGCGTGTGAGGGCGCGGGTTAGTGTTAGCGTACGGGTTAGGATTAGGGGACGGGTGAGGGTCAGGCTTCGGGGAAGGGTTAGGGTTATTGTTCGGGTTAGGGTTAGGGTTAGGGGACGGGGACGGTTTTGGGTCCAGGTGAGGGTACGGCAACACTTTAGGGGGAGCGTGCGTGTGAGGGCGCGGGTTAGTGTTAGCGTACGGGTTAGGATTAGGGGACGGGTGAGGGTCAGGCTTCGGGGAAGGGTTAGGGTTAGGGTTCGGGCTAGGGTTAGGGTTAGGGGACGGGGACGGTTTAGGGTCCAGGTGAGGGTACGGCAACGCTTTAGGGGGAGCGTGCGTGTGAGGGCGCGGGTTAGTGTTAGCGTACGGGTTAGGATTAGGGGACGGGTGAGGGTCAGGCTTCGGGGAAGGGTTAGGGTTAGGGTTCGGGCTAGGGTTAGGGTTAGGGGACGGGGACGGTTTAGGGTCCAGGTGAGGGTACGGCAACGCTTTAGGGGGAGCGTGCATGTGAGTGCGCGGGTTAGTGTTAGCGTACGGGTTAGGATTAGGGGACGGGTGAGGGTCAGGCTTCGGGGAGGGTTAGGGTTAGGGTTCGGGCTAGGGTTAGGGTTAGGGGACGGGGACGGTTTAGGGTCCAGGTGAGGGTACGGCAACGCTTTAGGGGGAGCGTGTGTGTGAGGGCGTGGGTGAGTGTTAGCGTACAGGTTAGGATTAGGGGACGGGTGAGGGTCAGGCTTCGGGGAAGGGTTAGGGTTAGGGTTCGGTCTAGGGTTAGGGTTAGGCGACGGGGACGGTTTAGGGTCCAGGTGAGGGTACGGTAACGCTTTAGGGGGAGCGTGTGTGTCAGGGCGCGGGTTAGTTTTAGCGTACGGGTTAGGATTAGGGGACGGGTGAGGGTCAGGCTTCGGGGAAGGGTTAGGGTTAGGGTTCGGGCTAGGGTTAGGGTTAGGGGACGGGGACGGTTTAGGGTCCAGGTGAGGGTACGGCAACGCTTTAGGGGGAGCGTGCGTGTGAGGGCGCGGGTTAGTGTTAGCGTACGGGTTAGGATTAGGGGACGGGTGAGGGTCAGGCTTCGGGGAAGGGTTAGGGTTAGGGTTCGGGCTAGGGTTAGGGTTAGGGGACGGGGACGGTTTAGGGTCCAGGTGAGGGTACGGCAACGCTTTAGGGGGAGCGTGCGTGTGAGGAAGTGGGTTAGTGTTAGGGTACGGCTTAGGATTAGGGGACGGGTGAGGGTCAGGCTTCGGGGAAGGGTTAGGGTTAGGGTTCGGGCTAGGGTTAGGGTTAGGGGACGGGGACGGTTTAGGGTCCAGGTGAGGGTACGGCAACGCTTTAGGGGGAGCGTGCGTGTGAGTGCGCGGGTTAGTGTTAGCGTACGGGTTAGGATTAGGGGACGGGTGAGGGTCAGGCTTCGGGGAAGGGTTAGGGTTAGGGTTCGGGCTAGGGTTAGGGTTAGGGGACGGAGACGGTTTAGGGTCCAGGTGAGGGTACGGCAACGCTTTAGGGGGAGCGTGTGTGTGAGGGCGCGGGTGAGTGTTAGCGTACGGGTTAGGATTAGGGGACGGGTGAGGGTCAGGCTTCGGGGAAGGGTTAGGGTTAGGGTTCGGGCTAGGGTTAGGGTTAGGGGACGGGGACGGTTTAGGGTCCAGGTGAGGATACGGCAACGCTTTAGGGGGAGCGTGCGTGTGAGGGCGCGGGTTAGTGTTAGCGTACGGGTTAGGATTAGGGGACGGGTGAGGGTCAGGCTTCGGGGAAGGGTTAGGGTTAGGGTTCGGGCTAGGTTTAGGGTTAGGGGACGGGGACGGTTTCGGGTCCAGGTGAGGGTACGGCAACGCTTTAGGGGGAGCGTGCGTGTGAGGGCGCGGGTTAGTGTTAGCGTACGGGTTAGGATTAGGGGACGGGTGAGGGTCAGGCTTCGGGGAAGGGTTAGGGTTAGGGTTCGGGCTAGGGTTAGGGTTAGGGGACGGGGACGGTTTAGGGTCCAGGTGAGGGTACGGCAACGCTTTAGGGGGAGCGTGCGTGTGAGGGCGCGGGTTAGTGTTAGCGTACGGGTTAGGATTAGGGGACGGGTGAGGGTCAGGCTTCGGGGAAGGGTTAGGGTTAGGGTTCGGGCTAGGGTTAGGGTTAGGGGACGGGGACGGTTTAGGGTCCAGGTCAGGGTACGGCAACGCTTTAGGGAGAGCATGCGTGTGAGGGCGCGGGTTAGTGTTAGCGTACGGGTTAGGATTAGGGGACGGGTGAGGGTCAGGATTCGGGGAAGGGTTAGGGTTAGGGTTCGGGCTAGGGTTAGGGTTAGGGGACGGGGACGGTTTCGGGTCCAGGTGAGGGTACGGCAACGCTTTAGGGGGAGCGTGCGTGTGAGGGCGCGGGTTAGTGTTAGCGTACGGGTTAGGATTAGGGGACGGGTGAGGGTCAGGCTTCGGGGAAGGGTAAGGGTTAGGGTTCGGGCTAGGGTTAGGGTTAGGGGACGGGGACGGTTTAGGGTCCAGGTGAGGGTACGGCAACGCTTTAGGGGGAGCGTGTGTGTGAGGGCGCGGGTTAGTGTTAGCGTACGGGTTAGGATTAGGGGACGGGTGAGGGTCAGGCTTCGGGGAAGGGTTAGGGTTAGGGTTCGGGCTAGGGTTAGGGTTAGGGGACGGGGACGGTTTAGGGTCCAGGTGAGGGTACGGCAACGCTTTAGGGGGAGCGTGCGTGTGAGGGCGCGGGTTAGTGTTAGCGTACGGGTTAGGATTAGGGGACGGGTGAGGGTCAGGCTTCGGGGAAGGGTTAGGGTTAGGGTTCGGGCTAGGGTTAGGGTTAGGGGACGGGGACGGTTTAGGGTCCAGGTGAGGGTAAGGCAACGCTTTAGGGGGAGCGTGCGTGTGAGGGCGCGGGTTAGTGTTAGCGTACGGGTTAGGATTAGGGGACGGGTGAGGGTCAGGATTCGGGGAAGGGTTAGGGTTAGGGTTCGGGCTAGGGTTAGGGTTAGGGGACGGGAACGGTTTAGGGTCCAGGTGAGAGTACGGCAATGCTTTAGGGGGAGCGTGCGTGTGAGGGCGGGGGTTAGTGTTAGCGTACGGGTTAGGATTAGGGGACGGGTGAGGGTCAGGCTTCGGGGAAGTGTTAGGGTTAAGGTTCGGGCTAGGGTTAGGGTTAGGGGACGGGGACGGTTTAGGGTCCAGGTGAGGGTACGGCAACGCTTTAGGGGGAGCGTGCGTGTGAGGGCGCGGGTTAGTGTTAGCGTACGGGTTAGGATTAGGGGACGGGTGAGGGTCAGGCTTCGGGGAAGGGTTAGGGTTAGGGTTCGGGCTAGGGTTAGGGTTAGGGGACGGGGACGGTTTAGGGTCCAGGTGAGGGTACGGCAACGCTTTAGGGGGAGCGTGCGTGTGAGGGCACGGGTTAGTGTTAGCGTACGGGTTAGGATTAGGGGACGGGTGAGGGTCAGGCTTCGGGGAAGGGTTAGGGTTAGGGTTCGGGCTAGGGTTAGGGTTAGGGGACGGGGACGGTTTAGGGTCCAGGTGAGGGTACGGCAACGCTTTAGGGGGAGCGTGCGTGTGAGGGCGTGGGTTAGTGTTAGCGTACGGGCTAGGATTAGGGGAGGAGTGAGGGTCAGGCTTCGGGGAAGGGTTAGGGTTAGGGTTCGGGCTAGGGTTAGGGTTAGGGGACGGGGACGGTTTCCGGTCCAGTTGAGGGTAAGGCAACACTTTAGGGGGAGCGTGCGTGTGAGGGCGCGGGTTAGTGTTAGCGTACGGGTTAGGATTAGGGGACGGGTGAGGGTCAGGCTTCGGGGAAGGGTTAGGGTTAGGGTTCGGGCTAGGGTTAGGGTTAGGGGACGGGGACGGTTTAGGGTCCAGGTGAGGGTACGGCAACGCTTTAGGGGGAGCGTGCGTGTGAGGGCGCGCGTTAGTGTTAGCGTACGGGTTAGGATTAGTGGACGGGTGAGGGTCAGGCTTCGGGGAAGGATTAGGGTTAGGGTTCGGGCTAGGGTTAGGGTTAGGGGACCGGGACGGTTTAGGGTCCAGGTGAGGGTACGGCAACGCTTTAGGGGGAGCGTGCGTGTGAGGGCGCGGGTTAGTGTTAGCGTACGGGTTAGGATTAGGGGACGGGTGAGGGTCAGGCTTCGGGGAAGGGTTAGGGTTAGGGTTCGGGCTAGAGTTAGGGTTAGGGGACCGGGACGGTTTAGGGTCCAGGTGAGGGTACGGCAACGCTTTAGGGGGAGCGTGCGTGTGAGGGCGCGGGTGAGTGTTAGCGTACGGGTTAGGATTAGGGGACGGTTGAGGGTCAGGCTTCGGGGAAGGGTTAGTGTTAGGGTTCGGGCTAGGGTTAGGGTTAGGGGACGGGGACGGTTTAGGGTCCAGGTGACGATACGGCAACGCTTTAGGGGGAGCGGGCGTGTGAGGGCGCGTGTTAGTGTTAGCGTTTGGATTAGGATTAGGGGACGGGTGAGGGTCAGGCTTCGGGGTAGGGTTAGGGTTAGGGTTCGGGCTAGGGTTAGGGTTAGGGGATGGGGACGGTTTAGGGTCCAGGTGAGGGTACGGCAACGCTTTAAGGGGAGCGTGCGTGTGAGGGCGTGCGTTAGTGTTAGCGTACGGCTTAGGATTAGGGGACGGGTGAGGGTCAGGCTTCGGGGAAGGGTTAGGGTTAGGGTTCGGGCTAGGGTTAGGGTTAGGGGACGGGGACGGTTTAGGGTCCAGGTGAGGGTATGGCAACGCTTTAGGGGGAGCGTGCGTGTGAGGGCGCGGGTTAGTGTTAGCGTACGGGTTAGGATTAGGGGACGGGTGAGGGTCAGGCTTCGGGGAAGGGTTAGGGTTAGGGTTCGGGCTAGGGTTAGGGTTAGGGGACGGGGACCGTTTAGGGTCCAGGTGAGGGTACGGCAACGCTTTAGGGGGAGCGTGCGTGTGAGGGCGCGGGTTAGTGTTAGCGTACGGGTTAGGATTAGGGGACGGGTGAGGGTCAGGCTTCGGGGAAGGGTTAGGGTTAGGGTTCGGGCTAGGGTTAGGGTTAGGGGACGGGGACGGTTTAGGGTCCAGGTGAGGTTACGGCAACGCTTTAGGGGGAGCGTGCGTGTGAGGGCGCGGGTTAGTGTTAGCGTACGGGTTAGGATTAGGGGACGGGTGAGGGTCAGGCTTCGGGGAAGGGTTAGGGTTAGGGTTCGGGCTAGGGTTAGGGTTAGGGGACGGGGACGGTTTAGGGTCCAGGTGAGGGTACGGCAAAGCTTTAGGGGGAGCGTGCGTGTGAGGGCGCGGGTTAGTGTTAGCGTAAGGGTTAGGATTAGGGGACGGGTGAGGGTCAGGCTTCGGGGAAGGGTTAGGGTTAGGGTTCGGGCTAGGGTTAGGGTTAGGGGATGGGGACGGTTTAGGGTCCAGGTGAGGGTACGGCAACGCTTTAGGGGGAGCGTGCGTGTGAGGGCGCGGGTTAGTGTTAGCGTACGGGTTAGGATTAGGGGACCGGTGAGGGTCAGGCTTCGGGGAAGGGTTAGGGTTAGGGTTCGGGCTAGGTTTAGGGTTAGGGGACGGGGACGGTTCAGGGTCCAGGTGAGGGTACGGCAACGCTTTAGGGGGAGCGTGCGTGTGAGGGCGCGGGTTAGTGTTAGCGTACGGGTTAGGATTAGGGGACGGGTGAGGGTCAGGCTTCGGGGAAGGGTTAGGGTTAGGGTTCGGGCTAGGGTTAGGTTTAGGGGACGGGGACGGTTTAGGGTCCAGGTGAGGGTACGGCAACGCTTTAGGGGGAGTGTGCGTGTGAGGGCGCACGTTAGTGTTAGCGTACGGCTTAGGATTAGGGGACAGGTGAGGGTCAGGCTTCGGGGAAGGGTTAGGGTTAGGGTTCGGGCTAGGGTGAGGGTTAGGGGACGGGGACGGTTTAGGGTCCAGGTGAGGGTACGGCAACGCTTTAGGGGGAGCGTGCGTGTGAGGGCGCGGGTTAGTGTTAGCGTACGGGTTAGGATTAGGGGATGGGTGAGGGTCAGGCTTCGGGGAAGGGTTAGGGTTAGGGTTCGGGTTAGGGTTAGGGTTAGGGGACGGGGACGGTTTTGGGTCCAGGTGAGGGTACGGCAACACTTTAGGGGGAGCGTGCGTGTGAGGGCGCGGATTAGTGTTAGCGTACGGGTTAGGATTAGGGGACGGGTGAGGGTCAGGCTTCGGGGAAGGGTTAGGGTTAGGGTTCGGGCTAGGGTTAGGGTTAGGGGACGGGGACGGTTTAGGGTCCAGGTGAGGGTACGGCAACGCTTTAGGGGGAGCGTGCGTGTGAGGGCGCGGGTTAGTGTTAGCGTACGGGTTAGGATTAGGGGACGGGTGAGGGTCAGGCTTCGGGGAAGGGTTAGGGTTAGGGTTCGGGCTAGGGTTAGGGTTAGGGGACGGGGACGGTTTAGGGTCCAGGTGAGGGTACGGCAACGCTTTAGGGGGAGCGTGCGTGTGAGTGCGCGGGTTAGTGTTAGCGTACGGGTTAGGATTAGGGGACGGGTGAGGGTCAGGCTTCGGGGAGGGTTAGGGTTAGGGTTCGGGCTAGGGTTAGGGTTAGGGGACGGAGACGGTTTAGGGTCCAGGTGAGGGTACGGCAACGCTTTAGGGGGAGCGTGTGTGTGAGGGCGCGGGTGAGTGTTAGCGTACAGGTTAGGATTAGGGGACGGGTGAGGGTCAGGCTTCGGGGAAGGGTTAGGGTTAGGGTTCGGTCTAGGTTTAGGGTTAGGCGACGGGGACGGTTTAGGGTCCAGGTGAGGGTACGGTAACGCTTTAGGGGGAGCGTGTGTGTCAGGGCGCGGGTTAGTTTTAGCGTACGGGTTAGGATTAGGGGACGGGTGAGGGTCAGGCTTCGGGGAAGGGTTAGGGTTAGGGTTCGGGCTAGGGTTAGGGTTAGGGGACGGGGACGGTTTAGGGTCCAGGTGAGGGTACGGCAACGCTTTAGGGGGAGCGTGCGTGTGAGGGCGCGGGTTAGTGTTAGCGTACGGGTTAGGATTAGGGGACGGGTGAGGGTCAGGCTTCGGGGAAGGGTTAGGGTTAGGGTTCGGGCTAGGGTTAGGGTTAGGGGACGGGGACGGTTTAGGGTCCAGGTGAGGGTACGGCAACGCTTTAGGGGGAGCGTGCGTGTGAGGGCGTGGGTTAGTGTTAGGGTACGGCTTAGGATTAGGGGACGGGTGAGGGTCAGGCTTCGGGGAAGGGTTAGGGTTAGGGTTCGGGCTAGGGTTAGGGTTAGGGGACGGGGACGGCTTAGGGTCCAGGTGAGGGTACGGCAACGCTTTAGGGGGAGCGTGCGTGTGAGGGCGCGGGTTAGTGTTAGCGTACGGGTTAGGATTAGGGGACGGGTGAGGGTCAGGCTTCGGGGAAGGGTTAGGGTTATTGTTCGGGTTAGGGTTAGGGTTAGGGGACGGGGACGGTTTTGGGTCCAGGTGAGGGTACGGCAACACTTTAGGGGGAGCGTGCGTGTGAGGGCGCGGGTTAGTGTTAGCGTACGGGTTAGGATTAGGGGACGGGTGAGGGTCAGGCTTCGGGGAAGGGTTAGGGTTAGGGTTCGGGCTAGGGTTAGGGTTAGGGGACGGGGACGGTTTAGGGTCCAGGTGAGGGTACGGCAACGCTTTAGGGGGAGCGTGCGTGTGAGGGCGCGGGTTAGTGTTAGCGTACGGGTTAGGATTAGGGGACGGGTGAGGGTCAGGCTTCGGGGAAGGGTTAGGGTTAGGGTTCGGGCTAGGGTTAGGGTTAGGGGACGGGGACGGTTTAGGGTCCAGGTGAGGGTACGGCAACGCTTTAGGGGGAGCGTGCATGTGAGTGCGCGGGTTAGTGTTAGCGTACGGGTTAGGATTAGGGGACGGGTGAGGGTCAGGCTTCGGGGAGGGTTAGGGTTAGGGTTCGGGCTAGGGTTAGGGTTAGGGGACGGGGACGGTTTAGGGTCCAGGTGAGGGTACGGCAACGCTTTAGGGGGAGCGTGTGTGTGAGGGCGTGGGTGAGTGTTAGCGTACAGGTTAGGATTAGGGGACGGGTGAGGGTCAGGCTTCGGGGAAGGGTTAGGGTTAGGGTTCGGTCTAGGGTTAGGGTTAGGCGACGGGGACGGTTTAGGGTCCAGGTGAGGGTACGGTAACGCTTTAGGGGGAGCGTGTGTGTCAGGGCGCGGGTTAGTTTTAGCGTACGGGTTAGGATTAGGGGACGGGTGAGGGTCAGGCTTCGGGGAAGGGTTAGGGTTAGGGTTCGGGCTAGGGTTAGGGTTAGGGGACGGGGACGGTTTAGGGTCCAGGTGAGGGTACGGCAACGCTTTAGGGGGAGCGTGCGTGTGAGGGCGCGGGTTAGTGTTAGCGTACGGGTTAGGATTAGGGGACGGGTGAGGGTCAGGCTTCGGGGAAGGGTTAGGGTTAGGGTTCGGGCTAGGGTTAGGGTTAGGGGACGGGGACGGTTTAGGGTCCAGGTGAGGGTACGGCAACGCTTTAGGGGGAGCGTGCGTGTGAGGAAGTGGGTTAGTGTTAGGGTACGGCTTAGGATTAGGGGACGGGTGAGGGTCAGGCTTCGGGGAAGGGTTAGGGTTAGGGTTCGGGCTAGGGTTAGGGTTAGGGGACGGGGACGGTTTAGGGTCCAGGTGAGGGTACGGCAACGCTTTAGGGGGAGCGTGCGTGTGAGGGCGCGGGTTAGTGTTAGCGTACGGGTTAGGATTAGGGGACGGGTGAGGGTCAGGCTTCGGGGAAGGGTTAGGGTTAGGGTTCGGGCTAGGGTTAGGGTTAGGGGACGGAGACGGTTTAGGGTCCAGGTGAGGGTACGGCAACGCTTTAGGGGGAGCGTGTGTGTGAGGGCGCGGGTGAGTGTTAGCGTACGGGTTAGGATTAGGGGACGGGTGAGGGTCAGGCTTCGGGGAAGGGTTAGGGTTAGGGTTCGGGCTAGGGTTAGGGTTAGGGGACGGGGACCGTTTAGGGTCCAGGTGAGGGTACGGCAACGCTTTAGGGGGAGCGTGCGTGTGAGGGCGCAGGTTAGTGTTAGCGTACGGGTTAGGATTAGGGGACGGGTGAGGGTCAGGCTTCGGGGAAGGGTTAGGGTTAGGGTTCGGGCTATTGTTAGGGTTAGGGGACGGGGACGGTTTAGGGTCCAGGTGAGGGTACGGCAACGCTTTAGGGGGAGCGTGCGTGTGAGGGCGCGGGTTAGTGTTAGCGTACGGGTTAGGATTAGGGGACGGGTGAGGGTCAGGCTTCGGGGAAGGGTTAGGTTTAGGGTTCGGGCTAGGGTTAGGGATAGGGGACGGAGACGGTTTCGGGTCCAGGTGAGGGTAGGGCAACGCTTTAGGGGGAGCTTGCGTGTGAGGGCGCGGGTTAGTGTTAGCGTACGGGTTAGGATTAGGGGACGGGTGAGGGTCAGGCTTCGGGGAAGGGTTAGGGTTAGGGTTCGGGCTAGGGTTAGTGTTAGGGGACAGGGACGGTTTAGGGTCCAGTTGAGGGTACGGCAACGCTTTAGGGGGAGCGTGCGTGTGAGAGCGCGGGTTAGTGTTAGCGTACGGGTTAGGATTAGGGGACGGGTGAGGGTCAGGCTTAGGGGAAGGGTTAGGGTTAGGGTTCGGGCTAGGGTTAGGGTTAGGGGACGGGGACGGTTTCGGGTCCAGGTGAGGGTAAGGCAACGCTTTAGGGGGAGCGTGCCTGTGAGGGCGCGGGTTAGTGTTAGGGTACGGCTTAGGATTAGGGGACGGGTGAGGGTCAGGCTT
The DNA here is from genome assembly GCF_949987515.2 of Delphinus delphis. Lineage (NCBI taxonomy): Eukaryota > Metazoa > Chordata > Mammalia > Artiodactyla > Delphinidae > Delphinus > Delphinus delphis. Next base: position 977,692 of record NC_082694.2, on the reverse strand, counting down.
CGGGAAAGTGTTAGGGTTAGGGTTCGGGCTAGGGTTAGGGTTAGGGGACGGGGACGGTTTAGGGTCCAGGTGAGGGTACGGCAACGCTTTAGGGGGAGCGTGCATGTGAGGGCGCGGGTTAGTGTTAGCATACGGGTTAGGATTAGGGGACGGGTGAGGGTCAGGCTTCGGGGAAGGGTTAGGGTTAGGGTTCGGGCTAGGGTTAGGGTTAGGGGACGGGGACGGTTTAGGGTCCAGGTGAGGGTACGGCAACGCTTTAGGGGGAGCGTGCGTGTGAGGGCGCGGGTTAGTGTTAGCGTACGGGTTAGGATTAGGGGACGGGTGAGGGTCAGGCTTCGGGGAAGTGTTAGGGTTAGGGTTCGGGTTAGGGTTAGGGTTAGGGGACGGGGACGGTTTAGGGTCCAGGTGAGGGTACGGCAACGATTTAGGGGGAGCGTGCGTGTGAGCGCGCGGGTTAGTGTTAGCGTACGGGTTAGGATTAGGGGACGGGTGAGGGTCAGGCTTCGGGGAAGGGTTAGGGTTAGGGTTCGGGCTAGGGTTAGGGTTAGGGACGGGGACGGTTTAGGGTCTAGGTGAGGGTACGGCAACGCTTTAGGGGGAGCGTGCGTGTGAGGGCGCACGTTAGTGTTAGCGTACGGCTTAGGATTAGGGGACGGGTGAGGGTCAGGCTTCAGGGAAGGGTTAGGGTTAGGGTTCGGGCTAGGGTTAGGGTTAGGGGACGGGGACGGTTTAGGGTCCAGGTGAGGGTACGGCAACGCTTTAGGGGGAGCGTGCATGTGAGGGCGCGGGTTAGTGTTAGCGTACGGGTTAGGATTAGGGGACGGGTGAGGGTCAGGCTTCGGGGAAGTGTTAGGGTTAGGGTTCGGGTTAGGGTTAGGGTTAGGGGACGGGGACGGTTTAGGGTCCAGGTGAGGGTACGGCAACGCTTTAGGGGGAGCGTGCGTGTGAGGGCGCGGGTTAGTGTTAGCATACGGGTTAGGATTAGGGGACGGGTGAGGGTCAGGCTTCGGGGAAGGGTTAGGGTTAGGGTTCGGGCTAGGGTTAGGGTTAGGGGACGGGGACGGTTTAGGGTCCAGGTGAGGGTACGGCAACGCTTTAGGGGGAGCGTGCGTGTGAGGGCGCGGGTTAGTGTTAGCGTACGTGTTAGGATTAGGGGACGGGTGAGGGTCAGGCTTCGGGGAAGTGTTAGGGTTAGGGTTCGGGTTAGGGTTAGGGTTAGGGGACGGGGACGGTTTAGGGTCCAGGTGAGGGTACGGCAACGCTTTAGGGGGAGCGTGCGTGTGAGAGCGCGGGTTAGTGTTAGCGTACGGGTTAGGATTAGGGGACGGGTGAGGGTCAGGCTTAGGGGAAGGGTTAGGGTTAGGGTTCGGGCTAGGGTTAGGGTTAGGGGACGGGGACGGTTTCGGGTCCAGGTGAGGGTACGGCAACGCTTTAGGGGGAGCGTGCGTGTGAGGGCGCGGGTTAGTGTTAGCATACGGGTTAGGATTAGGGGACGGGTGAGGGTCAGGCTTCGGGGAAGGGTTAGGGTTAGGGTTCGGGCTAGGGTTAGGGTTAGGGGACGGGGACGGTTTAGGGTCCAGGTGAGGGTACGGCAACGCTTTAGGGGGAGCGTGCGTGTGAGGGCGCGGGTTAGTGTTAGCGTACGGGTTAGGATTAGGGGACGGGTGAGGGTCAGGCTTCGGGGAAGGGTTAGGGTTAGGGTTCGGGCTAGGGTTAGGGTTAGGGACGGGGACGGTTTAGGGTCTAGGTGAGGGTACGGCAACGCTTTAGGGGGAGCGTGCGTGTGAGGGCGCACGTTAGTGTTAGCGTACGGCTTAGGATTAGGGGACGGGTGAGGGTCAGGCTTCAGGGAAGGGTTAGGGTTAGGGTTCGGGCTAGGGTTAGGGTTAGGGGACGGGGACGGTTTAGGGTCCAGGTGAGGGTACGGCAACGCTTTAGGGGGAGCGTGCATGTGAGGGCGCGGGTTAGTGTTAGCGTACGGGTTAGGATTAGGGGACGGGTGAGGGTCAGGCTTCGGGGAAGTGTTAGGGTTAGGGTTCGGGTTAGGGTTAGGGTTAGGGGACGGGGACGGTTTAGGGTCCAGGTGAGGGTACGGCAACGCTTTAGGGGGAGCGTGCGTGTGAGGGCGCGGGTTAGTGTTAGCATACGGGTTAGGATTAGGGGACGGGTGAGGGTCAGGCTTCGGGGAAGGGTTAGGGTTAGGGTTCGGGCTAGGGTTAGGGTTAGGGGACGGGGACGGTTTAGGGTCCAGGTGAGGGTACGGCAACGCTTTAGGGGGAGCGTGCGTGTGAGGGCGCGGGTTAGTGTTAGCGTACGTGTTAGGATTAGGGGACGGGTGAGGGTCAGGCTTCGGGGAAGTGTTAGGGTTAGGGTTCGGGTTAGGGTTAGGGTTAGGGGACGGGGACGGTTTAGGGTCCAGGTGAGGGTACGGCAACGCTTTAGGGGGAGCGTGCGTGTGAGGGAGCGGGTTAGTGTTAGCGTACGGGTTAGGATTAGGGGACGGGTGAGGGTCAGGCTTCGGGGAAGGGTTAGGGTTAGGGTCCGGGCTAGGGTTAGGGTTAGGGGATGGGGACGGTTTAGGGTCCAGGTGAGGGTACGGCAACGCTTTAGGGGGAGCGTGCGTGTGAGGGCGCGGGTTAGTGTTAGCGTACGGCTTAGGATTAGGGGACGGGTGAGGGTCAGGCTTCGGGGAAGGGTTAGGGTTAGGGTTCGGGCTAGGGTTAGGGTTAGGGGACGGGGACGGTTTAGAGTCCAGGTGAGGGTACGGCAACGCTTTAGGGGGAGCGTGCATGTGAGGGCGCGGGTTAGTGTTAGCATACGGGTTAGGATTAGGGGACGGGTGAGGGTCAGGCTTCGGGGAAGGGTTAGGGTTAGGGTTCGGGCTAGGGTTAGGGTTAGGGGACGGGGACGGTTTAGGGTCCAGGTGAGGGTACGGCAACGCTTTAGGGGGAGCGTGCGTGTGAGGGCGCGGGTTAGTGTTAGCGTACGGGTTAGGATTAGGGGACGGGTGAGGGTCAGGCTTCGGGGAAGTGTTAGGGTTAGAGTTCGGGTTAGGGTTAGGGTTAGGGGACGGGGACGGTTTAGGGTCCAGGTGAAGGTACGGCAACGATTTAGGGGGAGCGTGCGTGTGAGGGCGCGGGTTAGTGTTAGCGTACGGGTTAGGATTAGGGGACGGGTGAGGGTCAGGCTTCGGGGAAGGGTTAGGGTTAGGGTTCGGGCTAGGGTTAGGGTTAGGGACGGGGACGGTTTAGGGTCTAGGTGAGGGTACGGCAACGCTTTAGGGGGAGCGTGCGTGTGAGGGCGCACGTTAGTGTTAGCGTACGGCTTAGGATTAGGGGACGGGTGAGGGTCAGGCTTCAGGGAAGGGTTAGGGTTAGGGTTCGGGCTAGGGTTAGGGTTAGGGGACGGGGACGGTTTAGGGTCCAGGTGAGGGTACGGCAACGCTTTAGGGGGAGCGTGCGTGTGAGGGCGCGGGTTAGTGTGAGCGTACGGGTTAGGATTAGGGGACGGGTGAGGGTCAGGCTTCGGGGAAGTGTTAGGGTTAGGGTTCGGGTTAGGGTTAGGGTTAGGGGACGGGGACGGTTTAGGGTCCAGGTGAGGGTACGGCAACGCTTTAGGGGGAGCGTGCGTGTGAGGGCGCGGGTTAGTGTTAGCATACGGGTTAGGATTAGGGGACGGGTGAGGGTCAGGCTTCGGGGAAGGGTTAGGGTTAGGGTTCGGGCTAGGGTTAGGGTTAGGGGACGGGGACGGTTTAGGGTCCAGGTGAGGGTACGGCAACGCTTTAGGGGGAGCGTGAGTGTGAGGGCGCGGGTTAGTGTTAGCGTACGGGTTAGGATTAGGGGACGGGTGAGGGAAAGGATTCGGGGAAGGGTTAGCGTTAGGGTTCGGGCTAGGGTTAGGGTTAGGGGACGGGGACGGTTTCGGGTCCAGGTGAGGGTAAGGCAACGCTTTAGGGGGAGCGTGCGTGTCAGGGCGCGGGTTAGTGTTAGCGTACGGGTTAGGATTAGGGGACGGGTGAGGGTCAGGCTTCGGGGAAGGGTTAGGGTTAGGGTTCGGGCTAGGGTTAGGGTTAGAGGACGGGGACGGTTTAGGGTCCAGGTGAGGGTACGGCAACGCTTTAGGGGGAGAGTGTGTGTGAGGGCGCACGTTAGTGTTAGCGTACGGCTTAGGATTAGGGGACGGGTGAGGGTCAGGCTTCGGGGAAGGGTTAGGGTTAGGGTTCGGGCTAGGGTTAGGGTTAGGGGACGGGGACGGTTTAGGGTCCAGGTGAGGGTACGGCAACGCTTTAGGGGGAGCGTGCGTGTGAGGGCGCGGGTTAGTGTTAGCGTACGGGTTAGGATTAGGGGACGGGTGAGGGTCAGGCTTCGGGGAAGGGTTAGGGTTAGGGTTCGGGCTAGGGTTAGGGTTAGGGGACGGGGACGGTTTAGGGTCCAGGTGAGGGTACGGCAACGCTTTAGGGGGAGCGTGCGTGTGAGGGCGCGGGTTAGTGTCAGCGTACGGGTTAGGATTAGGGGACGGCTGAGGGTCAGGATTCGGGGAAGGGTTAGGGTTAGGGTTCGGGCTAGGGTTAGGGGTAGGGGACGGGGACGGTTTAGGGTCCAGGTGAGGGTACGGCAACGCTTTAGGGGGAGCGTGCGTGTGAGGGCGCGGGTTAGTGTTAGCGTACGGGTTAGGATTAGGGGACGGGTGAGGGTCAGGCTTCGGGGAAGGGTTAGGGTTAGGGTTCGGGCTAGGGTTAGGGTTAGGGGACGGGGACGGTTTAGGGTCCAGGTGAGGGTACGGCAACGCTTTAGGGGGAGCGTGTGTGTGAGGGCGCGGGTTAGTGTTAGCGTACGGGTTAGGATTAGGGGACGGGTGAGGGTCAGGCTTCGGGGAAGGGTTAGGGTTAGGGTTCGGGCTAGGGTTAGGGTTAGGGGTCGGGGACGGTTTAGGGTCCAGGTGAGGGTACGGCAACGCTTTAGGGGGAGCGTGCGTGTGAGGGCGCGGGTTAGTGTTAGCGTACGGGTTAGGATTAGGGGACGGGTGAGGGTCAGGCTTCGGGGAAGTGTTAGGGTTAGGGTTCGGGCTAGGGTTAGGGTTAGGGGACGGGGACGGTTTAGGGTCCAGGTGAGGGTACGGCAACGCTTTAGGGGGAGCGTGCGTGTGAGGGCGCGGGTTAGTGTTAGCGTACGGGTTAGGATTAGGGGACGGGTGAGGGTCAGGCTTCGGGGAAGGGTTAGGGTTAGGGTTCGGGATAGGGTTAGGGTTAGGGGACGGGGACGGTTTAGGGTCCAGGTGAGGGTACGGCAACGCTTTAGGGGGAGCGTGCGTGTGAGGGCGTGGGTTAGTGTTAGCGTACGGGCTAGGATTAGGGGACGGGTGAGGGTCAGGCTTCGGGGAAGGGTTAGGGTTAGGGTTCGGGCTAGGGTTAGGGTTAGGGGACGGGGACGGTTTCGGGTCCAGGTGAGGGTAAGGCAACGCTTTAGGGGGAGCGTGCGTGTGAGGGCGCGGGTTAGTGTTAGTGTACGGGTTAGGATTAGGGGACGGGTGAGGGTCAGGCTTCGGGGAAGGGTTAGGGTTAGGGTTCGGGCTAGGGTTAGGGTTAGGGGACGGGGACGGTTTAGGGTCCAGGTGAGGGTACGGCAACGCTTTAGGGGGAGTGTGCGTGTGAGGGCGCGCGTTAGTGTTAGCGTACGGGTTAGGATTAGGGGACGGGTGAGGGTCAGGCTTCGGGGAATGATTAGGGTTAGGGTTCGGGCTAGGGTTAGGGTTAGGGGATCGGGACGGTTTAGGGTCCAGGTGAGGGTACGGCAACGCTTTAGGGGGAGCGTGCGTGTGAGGGCGCGGGTTAGTGTTAGCGTACGGGTTAGGATTAGGGGACGGGTGAGGGTCAGGCTTCGGGGAAGGGTTAGGGTTAGGGTTCGGGCTAGAGTTAGGGTTAGGGGACCGGGACGGTTTAGGGTCCAGGTGAGGGTACGGCAACGCTTTAGGGGGAGCGTGCGTGTGAGGGCGCGGGTGAGTGTTAGCGTACGGGATAGGATTAGGGGACGGGTGAGGGTCAGGCTTCGGGGAAGGGTTAGGGTTAGGGTTCGGGCTAGGGTTAGGGTTAGGGGACGGGGACGGTTTAGGGTCCAGGTGAGGGTACGGCAACGCTTTAGGTGGAGCGGGCGTGTGAGGGCGCGTGTTAGTGTTAGCGTACGGGTTAGGATTAGGGGACGGGTGAGGGTCAGGCTTCGGGGAAGGGTTAGGGTTAGGGTTCGGGCTAGGGTTAGGGTTAGGGGACGGGGACGGTTTAGGGTCCAGGTGAGGGTACGGCAACGCTTTAGGGGGAGCGTGCATGTGAGGGCGTGCGTTAGTGTTAGCGTACGGCTTAGGATTAGGGGACGGGTGAGGGTCAGGCTTCGGGGAAGGGTTAGCGTTAGGGTTCGGGCTTGGGTTAGGGTTAGGGGACGGGATCGGTTTAGGGTCCAGGTGAGGGTATGGCAACGCTTTAGGGGGAGCGTGCGTGTGAGGGCGCGGGTTAGTGTTAGCGTACGGGTTAGGATTAGGGGACGGGTGAGGGTCAGGCTTCGGGGAAGGGTTAGGGTTAGGGTTCGGGCTAGGGTTAGGGTTAGGGGACGGGGACCGTTTAGGGTCCAGGTGAGGGTACGGCAACGCTTTAGGGGGAGCGTGCGTGTGAGGGCGCGAGTTAGTGTTAGCGTACGGGTTAGGATTAGGGGACGGGTGAGGGTCAGGCTTCGGGGAAGGGTTAGGGTTAGGGTTCGGGCTAGGGTTAGGGTTAGGGGACGGGGACGGTTTAGGGTCCAGGTGAGGTTACGGCAACGCTTTAGGGGGAGCGTGCGTGTGAGGGCGCGGGTTAGTGTTAGCGTACGGGTTAGGATTAGGGGACGGGTGAGGGTCAGGCTTCGGGGAAGGGTTAGGGTTAGGGTTCGGGCTAGGGTTAGGGTTAGGGGACGGGGACGGTTTAAGGTCCAGGTGAGGGTACGGCAACGCTTTAGGGGGAGCGTGCGTGTGAGGGCGCGGGTTAGTGTTAGCGTAAGGGTTAGGATTAGGGGACGGGTGAGGGTCAGGCTTCGGGGAAGGGTTAGGGTTAGGGTTCGGGCTAGGGTTAGGGTTAGGGGACGGGGACGGTTTAGGGTCCAGGTGAGGGTACGGCAACGCTTTAGGGGGAGCGTGCGTGTGAGGGCGCGGGTTAGTGTTAGCGTACGGGTTAGGATTAGGGGACGGGTGAGGGTCAGGCTTCGGGGAAGGGTTAGGGTTAGGGTTCGGGCTAGAGTTAGGGTTAGGGGACGGGAACGGTTTAGGGTCCAGGTGAGGGTACGGCAATGCTTTAGTGGGAGCGTGCGTGTGAGGGCGCGGGTTAGTGTTAGCGTACGGGTTAGGATTAGGGGACGGGTGATGGTCAGGCTTCGGGGAAGGGTTAGGGTTAGGGTTCGGGCTAGGGTTAGGGTTAGGGGACGGGGACGGTTTAGGGTCCAGGTGAGGGTACGGCAACGCTTTAGGGGGAGCGTGCGTGTGAGGGCGCGCGTTAGTGTTAGCGTACGGCTTAGGATTAGGGGACGTGTGAGGGTCAGGCTTCGGGGAAGGGTTAGGGTTAGGGTTCGGGCTAGGGTTAGGGTTAGGGGACGGGGACGGTTTAGGGTCCAGGTGAGGGTACGGCAACGCTTTAGGGGGAGCGTGCGTGTGAGGGCGCGGGTTAGTGTTAGCGTACGGGTTAGGATTAGGGGACGGGTGAGGGTCAGGCTTCGGGGAAGGGTTAGGGTTAGGGTTCGGGCTAGGGTTAGGGTTAGGGGACGGGGACGGTTTAGGGTACAGGTGAGGGTACGGCAACGCTTTAGGGGGAGCGTGCGTGTGAGGGCGCGGGTTAGTGTTAGCGTACGGGTTAGGATTAGGGGACGGGTGAGGGTCAGGATTCGGGGAAGGGTTAGGGTTAGGGTTCGGGCTAGAGTTAGGGTTAGGGGACGGGAACGGTTTAGGGTCCAGGTGAGGGTACGGCAATGCTTTAGGGGGAGCGTGCGTGTGAGGGCGCGGGTTAGTGTTAGCGTACGGGTTAGGATTAGGGGACGGGTGAGGGTCAGGCTTCGGGGAAGGGTTAGGGTTAGGGTTCGGGCTAGGGTTAGGGTTAGGGGACGGGGACGGTTTAGGGTCCAGGTGAGGGTACGGCAACGCTTTAGGGGGAGTGTGCGTGTGAGGGCGCGGGTTAGTGTTAGCGTACGGGTTAGGATTAGGGGACGGGTGAGGGTCAGGCTTCGGGGAAGGGTTAGGGTTAGGGTTCGGGCTAGGGTTAGGGTTAGGGGACGGGGACGGTTTAGGGTCCAGGTGAGGGTATGGCAACGCTTTAGGGGGAGCGTGCGTGTGAGGGCGCGGGTTAGTGTTAGCGTACGGGTTAGGATTAGGGGACGGGTGAGGGTCAGGCTTCGGGGAAGGGTTAGGGTTAGGGTTCGGGCTAGGGTTAGGGGTAGGGGACGGGGACGGTTTAGGGTCCAGGTGAGGGTACGGCAACGCTTTAGGGGGAGCGTGTGTGTGAGGGCGCGGGTTAGTGTTAGCGTACGGGTTAGGATTAGGGGACGGGTGAGGGTCAGGCTTCGGGGAAGGGTTAGGGTTAGGGTTCGGGCTAGGGTTAGGGTTAGGGGACGGGGACGGTTTAGGGTCCAGGTGAGGGTACGGCAACGCTTTAGGGGGAGCGTGCGTGTGAGGACGCGCGTTAGTGTTAGCGTACGGCTTAGGATTAGGGGACGTGTGAGGGTCAGGCTTCGGGGAAGGGTTAGGGTTAGGGTTCGGGCTAGGGTTAGGGTTAGGGGACGGGGACGGTTTAGGGTCCAGGTGAGAGTACGGCAACGCTTTAGGGGGAGCGTGCGTGTGAGGGCGCGGGTTAGTGTTAGCGTACGGGTTAGGCTTAGGGGACGGGTGAGGGTCAGGCTTCGGGGAAGGGTTAGGGTTAGGGTTCGGGCTAGAGTTAGGGTTAGGGGACGGGAACGGTTTAGGGTCCAGGTGAGGGTACGGCAATGCTTTAGGGGGAGCGTGCGTGTGAGGGCGCGGGTTAGTGTTAGCGTACGGGTTAGGATTAGGGGACGGGTGAGGGTCAGGCTTCGGGGAAGGGTTAGGGTTAGGGTTCGGGCTAGGGTTAGGGTTAGGGGACGGGGACGGTTTAGGGTCCAGGTGAGGGTACGGCAACGCTTTAGGGGGAGCGTGCGTGTGAGGGCGCGGGTTAGTGTTAGCGTACGGGTTAGGATTAGGGGACGGGTGAGGGTCAGGCTTCGGGGAAGGGTTAGGGTTAGGGTTCGGGCTAGGGTTAGGGTTAGGGGACGGGGACCGTTTAGGGTCCAGGTGAGGGTACGGCAACGCTTTAGGGGGAGCGTGCGTGTGAGGGCGCGGGTTAGTGTTAGCGTACGGGTTAGGATTATGGGACGGGTGAGGGTCAGGCTTCGGGGAAGGGTTAGGGTTAGGGTTCGGGCTAGGGTTAGAGTTAGGGGACGGGGACGGTTTAGGGTCCAGGTGAGGGTACGGCAACGCTTTAGGGGGAGCGTGCGTGTGAGGGCGCGGGTTAGTGTTAGCGTACGGGTTAGGATTAGGGGACGGGTGAGGGTCAGGCTTCGGGGAAGGGTTAGGGTTAGGGTTCGGGCTAGGGTTAGGGTTAGGGGACCGGGACGGTTTAGGGTCCAGGTGAGGGTACGGCAACGCTTTAGGGGGAGCGTGCGTGTGAGGGCGCGGGTTAGTGTTAGCGTACGGGTTAGGATTAGGGGACGTGTGAGGGTCAGGCTTCGGGGAAGGGTTAGGGTTAGGGTTCGGGATAGGGTTAGGGTTAGGGGACGGGGACGGTTTAGGGTCCAGGTGAGGGTACGGCAACGCTTTAGGGGGAGCGTGCGTGTGAGGGCATGGGTTAGTGTTAGCGTACGGGCTAGGATTAGGGGACGGGTGAGGGTCAGGCTTCGGGGAAGGGTTAGGGTTAGGGTTCGGGCTAGGGTTAGGGTTAGGGGACGGGGACGGTTTCGGGTCCAGGTGAGGGTAAGGCAACGCTTTAGGGGGAGCGTGCGTGTGAGGGCGCGGGTTAGTGTTAGCGTACGGGTTAGGATTAGGGGACGGGTGAGGGTCAGGCTTCGGGGAAGGGTTAGGGTTAGGGTTCGGGCTAGGGTTAGGGTTAGAAGACGGGGACGGTTTAGGGTCCAGGTGAGGGTACGGCAACGCTTTAGGGGGAGCGTGCGTGTGAGGGCGCGCGTTAGTGTTAGCGTACGGGTTAGGATTAGGGGACGGGTGAGGGTCAGGCTTCGGGGAAGGATTAGGGTTAGGGTTCGGGCTAGGGTTAGGGTTAGGGGACCGGGACGGTTTAGGGTCCAGGTGAGGGTACGGCAACGCTTTAGGGGGAGCGTGCGTGTGAGGGGGCGGGTTAGTGTTAGCGTACGGGTTAGGATTAGGGGACGGGTGAGGGTCAGGCTTCGGGGAAGGGTTAGGGTTAGGGTTCGGGCTAGGGTTAGGGTTAGGGGACGGGGACGGTTTAGGGTCCAGGTGAGGATACGGCAACGCTTTAGGGGGAGCGTGCGTGTGAGGGCGCGGGTTAGTGTTAGCGTACGGGTTAGGATTAGGGGACGGGTGAGGGTCAGGCTTCGGGGAAGGGTTAGGGTTAGGGTTCGGGCTAGGGTTAGGGTTAGGGGACGGGGATGGTTTAGGGTCCAGGTGAGGGTACGGCAACGCTTTAGGGGGAGCGTGCGTGTGAGGGCGCGGGTTAGTGTTAGCGTACGGGTTAGGATTAGGGGACGGGTGAGGGTCAGGATTCAGGGAAGGGTTAGGGTTAGGGTTCAGGCTAGGGTTAGGGTTAGGGGACGGGGACGGTTTCGGGTCCAGGTGAGGGTACGGCAACGCTTTAGGGGGAGCGTGCGTGTGAGGGCGCGGGTTAGTGTTAGCGTACGGGTTAGGATTAGGGGACGGGTGAGGGTCAGGCTTCGGGGAAGGGTTAGGGTTAGGGTTCGGGCTAGGGTTAGGGTTAGGGGACGGGGACGGTTTAGGGTCCAGGTGAGGGTACGGCAACGCTTTAGGGGGAGCGTGTGTGTGAGGGCGCGGGTTAGTGTTAGCGTACGGGTTAGGATTAGGGGACGGGTGAGGGTCAGGCTTCGGGGAAGGGTTAGGGTTAGGGTTCGGGCTAGGGTTAGGGTTAGGGGACGGGGACGGTTTAGGGTCCAGGTGAGGGTACGGCAACGCTTTAGGGGGAGCGTGCGTGTGAGGGCGCGTGTTAGTGTTAGCGTTCGGGTTAGGATTAGGGGACGGGTGAGGGTCAGGCTTCGGGGTAGGGTTAGGGTTAGGGTTCGGGCTAGGGTTAGGGTTAGGGGACGGGGACGGTTTAGGGTCCAGGTGAGGGTACGGCAACGCTTTAAGGGGAGCGTGCGTGTGAGGGCGTGCGTTAGTGTTAGCGTACGGCTTAGGATTAGGGGACGGGTGAGGGTCAGGCTTCGGGGAAGGGTTAGGGTTAGGGTTCGGGCTAGGGTTAGGGTTAGGGGACGGGGACGGTTTAGGGTCCAGGTGAGGGTATGGCAACGCTTTAGGGGGAGCGTGCGTGTGAGGGCGCGGGTTAGTGTTAGCGTACGGGTTAGGATTAGGGGACGGGTGAGGGTCAGGCTTCGGGGAAGGGTTAGGGTTAGGGTTCGGGCTAGGGTTAGGGTTAGGGGACGGGGACCGTTTAGGGTCCAGGTGAGGGTACGGCAACGCTTTAGGGGGAGCGTGCGTGTGAGGGCGCGAGTCAGTGTTAGCGTACGGGTTAGGATTAGGGGACGGGTGAGGGTCAGGCTTCGGGGAAGGGTTAGGGTTAGGGTTTGGGCTAGGGTTAGGGTTAGGGGACGGGGACGGTTTAGGGTCCAGGTGAGGGTACGGCAACGCTTTAGAGGGAGCGTGTGTGTGAGGGCACGGGTTAGTGTTAGCGTACGGGTTAGGATTAGGGGACGGGTGAGGGTCAGGCTTCGGGGAAGGGTTAGGGTTAGGGTTCGGGCTAGGGTTAGGGTTAGGGGACGGGGACAGTTTAGGGTCAAGGTGAGGGTACGGCAACGCTTTAGGGGGAGCATGCGTGTGAGGGCGCGGGTTAGTGTTAGCGTACGGCTTAGGATTAGGGGACGGGTGAAGGTCAGGCTTCGGGGAAGGGTTAGGGTTAGGGTTCGGGCTAGGGTTAGGGTTAGGGGACGGGGACGGTTTAGGGTCCAGGTGAGGGTACGGCAACGCTTTAGGGGGAGCGTGCATGTGAGGGCACGGGTTAGTGTTAGCGTACGGGTTAGGATTAGGGGACGGGTGAGGGTCAGGCTTCGGGGAAGGGTTAGGGTTAGGGTTCGGGCTAGGGTTAGGGTTAGGGGACGGGGACGGTTTAGGGTCCAGGTGAGGATACGGCAACGCTTTAGGGGGAGCGTGCGTGTGAGGGCGCGGGTTAGTGTTAGCGTACGGGTTAGGATTAGGGGACGGGTGAGGGTCAGGCTTCGGGGAAGGGTTAGGGTTAGGGTTCGGGCTAGGTTTAGGGTTAGGGGACGGGGACGGTTTAGGGTCCAGGTGAGGGTACGGCAACGCTTTAGGGGGAGCGTGCGTGTGAGGGCGCGGGTTAGTGTTAGCGTACGGGTTAGGATTAGGGGACGGGTGAGGGTCAGGATTCGGGGAAGGGTTAGGGTTAGGGTTCGGGCTAGGGTTAGGGTTAGGGGACGGGGACGGTTTCGGGTCCAGGTGAGGGTACGGCAACGCTTTAGGGGGAGCGTGCGTGTGAGGGCGCGGGTTAGTGTTAGCGTACGGGTTAGGATTAGGGGACGGGTGAGGGTCAGGCTTCGGGGAAGGGTTAGGGTTAGGGTTCGGGCTAGGGTTAGGGTTAGGAGACGGGGACGGTTTAGGGTCAAGGTGAGGGTACGGCAACGCTTTAGGGGGAGCGTGTGTGTGAGGGCGCGGGTTAGTGTTAGCGTACGGGTTAGGATTAGGGGACGGGTGAGGGTCAGGCTTCGGGGAAGGGTTAGGGTTAGGGTTCGGGCTAGGGTTAGGGTTAGGGGACGGGGACGGTTTAGGGTCCAGGTGAGGGTACGGCAACGCTTTAGGGGGAGCGTGCGTGTGAGGGCGCGGGTTAGTGTTAGCGTACGGGTTAGGATTAGGGGACGGGTGAGGGTCAGGCTTCGGGGAAGGGTTAGGGTTAGGGTTCGGGCTAGGGTTAGGGTTAGGGGACGCGACGGTTTAGGGTCCAGGTCAGGGTACGGCAACGCTTTAGGGGGAGCATGCCTGTGAGGGCGCGGGTTAGTGTTAGCGTACGGGTTAGGATTAGGGGACGGGTGAGGGTCAGGATTCGGGGAAGGGTTAGGGTTAGGGTTCGGGCTAGGGTTAGGGTTAGGGGACGGGGACGGTTTCGGGTCCAGGTGAGGGTACGGCAACGCTTTAGGGGGAGCGTGCGTGTGAGGGCGCGGGTTAGTGTTAGCGTACGGGTTAGGATTAGGGGACGGGTGAGGGTCAGGCTTCGGGGAAGGGTAAGGGTTAGGGTTCGGGCTAGGGTTAGGGTTAGGGGACGGGGACGGTTTAGGGTCCAGGTGAGGGTACGGCAACGCTTTAGGGGGAGCGTGTGTGTGAGGGCGCGGGTTAGTGTTAGCGTACGGGTTAGGATTAGGGGACGGGTGAGGGTCAGGCTTCGGGGAAGGGTTAGGGTTAGGGTTCGGGCTAGGGTTAGGGTTAGGGGACGGGGACGGTTTAGGGTCCAGGTGAGGGTACGGCAACGCTTTAGGGGGAGCGTGCGTGTGAGGGCGCGGGTTAGTGTTAGCGTACGGGTTAGGATTAGGGGACGGGTGAGGGTCAGGCTTCGGGGAAGGGTTAGGGTTAGGGTTCGGGCTAGGGTTAGGGTTAGGGGACGGGGACGGTTTAGGGTCCAGGTGAGGGTACGGCAACGCTTTAGGGGGAGCGTGCGTGTGAGGGCGCGGGTTAGTGTTAGCGTACGGGTTAGGATTAGGGGACGGGTGAGGGTCAGGCTTCGGGGAAGGGTTAGGGTTAGGGTTCGGGCTAGGGTTAGGGTTAGGGGACGGGGACGGTTTCGGGTCCAGGTGAGGGTAAGGCAACGCTTTAGGGGGAGCGTGCGTGTGAGGGCGCGGGTTAGTGTTAGCGTACGGGTTAGGATTAGGGGACGGGTGAGGGTCAGGCTTCGGGGAAGGGTTAGGGTTAGGGTTCGGGCTAGGGTTAGGGTTAGGGGACGGGGACGGTTTAGGGTCCAGGTGAGGGTACGGCAACGCTTTAGGGGGAGCGTCCGTGTGAGGGCACACGTTAGTGTTAGCGTACGGCTTAGGATTAGGGGACGGGTGAGGGTCAGGCTTCGGGGAAGGGTTAGGGTTAGGGTTCGGGCTAGGGTTAGGGTTAGGGGACGGGGACGGTTTAGGGTCCAGGTGAGGGTACGGCAACGCTTTAGGGGGAGCGTGCGTGTGAGGGCGCGGGTTAGTGTTAGCGTACGGGTTAGGATTAGGGGACGGGTGAGGGTCAGGCTTCGGGGAAGGGTTAGGGTTAGGGTTCGGGCTAGGGTTAGGGTTAGGGGACGGGGACGGTTTAGGGTCCAGGTGAGGGTACGGCAACGCTTTAGGGGGAGCGTGCGTGTGAGGGCGCGGGTTAGTGTTAGCGTACGGGTTAGGATTAGGGGACGGGTGAGGGTCAGGATTCGGGGAAGGGTTAGGGTTAGGGTTCGGGCTAGGGTTAGGGTTAGGGGACGGGAACGGTTTAGGGTCCAGGTGAGGGTACGGCAACGCTTTAGGGGGAGCGTGCGTGTGAGGGCGTGGGTTAGTGTTAGCGTACGGGCTAGGATTAGGGGAGGAGTGAGGGTCAGGCTTCGGGGAAGGGTTAGGGTTAGGGTTCGGGCTAGGGTTAGGGTTAGGGGACGGGGACGGTTTCCGGTCCAGTTGAGGGTAAGGCAACACTTTAGGGGGAGCGTGCGTGTGAGGGCGCGGGTTAGTGTTAGCGTACGGGTTAGGATTAGGGGACGGGTGAGGGTCAGGCTTCGGGGAAGGGTTAGGGTTAGGGTTCGGGCTAGGGTTAGGGTTAGGGGACGGGGACGGTTTAGGGTCCAGGTGAGGGTACGGCAACGCTTTAGGGGGAGCGTGCGTGTGAGGGCGCGCGTTAGTGTTAGCGTACGGGTTAGGATTAGTGGACGGGTGAGGGTCAGGCTTCGGGGAAGGATTAGGGTTAGGGTTCGGGCTAGGGTTAGGGTTAGGGGACCGGGACGGTTTAGGGTCCAGGTGAGGGTACGGCAACGCTTTAGGGGGAGCGTGCGTGTGAGGGCGCGGGTTAGTGTTAGCGTACGGGTTAGGATTAGGGGACGGGTGAGGGTCAGGCTTCGGGGAAGGGTTAGGGTTAGGGTTCGGGCTAGAGTTAGGGTTAGGGGACCGGGACGGTTTAGGGTCCAGGTGAGGGTACGGCAACGCTTTAGGGGGAGCGTGCGTGTGAGGGCGCGGGTGAGTGTTAGCGTACGGGTTAGGATTAGGGGACGGTTGAGGGTCAGGCTTCGGGGAAGGGTTAGTGTTAGGGTTCGGGCTAGGGTTAGGGTTAGGGGACGGGGACGGTTTAGGGTCCAGGTGAGGATACGGCAACGCTTTAGGGGGAGCGGGCGTGTGAGGGCGCGTGTTAGTGTTAGCGTTCGGGTTAGGATTAGGGGACGGGTGAGGGTCAGGCTTCGGGGTAGGGTTAGGGTTAGGGTTCGGGCTAGGGTTAGGGTTAGGGGATGGGGACGGTTTAGGGTCCAGGTGAGGGTACGGCAACGCTTTAAGGGGAGCGTGCGTGTGAGGGCGTGCGTTAGTGTTAGCGTACGGCTTAGGATTAGGGGACGGGTGAGGGTCAGGCTTCGGGGAAGGGTTAGGGTTAGGGTTCGGGCTAGGGTTAGGGTTAGGGGACGGGGACGGTTTAGGGTCCAGGTGAGGGTATGGCAACGCTTTAGGGGGAGCGTGCGTGTGAGGGCGCGGGTTAGTGTTAGCGTACGGGTTAGGATTAGGGGACGGGTGAGGGTCAGGCTTCGGGGAAGGGTTAGGGTTAGGGTTCGGGCTAGGGTTAGGGTTAGGGGACGGGGACCGTTTAGGGTCCAGGTGAGGGTACGGCAACGCTTTAGGGGGAGCGTGCGTGTGAGGGCGCGGGTTAGTGTTAGCGTACGGGTTAGGATTAGGGGACGGGTGAGGGTCAGGCTTCGGGGAAGGGTTAGGGTTAGGGTTCGGGCTAGGGTTAGGGTTAGGGGACGGGGACGGTTTAGGGTCCAGGTGAGGTTACGGCAACGCTTTAGGGGGAGCGTGCGTGTGAGGGCGCGGGTTAGTGTTAGCGTACGGGTTAGGATTAGGGGACGGGTGAGGGTCAGGCTTCGGGGAAGGGTTAGGGTTAGGGTTCGGGCTAGGGTTAGGGTTAGGGGACGGGGACGGTTTAGGGTCCAGGTGAGGGTACGGCAAAGCTTTAGGGGGAGCGTGCGTGTGAGGGCGCGGGTTAGTGTTAGCGTAAGGGTTAGGATTAGGGGACGGGTGAGGGTCAGGCTTCGGGGAAGGGTTAGGGTTAGGGTTCGGGCTAGGGTTAGGGTTAGGGGATGGGGACGGTTTAGGGTCCAGGTGAGGGTACGGCAACGCTTTAGGGGGAGCGTGCGTGTGAGGGCGCGGGTTAGTGTTAGCGTACGGGTTAGGATTAGGGGACCGGTGAGGGTCAGGCTTCGGGGAAGGGTTAGGGTTAGGGTTCGGGCTAGGTTTAGGGTTAGGGGACGGGGACGGTTCAGGGTCCAGGTGAGGGTACGGCAACGCTTTAGGGGGAGCGTGCGTGTGAGGGCGCGGGTTAGTGTTAGCGTACGGGTTAGGATTAGGGGACGGGTGAGGGTCAGGCTTCGGGGAAGGGTTAGGGTTAGGGTTCGGGCTAGGGTTAGGTTTAGGGGACGGGGACGGTTTAGGGTCCAGGTGAGGGTACGGCAACGCTTTAGGGGGAGTGTGCGTGTGAGGGCGCACGTTAGTGTTAGCGTACGGCTTAGGATTAGGGGACAGGTGAGGGTCAGGCTTCGGGGAAGGGTTAGGGTTAGGGTTCGGGCTAGGGTGAGGGTTAGGGGACGGGGACGGTTTAGGGTCCAGGTGAGGGTACGGCAACGCTTTAGGGGGAGCGTGCGTGTGAGGGCGCGGGTTAGTGTTAGCGTACGGGTTAGGATTAGGGGATGGGTGAGGGTCAGGCTTCGGGGAAGGGTTAGGGTTAGGGTTCGGGTTAGGGTTAGGGTTAGGGGACGGGGACGGTTTTGGGTCCAGGTGAGGGTACGGCAACACTTTAGGGGGAGCGTGCGTGTGAGGGCGCGGATTAGTGTTAGCGTACGGGTTAGGATTAGGGGACGGGTGAGGGTCAGGCTTCGGGGAAGGGTTAGGGTTAGGGTTCGGGCTAGGGTTAGGGTTAGGGGACGGGGACGGTTTAGGGTCCAGGTGAGGGTACGGCAACGCTTTAGGGGGAGCGTGCGTGTGAGGGCGCGGGTTAGTGTTAGCGTACGGGTTAGGATTAGGGGACGGGTGAGGGTCAGGCTTCGGGGAAGGGTTAGGGTTAGGGTTCGGGCTAGGGTTAGGGTTAGGGGACGGGGACGGTTTAGGGTCCAGGTGAGGGTACGGCAACGCTTTAGGGGGAGCGTGCGTGTGAGTGCGCGGGTTAGTGTTAGCGTACGGGTTAGGATTAGGGGACGGGTGAGGGTCAGGCTTCGGGGAGGGTTAGGGTTAGGGTTCGGGCTAGGGTTAGGGTTAGGGGACGGGGACGGTTTAGGGTCCAGGTGAGGGTACGGCAACGCTTTAGGGGGAGCGTGTGTGTGAGGGCGCGGGTGAGTGTTAGCGTACAGGTTAGGATTAGGGGACGGGTGAGGGTCAGGCTTCGGGGAAGGGTTAGGGTTAGGGTTCGGTCTAGGGTTAGGGTTAGGCGACGGGGACGGTTTAGGGTCCAGGTGAGGGTACGGTAACGCTTTAGGGGGAGCGTGTGTGTCAGGGCGCGGGTTAGTTTTAGCGTACGGGTTAGGATTAGGGGACGGGTGAGGGTCAGGCTTCGGGGAAGGGTTAGGGTTAGGGTTCGGGCTAGGGTTAGGGTTAGGGGACGGGGACGGTTTAGGGTCCAGGTGAGGGTACGGCAACGCTTTAGGGGGAGC
Organism: Delphinus delphis; assembly: GCF_949987515.2. NCBI lineage: Eukaryota > Metazoa > Chordata > Mammalia > Artiodactyla > Delphinidae > Delphinus > Delphinus delphis. The sequence goes on along the minus strand of NC_082694.2, from coordinate 959,622 downwards.
GTGCGTGTGAGGGCGCGGGTTAGTGTTAGCGTACGGGTTAGGATTAGGGGACGGGTGAGGGTCAGGCTTCGGGGAAGGGTTAGGGTTAGGGTTCGGGCTAGGGTTAGGGTTAGGGGACGGGGACGGTTTAGGGTCCAGGTGAGGGTACGGCAACGCTTTAGGGGGAGCGTGTGTGTGAGGGCGCGGGTGAGTGTTAGCGTACGGGTTAGGATTAGGGGACGGGTGAGGGTCAGGCTTCGGGGAAGGGTTAGGGTTAGGGTTCGGGCTAGGGTTAGGGTTAGGGGACGGGGACGGTTTAGGGTCCAGGTGAGGGTACGGCAACGCTTTAGGGGGAGCGTGCGTGTGAGGGCGCGGGTTAGTGTTAGCGTACGGGTTAGGATTAGGGGACGGGTGAGGGTCAGGATTCGGGGAAGGGTTAGGGTTAGGGTTCGGGCTAGGGTTAGGGTTAGGGGACGGGGACGGTTTCGGGTCCAGGTGAGGGTACGGCAACGCTTTAGGGGGAGCGTGCGTGTGAGGGCGCGGGTTAGTGTTAGCGTACGGGTTAGGATTAGGGGACGGGTGAGGGTCAGGCTTCGGGGAAGGGTTAGGGTTAGGGTTCGGGCTAGGGTTAGGGTTAGGGGACGGGGACGGTTTAGGGTCCAGGTGAGGGTACGGCAACGCTTTAGGGGGAGCGTGCGTGTGAGGGCGCGGGTTAGTGTTAGCGTACGGGTTAGGATTAGGGGACGGGTGAGGGTCAGGCTTCGGGGAAGGGTTAGGGTTAGGGTTCGGGCTAGGGTTAGGGTTAGGGGACGGGGACGGTTTAGGGTCCAGGTGAGGGTACGGCAACGCTTTAGGGGGAGCGTGCGTGTGAGGGCGCGGGTTAGTGTTAGCGTACGGGTTAGGATTAGGGGACGGGTGAGGGTCAGGATTCGGGGAAGGGTTAGGGTTAGGGTTCGGGCTAGGGTTAGGGTTAGGGGACGGGGACGGTTTCGGGTCCAGGTGAGGGTACGGCAACGCTTTAGGGGGAGCGTGCGTGTGAGGGCGCGGGTTAGTGTTAGCGTACGGGTTAGGATTAGGGGACGGGTGAGGGTCAGGCTTCGGGGAAGGGTTAGGGTTAGGGTTCGGGCTAGGGTTAGGGTTAGGGGACGGGGACGGTTTAGGGTCCAGGTGAGGGTACGGCAACGCTTTAGGGGGAGCGTGCGTGTGAGGGCGCGGGTTAGTGTTAGCGTACGGGTTAGGATTAGGGGACGGGTGAGGGTCAGGCTTCGGGGAAGGGTTAGGGTTAGGGTTCGGGCTAGGGTTAGGGTTAGGGGACGGGGACGGTTTAGGGTCCAGGTGAGGGTACGGCAACGCTTTAGGGGGAGCGTGCGTGTGAGGGCGCGGGTTAGTGTTAGCGTACGGGTTAGGATTAGGGGACGGGTGAGGGTCAGGCTTCGGGGAAGGGTTAGGGTTAGGGTTCGGGCTAGGGTTAGGGTTAGGGGACGGGGACGGTTTAGGGTCCAGGTGAGGGTACGGCAACGCTTTAGGGGGAGCATGCGTGTGAGGGCGCGGGTTAGTGTTAGCGTACGGGTTAGGATTAGGGGACGGGTGAGGGTCAGGCTTCGGGGAAGGGTTAGGGTTAGGGTTCGGGCTAGGGTTAGGGTTTGGGGACGGGGACGGTTTCGGGTCCAGGTGAGGGTAAGGCAACGCTTTAGGGGGAGCGTGCGTGTGAGGGCGCGGGTTAGTGTTAGCGTACGGGTTAGGATTAGGGGACGGGTGAGGGTCAGGCTTCGGGGAAGGGTTAGGGTTAGGGTTCGGGCTAGGGTTAGGGTTAGGGGACGGGGACGGTTTAGGGTCCAGGTGAGGGTACGGCAACACTTTAGGGGGAGCGTCCGTGTGAGGGCACACGTTAGTGTTAGCGTACGGCTTAGGATTAGGGGACGGGTGAGGGTCAGGCTTCGGGGAAGGGTTAGGGTTAGGGTTCGGGCTAGGGTTAGGGTTAGGGGACGGGGACGGTTTAGGGTCCAGGTGAGGGTACGGCAACGCTTTAGGGGGAGCGTGCGTGTGAGGGCGCGGGTTAGTGTTAGCGTACGGGTTAGGATTAGGGGACGGGTGAGGGTCAGGCTTCGGGGAAGGGTTAGGGTTAGGGTTCGGGCTAGGGTTAGGGTTAGGGGACGGGGACGGTTTAGGGTCCAGGTGAGGGTACGGCAACGCTTTAGGGGGAGCGTGCGTGTGAGGGCGCGGGTTAGTGTTAGCGTACGGGTTAGGATTGGGGACGGGTGAGGGTCAGGCTTCGGGGAAGGATTAGGGTTAGGGTTCGGGCTAGGGTTAGGGTTAGGGGACCGGGACGATTTAGGGTCCAGGTGAGGGTACGGCAACGCTTTAGGGGGAGCGTGCGTGTGAGGGCACGGGTTAGTGTTAGCGTACGGGTTAGGATTAGGGGACGGGTGAGGGTCAGGCTTCGGGGAAGGGTTAGGGTTAGGGTTCGGGCTAGAGTTAGGGTTAGGGGACCGGGACGGTTTAGGGTCCAGGTGAGGGTACGGCAACGCTTTAGGGGGAGCGTGCGTGTGAGGGCGCGGGTGAGTGTTAGCGTACGGGTTAGGATTAGGTGACGGGTGAGGGTCAGGCTTCGGGGAAGGGTTAGGGTTAGGGTTCGGGCTAGGGTTAGGGTTAGGGGACGGGGACGGTTTAGGGTCCAGGTGAGGGTACGGCAACGCTTTAGGGGGAGCGTGCGTGTGAGGGCGCGTGTTAGTGTTAGCGTTCGGGTTAGGATTAGGGGACGGGTGAGGGTCAGGCTTCGGGGTAGGGTTAGGGTTAGGGTTCGGGCTAGGGTTAGGGTTAGGGGACGGGGACGGTTTAGGGTCCAGGTGAGGGTACGGCAACGCTTTAAGGGGAGCGTGCGTGTGAGGGCGTGCGTTAGTGTTAGCGTACGGCTTAGGATTAGGGGACGGGTGAGGGTCAGGCTTCGGGGAAGGGTTAGGGTTAGGGTTCGGGCTAGGGTTAGGGTTAGGGGACGGGGACGGTTTAGGGTCCAGGTGAGGGTATGGCAACGCTTTAGGGGGAGCGTGCGTGTGAGGGCGCGGGTTAGTGTTAGCGTACGGGTTAGGATTAGGGGACGGGTGAGGGTCAGGCTTCGGGGAAGGGTTAGGGTTAGGGTTCGGGCTAGGGTTAGGGTTAGGGGACGGGGACCGTTTAGGGTCCAGGTGAGGGTACGGCAACGCTTTAGGGGGAGCGTGCGTGTGAGGGCGCGAGTTAGTGTTAGCGTACGGGTTAGGATTAGGGGACGGGTGAGGGTCAGGCTTCGGGGAAGGGTTAGGGTTAGGGTTCGGGCTAGGGTTAGGGTTAGGGGACGGGGACGGTTTAGGGTCCAGGTGAGGGTACGGCAACGCTTTAGAGGGAGCGTGTGTGTGAGGGCGCGGGTTAGTGTTAGCGTACGGGTTAGGATTAGGGGACGGGTGAGGGTCAGGCTTCGGGGAAGGGTTAGGGTTAGGGTTCGGGCTAGGGTTAGGGTTAGGGGACGGGGACAGTTTAGGGTCAAGGTGAGGGTACGGCAACGCTTTAGGGGGAGCATGCGTGTGAGGGCGCGGGTTAGTGTTAGCGTACGGCTTAGGATTAGGGGACGGGTGAAGGTCAGGCTTCGGGGAAGGGTTAGGGTTAGGGTTCGGGCTAGGGTTAGGGTTAGGGGACGGGGACGGTTTAGGGTCCAGGTGAGGGTACGGCAACGCTTTAGGGGGAGCGTGCATGTGAGGGCACGGGTTAGTGTTAGCGTACGGGTTAGGATTAGGGGACGGGTGAGGGTCAGGCTTCGGGGAAGGGTTAGGGTTAGGGTTCGGGCTAGGGTTAGGGTTAGGGGACGGGGACGGTTTAGGGTCCAGGTGAGGATACGGCAACGCTTTAGGGGGAGCGTGCGTGTGAGGGCGCGGGTTAGTGTTAGCGTACGGGTTAGGATTAGGGGACGGGTGAGGGTCAGGCTTCGGGGAAGGGTTAGGGTTAGGGTTCGGGCTAGGTTTAGGGTTAGGGGACGGGGACGGTTTAGGGTCCAGGTGAGGGTACGGCAACGCTTTAGGGGGAGCGTGCGTGTGAGGGCGCGGGTTAGTGTTAGCGTACGGGTTAGGATTAGGGGACGGGTGAGGGTCAGGATTCGGGGAAGGGTTAGGGTTAGGGTTCGGGCTAGGGTTAGGGTTAGGGGACGGGGACGGTTTCGGGTCCAGGTGAGGGTACGGCAACGCTTTAGGGGGAGCGTGCGTGTGAGGGCGCGGGTTAGTGTTAGCGTACGGGTTAGGATTAGGGGACGGGTGAGGGTCAGGCTTCGGGGAAGGGTTAGGGTTAGGGTTCGGGCTAGGGTTAGGGTTAGGAGACGGGGACGGTTTAGGGTCCAGGTGAGGGTACGGCAACGCTTTAGGGGGAGCGTGTGTGTGAGGGCGCGGGTTAGTGTTAGCGTACGGGTTAGGATTAGGGGACGGGTGAGGGTCAGGCTTCGGGGAAGGGTTAGGGTTAGGGTTCGGGCTAGGGTTAGGGTTAGGGGACGGGGACGGTTTAGGGTCCAGGTGAGGGTACGGCAACGCTTTAGGGGGAGCGTGCGTGTGAGGGCGCGGGTTAGTGTTAGCGTACGGGTTAGGATTAGGGGACGGGTGAGGGTCAGGCTTCGGGGAAGGGTTAGGGTTAGGGTTCGGGCTAGGGTTAGGGTTAGGGGACGGGGACGGTTTAGGGTCCAGGTCAGGGTACGGCAACGCTTTAGGGGGAGCATGCGTGTGAGGGCGCGGGTTAGTGTTAGCGTACGGGTTAGGATTAGGGGACGGGTGAGGGTCAGGTTTCGGGGAAGGGTTAGGGTTAGGGTTCGGGCTAGGGTTAGGGTTAGGGGACGGGGACGGTTTCGGGTCCAGGTGAGGGTACGGCAACGCTTTAGGGGGAGCGTGCGTGTGAGGGCGCGGGTTAGTGTTAGCGTACGGGTTAGGATTAGGGGACGGGTGAGGGTCAGGCTTCGGGGAAGGGTAAGGGTTAGGGTTCGGGCTAGGGTTAGGGTTAGGGGACGGGGACGGTTTAGGGTCCAGGTGAGGGTACGGCAACGCTTTAGGGGGAGCGTGTGTGTGAGGGCGCGGGTTAGTGTTAGCGTACGGGTTAGGATTAGGGGACGGGTGAGGGTCAGGCTTCGGGGAAGGGTTAGGGTTAGGGTTCGGGCTAGGGTTAGGGTTAGGGGACGGGGACGGTTTAGGGTCCAGGTGAGGGTACGGCAACGCTTTAGGGGGAGCGTGCGTGTGAGGGCGCGGGTTAGTGTTAGCGTACGGGTTAGGATTAGGGGACGGGTGAGGGTCAGGCTTCGGGGAAGGGTTAGGGTTAGGGTTCGGGCTAGGGTTAGGGTTAGGGGACGGGGACGGTTTAGGGTCCAGGTGAGGGTACGGCAACGCTTTAGGGGGAGCGTGCGTGTGAGGGCGCGGGTTAGTGTTAGCGTACGGGTTAGGATTAGGGGACGGGTGAGGGTCAGGCTTCGGGGAAGGGTTAGGGTTAGGGTTCGGGCTAGGGTTAGGGTTAGGGGACGGGGACGGTTTCGGGTCCAGGTGAGGGTAAGGCAACGCTTTAGGGGGAGCGTGCGTGTGAGGGCGCGGGTTAGTGTTAGCGTACGGGTTAGGATTAGGGGACGGGTGAGGGTCAGGCTTCGGGGAAGGGTTAGGGTTAGGGTTCGGGCTAGGGTTAGGGTTAGGGGACGGGGACGGTTTAGGGTCCAGGTGAGGGTACGGCAACGCTTTAGGGGGAGCGTCCGTGTGAGGGCACACGTTAGTGTTAGCGTACGGCTTAGGATTAGGGGACGGGTGAGGGTCAGGCTTCGGGGAAGGGTTAGGGTTAGGGTTCGGGCTAGGGTTAGGGTTAGGGGACGGGGACGGTTTAGGGTCCAGGTGAGGGTACGGCAACGCTTTAGGGGGAGCGTGCGTGTGAGGGCGCGGGTTAGTGTTAGCGTACGGGTTAGGATTAGGGGACGGGTGAGGGTCAGGCTTCGGGGAAGGGTTAGGGTTAGGGTTCGGGCTAGGGTTAGGGTTAGGGGACGGGGACGGTTTAGGGTCCAGGTGAGGGTACGGCAACGCTTTAGGGGGAGCGTGCGTGTGAGGGCGCGGGTTAGTGTTAGCGTACGGGTTAGGATTAGGGGACGGGTGAGGGTCAGGATTCGGGGAAGGGTTAGGGTTAGGGTTCGGGCTAGGGTTAGGGTTAGGGGACGGGAACGGTTTAGGGTCCAGGTGAGAGTACGGCAATGCTTTAGGGGGAGCGTGCGTGTGAGGGCGGGGGTTAGTGTTAGCGTACGGGTTAGGATTAGGGGACGGGTGAGGGTCAGGCTTCGGGGAAGTGTTAGGGTTAAGGTTCGGGCTAGGGTTAGGGTTAGGGGACGGGGACGGTTTAGGGTCCAGGTGAGGGTACGGCAACGCTTTAGGGGGAGCGTGCGTGTGAGGGCGCGCGTTAGTGTTAGCGTACGGGTTAGGATTAGGGGACGGGTGAGGGTCAGGCTTCGGGGAAGGATTAGGGTTAGGGTTCGGGCTAGGGTTAGGGTTAGGGGACCGGGACGGTTTAGGGTCCAGGTGAGGGTACGGCAACGCTTTAGGGGGAGCGTGCGTGTGAGGGCGCGGGTTAGTGTTAGCGTACGGGTTAGGATTAGGGGACGGGTGAGGGTCAGGCTTCGGGGAAGGGTTAGGGTTAGGGTTCGGGCTAGAGTTAGGGTTAGGGGACCGGGACGGTTTAGGGTCCAGGTGAGGGTACGGCAACGCTTTAGGGGGAGCGTGCGTGTGAGGGCGCGGGTGAGTGTTAGCGTACGGGTTAGGATTAGGGGACGGTTGAGGGTCAGGCTTCGGGGAAGGGTTAGTGTTAGGGTTCGGGCTAGGGTTAGGGTTAGGGGACGGGGACGGTTTAGGGTCCAGGTGAGGATACGGCAACGCTTTAGGGGGAGCGGGCGTGTGAGGGCGCGTGTTAGTGTTAGCGTTCGGGTTAGGATTAGGGGACGGGTGAGGGTCAGGCTTCGGGGTAGGGTTAGGGTTAGGGTTCGGGCTAGGGTTAGGGTTAGGGGATGGGGACGGTTTAGGGTCCAGGTGAGGGTACGGCAACGCTTTAAGGGGAGCGTGCGTGTGAGGGCGTGCGTTAGTGTTAGCGTACGGCTTAGGATTAGGGGACGGGTGAGGGTCAGGCTTCGGGGAAGGGTTAGGGTTAGGGTTCGGGCTAGGGTTAGGGTTAGGGGACGGGGACGGTTTAGGGTCCAGGTGAGGGTATGGCAGCGCTTTAGGGGGAGCGTGCGTGTGAGGGCGCGGGTTAGTGTTAGCGTACGGGTTAGGATTAGGGGACGGGTGAGGGTCAGGCTTCGGGGAAGGGTTAGGGTTAGGGTTCGGGCTAGGGTTAGGGTTAGGGGACGGGGACCGTTTAGGGTCCAGGTGAGGGTACGGCAACGCTTTAGGGGGAGCGTGCGTGTGAGGGCGCGGGTTAGTGTTAGCGTACGGGTTAGGATTAGGGGACGGGTGAGGGTCAGGCTTCGGGGAAAGGTTAGGGTTAGGGTTCGGGCTAGGGTTAGGGTTAGGGGACGGGGACGGTTTAGGGTCCAGGTGAGGTTACGGCAACGCTTTAGGGGGAGCGTGCGTGTGAGGGCGCGGGTGAGTGTTAGCGTACGGGTTAGGATTAGGGGACGGGTGAGGGTCAGGCTTCGGGGAAGGGTTAGGGTTAGGGTTCGGGCTAGGGTTAGGGTTAGGGGACGGGGACGGTTTAGGGTCCAGGTGAGGGTACGGCAAAGCTTTAGGGGGAGCGTGCGTGTGAGGGCGCGGGTTAGTGTTAGCGTAAGGGTTAGGATTAGGGGACGGGTGAGGGTCAGGCTTCGGGGAAGGGTTAGGGTTAGGGTTCGGGCTAGGGTTAGGGTTAGGGGATGGGGACGGTTTAGGGTCCAGGTGAGGGTACGGCAACGCTTTAGGGGGAGCGTGCGTGTGAGGGCGCGGGTTAGTGTTAGCGTACGGGTTAGGATTAGGGGACCGGTGAGGGTCAGGCTTCGGGGAAGGGTTAGGGTTAGGGTTCGGGCTAGGTTTAGGGTTAGGGGACGGGGACGGTTCAGGGTCCAGGTGAGGGTACGGCAACGCTTTAGGGGGAGCGTGCGTGTGAGGGCGCGGGTTAGTGTTAGCGTACGGGTTAGGATTAGGGGACGGGTGAGGGTCAGGCTTCGGGGAAGGGTTAGGGTTAGGGTTCGGGCTAGGGTTAGGTTTAGGGGACGGGGACGGTTTAGGGTCCAGGTGAGGGTACGGCAACGCTTTAGGGGGAGTGTGCATGTGAGGGCGCACGTTAGTGTTAGCGTACGGCTTAGGATTAGGGGACAGGTGAGGGTCAGGCTTCGGGGAAGGGTTAGGGTTAGGGTTCGGGCTAGGGTGAGGGTTAGGGGACGGGGACGGTTTAGGGTCCAGGTGAGGGTACGGCAACGCTTTAGGGGGAGCGTGCGTGTGAGGGCGCGGGTTAGTGTTAGCGTACGGGTTAGGATTAGGGGATGGGTGAGGGTCAGGCTTCGGGGAAGGGTTAGGGTTAGGGTTCGGGTTAGGGTTAGGGTTAGGGGACGGGGACGGTTTTGGGTCCAGGTGAGGGTACGGCAACACTTTAGGGGGAGCGTGCGTGTGAGGGCGCGGATTAGTGTTAGCGTACGGGTTAGGATTAGGGGACGGGTGAGGGTCAGGCTTCGGGGAAGGGTTAGGGTTAGGGTTCGGGCTAGGGTTAGGGTTAGGGGACGGGGACGGTTTAGGGTCCAGGTGAGGGTACGGCAACGCTTTAGGGGGAGCGTGCGTGTGAGGGCGCGGGTTAGTGTTAGCGTACGGGTTAGGATTAGGGGACGGGTGAGGGTCAGGCTTCGGGGAAGGGTTAGGGTTAGGGTTCGGGCTAGGGTTAGGGTTAGGGGACGGGGACGGTTTAGGGTCCAGGTGAGGGTACGGCAACGCTTTAGGGGGAGCGTGCGTGTGAGTGCGCGGGTTAGTGTTAGCGTACGGGTTAGGATTAGGGGACGGGTGAGGGTCAGGCTTCGGGGAGGGTTAGGGTTAGGGTTCGGGCTAGGGTTAGGGTTAGGGGACGGGGACGGTTTAGGGTCCAGGTGAGGGTACGGCAACGCTTTAGGGGGAGCGTGTGTGTGAGGGCGCAGGTGAGTGTTAGCGTACAGGTTAGGATTAGGGGACGGGTGAGGGTCAGGCTTCGGGGAAGGGTTAGGGTTAGGGTTCGGTCTAGGGTTAGGGTTAGGCGACGGGGACGGTTTAGGGTCCAGGTGAGGGTACGGTAACGCTTTAGGGGGAGCGTGTGTGTCAGGGCGCGGGTTAGTTTTAGCGTACGGGTTAGGATTAGGGGACGGGTGAGGGTCAGGCTTCGGGGAAGGGTTAGGGTTAGGGTTCGGGCTAGGGTTAGGGTTAGGGGACGGGGACGGTTTAGGGTCCAGGTGAGGGTACGGCAACGCTTTAGGGGGAGCGTGCGTGTGAGGGCGCGGGTTAGTGTTAGCGTACGGGTTAGGATTAGGGGACGGGTGAGGGTCAGGCTTCGGGGAAGGGTTAGGGTTAGGGTTCGGGCTAGGGTTAGGGTTAGGGGACGGGGACGGTTTAGGGTCCAGGTGAGGGTACGGCAACGCTTTAGGGGGAGCGTGTGTGTGAGGGCGCGGGTGAGTGTTAGCGTACGGGTTAGGATTAGGGGACGGGTGAGGGTCAGGCTTCGGGGAAGGGTTAGGGTTAGGGTTCGGGCTAGGGTTAGGGTTAGGGGACGGGGACCGTTTAGGGTCCAGGTGAGGGTACGGCAACGCTTTAGGGGGAGCGTGCGTGTGAGGGCGCAGGTTAGTGTTAGCGTACGGGTTAGGATTAGGGGACGGGTGAGGGTCAGGCTTCGGGGAAGGGTTAGGGTTAGGGTTCGGGCTATTGTTAGGGTTAGGGGACGGGGACGGTTTAGGGTCCAGGTGAGGGTACGGCAACGCTTTAGGGGGAGCGTGCGTGTGAGGGCGCGGGTTAGTGTTAGCGTACGGGTTAGGATTAGGGGACGGGTGAGGGTCAGGCTTCGGGGAAGGGTTAGGGTTATTGTTCGGGTTAGGGTTAGGGTTAGGGGACGGGGACGGTTTTGGGTCCAGGTGAGGGTACGGCAACACTTTAGGGGGAGCGTGCGTGTGAGGGCGCGGGTTAGTGTTAGCGTACGGGTTAGGATTAGGGGACGGGTGAGGGTCAGGCTTCGGGGAAGGGTTAGGGTTAGGGTTCGGGCTAGGGTTAGGGTTAGGGGACGGGGACGGTTTAGGGTCCAGGTGAGGGTACGGCAACGCTTTAGGGGGAGCGTGCGTGTGAGGGCGCGGGTTAGTGTTAGCGTACGGGTTAGGATTAGGGGACGGGTGAGGGTCAGGCTTCGGGGAAGGGTTAGGGTTAGGGTTCGGGCTAGGGTTAGGGTTAGGGGACGGGGACGGTTTAGGGTCCAGGTGAGGGTACGGCAACGCTTTAGGGGGAGCGTGCATGTGAGTGCGCGGGTTAGTGTTAGCGTACGGGTTAGGATTAGGGGACGGGTGAGGGTCAGGCTTCGGGGAGGGTTAGGGTTAGGGTTCGGGCTAGGGTTAGGGTTAGGGGACGGGGACGGTTTAGGGTCCAGGTGAGGGTACGGCAACGCTTTAGGGGGAGCGTGTGTGTGAGGGCGCGGGTGAGTGTTAGCGTACAGGTTAGGATTAGGGGACGGGTGAGGGTCAGGCTTCGGGGAAGGGTTAGGGTTAGGGTTCGGTCTAGGGTTAGGGTTAGGCGACGGGGACGGTTTAGGGTCCAGGTGAGGGTACGGTAACGCTTTAGGGGGAGCGTGTGTGTCAGGGCGCGGGTTAGTTTTAGCGTACGGGTTAGGATTAGGGGACGGGTGAGGGTCAGGCTTCGGGGAAGGGTTAGGGTTAGGGTTCGGGCTAGGGTTAGGGTTAGGGGACGGGGACGGTTTAGGGTCCAGGTGAGGGTACGGCAACGCTTTAGGGGGAGCGTGCGTGTGAGGGCGCGGGTTAGTGTTAGCGTACGGGTTAGGATTAGGGGACGGGTGAGGGTCAGGCTTCGGGGAAGGGTTAGGGTTAGGGTTCGGGCTAGGGTTAGGGTTAGGGGACGGGGACGGTTTAGGGTCCAGGTGAGGGTACGGCAACGCTTTAGGGGGAGCGTGCGTGTGAGGAAGTGGGTTAGTGTTAGGGTACGGCTTAGGATTAGGGGACGGGTGAGGGTCAGGCTTCGGGGAAGGGTTAGGGTTAGGGTTCGGGCTAGGGTTAGGGTTAGGGGACGGGGACGGTTTAGGGTCCAGGTGAGGGTACGGCAACGCTTTAGGGGGAGCGTGCGTGTGAGGGCGCGGGTTAGTGTTAGCGTACGGGTTAGGATTAGGGGACGGGTGAGGGTCAGGCTTCGGGGAAGGGTTAGGGTTAGGGTTCGGGCTAGGGTTAGGGTTAGGGGACGGAGACGGTTTAGGGTCCAGGTGAGGGTACGGCAACGCTTTAGGGGCAGCGTGCGTGTGAGGGCGCAGGTTAGTGTTAGCGTACAGGTTAGGATTAGGGGACGGGTGAGGGTCAGGCTTCGGGGAAGGGTTAGGGTTAGGGTTCGGGCTAGGATTAGGGTTAGGGGACGGGGACGGTTTAGGGTCCAGGTGAGGGTACGGCAACGCTTTAGGGGGAGCGTGCGTGTGAGGGCGCGGGTTAGTGTTAGCGTACGGGTTAGGATTAGGGGACGGGTGAGGGTCAGGCTTCGGGGAAGGGTTAGGGTTAGGGTTCGGGCTAGGGTTAGGGTTAGGGGACGAGGACGGTTTAGGGTCCAGGTGAGGGTACGGCAACGCTTTAGGGGGAGCGTGCGTGTGAGGGCGCGGGTTAGTGTTAGCGTACGGGTTAGGATTAGGGGACGGGTGAGGGTCAGGCTTCGGGGAAGGGTTAGGGTTAGGGTTCGGGCTAGGGTTAGGGTTAGGGGACGGGGACGGTTTAGGGTCCAGGTGAGGGTACGGCAACGCTTTAGGGGGAGCGTGCGTGTGAGGGCGCGGGTTAGTGTTAGCGTACGGGTTAGGATTAGGGGACGGGTGAGGGTCAGGCTTCGGGGAAGGGTTAGGGTTAGGGTTTGGGCTAGGGTTAGGGTTAGGGGACGGGGACGGTTTAGGGTCCAGGTGAGGGTACGGCAACGCTTTAGGGGGAGCGTGTGTGTGA